>NC_134175.1:18510645-18861954 GCF_964188355.1 Buteo buteo | reverse complement strand
AGCTGTGCGTCATCTGCATTTTATGTATCTGTATGTGCCTTACACCAATACAGTCATAGAAGAGTCAGGGCTTCGAGTGGGCAAGCAAGTGCCTGGTAGATAAAGTGCTGGGGGTATCTTCTAGATTGACCCAATAGAGAGTGTTAATCCATGTGCATTTTACAGCTTGTTTTCGCTCATTGAAAAATAGATACTATGTATTGTACACTTCTGTGATGGCAATGGCATTGTCAGTCAAATTCCGTTTTTTATTGGATTCCATTATAAATATTCCATTTACCTATTACTGCCAGCCAGATGTAGAGGTGCAATGCTGGTTTTATGTTCTGGCATCTCTCTACTATTGTGGTAACAAAAAGCAGCTGTGAAATAAATGAGAGTAAGCCCTTCATAATCAGCTGTGACACTAAATGACTTCAAGTTACTGTATTGATAAGGCATTGGCTGCTGCTGGACATTTTCTTCTTTCCACAAAAATGAAAACAGAGCAACTCATAACTTCCTAAACAGATGTTGAGTGTTCCAAAGATACCCTGGTAAGCAAAACTGAGCCTGCATCTTAAACTTTTTTCTAAACTGAAACTGTTCTGTGCAGAGAATCTGCTGTAAAAAAGATAGGCATACTTTAAGAATATATTATTTTGTGTGAAGATCTTGCTTCAAGGTTTTGTTCTCTTTAAATAGTGGCTGTTGGGAAGGAAGGATACAGTTTGGGGGGAGTGAGGATCAAATGAGCCTTGTGAGCTTGTTTACCTCAAGCAGCGGCTGAATCTAGTGTTTCCTGTTCTATAATGTCTTCGAAGATTTATTAATTTTTTTTCCCTTACCACTAGCAAAGGAGGCCAAGCTTTGTCCAGCTAGGGAAGGTGAGTACTGCAATATTTACAAAAAGATTCTGGATTAAAAGGAGAGACTCTCAGTCTTTTAGAAACTGTGCTTGTAGCCTAACAAATGTTCACCACCTTTCCTCTGATACAAACCAGCTGTAACTATGTATTACTGTGTGTAAACAGTGTTCTGCTCTTAGCATTTCCAACCACAAAGCAACAGATTGTAAGCTTTACTGTTCGGTTTTCATCTGACTTGTGTTACTTCCCTACTACTGATAATCACTCTGTTTTTTAACTTCCATCCCATTCCTGTTGAAACCAGCAAAAACAGGGCCCAGCAGTGGATTACATGCCTGGTGACTGGAAGAAAGCAGGCCAAAGAGACTGGGGTCTTGGTGCAGCTTTTAGTGCCTTTGGGAAAAGTCTCGTTGTAAAAACTTGGAACTCATGGAGAAAAATAGTACTTTTTTTGCATTAGTTCATTATGATTAACTGTCTGCACTACTTTTCCAGATGCAATTCAGAAAGCTAGCAGAGATTCCTTTTTTTTCAGTATTTTCATTAATTACTTTAAAAAATATTCCTAAAGAGAGGTGGTTGTCTTTAATGGAAGAGAACTCTGAGAGGTGCCTCAAAAGTTCATAGTTAAGATCAGTGGGAGTGACGGTTCAGAACTGGTAGGTGTCCTGTCCCAAGTAACGTAATATAATGGGTCAGATCATGACCCACTTCCCCTCTTCTGATATTGCAACTAGTGGGTTTACCGTTTTTTTTTCCTCTCACACACCTATTTCTCATGAGAAAGGCATCCTCTGCTTTCGTCCTGCATTTTGCACTGATATTTTGTTCGTGCCTTGGCATTTGTCTGACACACGTGGGCTGATCCTTGCTGAAGGATCCTTTTCTATTTACAGGTCTCCTCTGAGATAAACAAGGCCAACAGAACTCTAGTTTATAAGTATATTCAAGTTGAGGTAAAACTCATTTCTCAAATTATTTCCAAGGGCCAAGTCCAGATGCGTGTTGGTAAGGTTTGGGTTTTTCTCTTGCAGCAGCTGTGGAGTGGTTTTTTGAACAGTTGTATTGAGTTTCATAGCAGGGAAAACTCTTTTGCTGCCAAATGGTTGTTACCATGATCTCTACTGAGAGGAGGATCTTGGAGGGGAGAGTGAGTCCGAATTTACTGTTTATTTCAGAGTGGTGTGGTGTCTTTTAATGCACAGCGTTTTCATTATTCTAAGTAAATGCTGCTGCTTTAAGTAGCAGGAGAAAAACAACATAAACACCTCAAACCATGGGGTATTCTGAACTGGGGCTTTTTAGCTATTAGAAACAACACTCTGTCATCATGGAAGAGCTTTGTATTTTAAAGTCTATTGGACTGACAAGCATAAGTTAATAGGAGAGTATCTCGTAGCTTACATGCAAGTAACAGATTATGTGAGTGTGTGAAGTGTGGTTTAGGCATGACACCCTCCAAATTCTCTCCTGCCTAACCCAGACTGTTGTACTGCTGCATGCCTGCTCTTTTCACAATCTTAATTCATAGGCACTAATTCTAACTAAAGGGTCTTGTAAAATGGTATGCACATCTTAATCCATTACATACTTTACATACCCTTTCCCAAAGTTTACTAGAACATGGTAGCTGGTGGAGGAAATGTGGTCTTTGGGTTTAGGTTCATGTTGCCTTTAGCAATTGTTGCTATCATTCGTGTTGCTATTGTTTTGTAGCTTTTATTGGCACATTTTTTCTGCAGGCTGCATGTTATATTGGCACTGTGTGCTCCTGACCCGCACGGTGTACTTGCAGGGCACTGACAGAGTAAAAAGTTCATAGTAATGAACTCCAGCTGATTTCATGACTTAGAAAGAAGGTATTGTTCCAGTGAACTAATAGGGATAGTGCCATATTTTTGCAGGCAGAAGTAGCAACATCTTTGTTGTCTTCAAATGATGGCAGGTTTTATGGAAGGATCCCAGTGTGAGTACTTGCATGAACTTCTGGACTTATTTCATGACAGCCTTGAAATGTATTCCTGCGGAAAGAACCTGAGGTTGCTACAAACTGTGCTTCTAGTCCATCTGGACCAGAAGACTGTAAAAGAAACATACTTCTAGGAGTTACAAAACTGGTGCAGTTTACCAGTTATTTGATACAATTTATAATTAGTTAAATGGAGGTGAGAGAAAACACACTGTGGAATGAAAGCATTCATTTGGGGTACCTTGGTGTTCATGAACACTAAGTCAGCCTCCTGTTCCAAATTATACTTAATCTAGTTTTGCTCTCTTTCTTTGGACTAAAATGTCCTGGTTTTGTGAATAAACACCTCAGGTTGTACTGTTTTAGGACATCTGGGTCAGTTTATGCCAATTAAAATTCTTTGGACATTGTGGTAAAATTAATGTTAATCTGATTTATCTCATTTTTGCATACTTGTTATTCCTGTGAGAGAGAATCTTCCTGAGACACCTGTTCCTCTAAATCCTTTCCCTCCAAAATTTTTAATTGGAATTATTTGCTTATTTGCTCTGGTCCCATTTCTTTTTTTCTTTTGTTTCAATGCATTCTCTTATCTTGACTATGTATTTAATTCATGGTTTGCTCTGGGTAAATTAATACATCCCCAAGTTATTATGGTTTCCATGGCAGACTTCAGTTTATCCTTACTACTTCAACTTTTATTCCACCCTCTTTGAAGGTAATTAATATAAATTCTTGTGATACATTCTGTGTAGTTTCTCTTCAAGATCCATAATAGGCTTTGCATTGTCTTCAGTGATATTCTGGCTGTAAACTGCAGTAAAACTGTGTTAAATGTGTTTTGTTATTTTGTTTTTTTTTTTCTGAAGCCTATTGTCTTTATTGTGCTACTGCAACACCTTTCCTGCTTACAATACTAAACTTTTTCATTTCTAAATTATTGTCTTCCAAATTTCAAAGTTGTTAATAGTTTCTTGATCAATATCAGAGGTCAAGAAACTGACACTCCCTAGCAATTTCCTCTGTCTCTGAAGAAAAATGTCACCAATACATTCCACAAACTAGTGGATGGTGTGTCCTGCTGTTTTACTGCCTTAATAAGTGTCTAGGTAACTAATGTCCTTTAATTACAGTAAGATTCTGCTATGTGCCTACTTTTATCAGTTATATTGACATATCATGCAGGTATTTCCTATTTCAAAGATGATTAAATAAGATTATATTTGACATTTGTGGATAAATATTTTGCTTCCAGTCTTTCCTAAGGCTTGCAGCTGTCATCATTTAGGAGAACTCATGGTTACTGGCTGTGAAAGGCCAGAGACAGCTCCTGCCAGAGCCATTAAAATCTTCTCTTTGGTCAGCCAGCAGACTAGCAGTTGAGCAATTTGAGGCCCTCCCTTCCCCCAGAGACTAGGTATATTGTTACTGCAGTGCTTCTAGTCACTTCTGCGTGGAGGAGAAGAAGGAATCGGAAGTGTTTAGTCTCTTACATGATGGTATAGGAGGAACCGCAGTACTGGGCTGGCAAGGCACAGAGTTTGATAAGTACTCAGTTTCTGTACAAAATGTATTGTTTGTTAGCCACACGATGGCTTCTGTGGAATCTGTGCTCTTAGGTTAACTATCAGGTTTGAGGAGCAGAACTGAAGGTTGGTTTGCAGTGTTAAATAATCTTGTCCTAGTGGACGTGTAGCTTTTGAAATATCCAAAATAATCTAGGTTGTCAAAGTAAAATAGCAAAGGTATCTGCAACTGACTTTTTTTGGCTAAATTTTCTTCCTCTATTGAGCAATTAGGTCTGTAGACAAAAAAAACCCCTGAGAGCTACACAGGAGAGTGGCTGCCAGATACAACAAAGGTTTCCTGTACAGATCTAGAAAGCCAGGATTCAGTCAGCTTTAGGGCAAATGCTGAAATTTGCTTACATCTGCATTTTGTTTGAATGGGTGTGCTTCAGGCCCACGGAAGTAATGAACTGTTAACTTTGTGGATTACGAGCTTTCAATTTAAATTAAAAAAAAAGGCAAATCGTGTAAGAGAATACCATATTAAATGGTTTGAGTGAAATTTCATATAGTTTACTTTTACTTGGATGCTGCTATTTATTACTAAGAGCCCACAAATGAAAGAACTGTGGTACTACTGTATTTCTAAACCATTTCCATGGGCAGTGCTGCTGGTCCTTCCTATTTTCTGTTCCTTGAAGCTGATTGAATGTTAACTGATGAAAGGTAATTTCTGAGTAGTACTCTTATAATGTTGTAACAAGAGGCATTTTTGTTTCCATCACACTAACAGACGTTGCTAGTTGTGTCTGGTAGGCAGGTATCTGGCACAAACTGGTTAGTTGGATACCATTTTCCTTCTTGTTCTCTTTTTTGGGTACATGTGTTGATGTCATGAGAAAGATACCTCACTCTTGTCCCCCACGTTATGGTGATAAGTCTATTATAGGTGTGTGCAGGAGAAGTAGTGTTTGCTTTATAGGTGTGTGGAAGAACTGGAACATAAGCCAGAATAAAGTGGAATAAATATGAAGGTTCTGTAACAAACCCTGCTGTTTGATATGGACTGAAATCAACAAAAATATTTTTCTCTGAAATACATTATCTACACTTCAATGACAAGCTAGGCTGTTTGCTGCCCTGGAAGTCCAGAGGAAATAAGTAACTTTTATACTTTATCACGCTTTGGATTACACAGGTTTCCAGTAGAGAGCCTGCTTTGACCCAGGATGTCTGGATGGCAAAAACAGAGTCACCTGAAACTAAAATGGAATAATCTTGAAAAAAAAAAAAATCACTAAAGCTTTAATTTCTGTTCCTATTTGTGGATGCATATGTAATAATAATTTTGCTTCAAAACTTCAAGCTGAAAAATAGTTTTTCCTAAGAGGCATGTTATTGTTAGGTACAGAAGGATGAAAAAGAACCTCCTCTTCTCAAGGACAAGAGGAAAAATTTTTGTTGAATAGATTAGGGGTTTTGTCTCACTGTGATTTTGAAAGCTAGAGGACAGCTGAGTTTTCCAGCAGCAAAAGAAGCAATGTATAAAAAAATGGAGGTGCGGGGGGCAGGGAGTCAAGACAGTGGAGCAAGATAGTGTGAAGACGGAAATGTCAACATTCTTTTCTTTTGACAATATTGAAAAGACAATAGGTGAACAGAGCATATGATAACTGAGGGAACAACTCTCAATGTGATATTACAGCTTTCTGACTCACTAAGCACACCAGGAATTCTTAGAAGATCCTGAACAGAACAGTACATTTGGGGGAAAAAGGTGAGGCTTTTGGAAAAGAAGGAAAGACAGTGTTCAAAGCTGAATGTTATGAACTATAAATACAGTCTGAAAAGGCAGGCCCTTGGTTGAAACTTCTGAGACTTAACAATAAGGAACATCTTTCCCTTTGTGTCATGTGTTGAAAGGATCTGAGAAGACTAAGGTCAAGATACAGAAAAGATATTTATGGAATGTCATCAGCACACTAAGAAGCAGTTTGTACTTGGGGTGGAGGATCAGCAGAAATACAAAGGACCAGAAGGGCATGAAACTGAATTACTTTCGTCTGACTTTTTTCTAGGGATGGTAACTAGCCTAGAGTTTTGAGAATCTGTGGAGACACTTAAAGAGATACTATACTGCCAACTGCCTGTGCTGTGTGGGTGAAAACAGAGTTCCCGGTTTTCAGCATTGTCTCCCACTTCATTAGCCATAAAGTTACATGTAGTCTGAAAAAAGAGAACTTTTAAATGAAACAGTGGAAATTGCCAGCTTAATCTTTCACAGATAACAAAACGAACATGCTCCCAGCAGCAAAGACAGGTCTCTTTTGTCAGGGTCTTTGTATCCCTCCCAAAGGTTTTTTCCCTAGCAAACTCTCTACAGCATGAAGTATGAACATCTAACTTTTCAGTTTGCACTGAATAATCACAGAATCATATGCAACCATGCTGCAATTCCATTAAAATGGACAAATTACTTGTGATGTAGGTACTGTTTAACCTGAATGGAAGAACAGAAGGAGGTTTACAGAGGTTTATTTCTATATTACCTGTGGATGATGCAACTTACATAGAGTAAAGTGAAATTACCTGAGGGAGAGCTTGGTGATAATCCTTTTTAGGAAAGGACCTTGCCACTGGCAGTGTCATGCAGACTGGGAGGATATCAGCCCTTTTTCTCTGAGGATAATACAGAAAGCATCTGTTTTCAGATGCTTTCATTAGGTCATTCCATAGAAATCAAGTGCTGGAAATGTTTTGACTGGGAATTATGCAGTGAAAAAAGAATGCAGTTGTATTTTTATCTATAAAATGGCTTTGTAATTCAAACAGAAGTTTACATAAAAAAGTGAAGCATGTGAAATAAGTTTAAAAGTGTGAAGATCAAACTGAGTGAACCTGATAATTTTATCTTCAATGCTAATGTAAAAGTGGCGTGTGACGAGAATTTTTAATTGTTACTCAGTTTCAATTATTTCACCGGAAACACATTCTTGTATTAAGTTAGAATTTTATTTAGAATTAATTTGGCCTATTTTTGCTTGGGACTAATGTTACTGTCTCATGGTGCACCTATCTTAATAGATACATTTTTCTCTGTCATTTTATATGTGATACTGAGGCCCTTCTGTTCTATGGAGAGCAACTTTCATAAATGCTGAAGCACACTACGCTGACTTGATGAATGTGGCTGTACTTATATACTGCCCCAGAGCTGGGGAAGTCATGATGACTGTGTCAGAACTGAAGCGTTCTCTTGCAGCAGATAGATCTGGAAAGAGGAGGCAGAGACAGGTTGTTTAATAATGCCTGTAGTGCATATTACCAAAGTTTGCAGATAGCAGAGACTGGTGTCATGATTAATGAGGAAGGTTACAGATACAGAATATTCTGGATCTTTGCATCCAAAGGGTAAAATAATGCATATTTCTATCATATCAATAGTAACAATTATGATTGGTACAGGCATATGACAACAATCCAGGGAAATGGTGATTGTCTGTAGGAGCTGGAAATGATGGATCATCAGGTCATGTGAAGAACAGTTGTGTATGGCTGTAGCTAAGAGAGCTAACTGGTCTTTGGATGTGTCTGGGGAAGACGTGGTAATACTTGCATTTTCTTAAGTAATGTTTCCCTCTCAAGTTAATCAATTTAAATGCATACATTTAGTTTAAAAGGTGTTAAAGAAACAAACTAAGAGCAGGCACAATCTTGGTAAGGTTTTATTCTCTCGGGTAACTAGGTTAATACTGACAGAGAAGACCTGTTTGCCTGAACCTTGGCAACAGTGTTTTCTTGCTTGCAAAGGCAAAAAAAAAAAAAAAAAAGAAAAATCAAAAGACAAAGTTTTGTGTGGTCTAAACTTGTTAAAACCCTAAATGAGGGAAACAGGAGGAAGAAAGGAAGGTGCTGGAGACTCTTTGCCTGGGAGGACTAATATGAAATGCCCTAGAATGAATGAAGACAGAAAGGGGGTAGAAGAATAACTTCTGCACAGCTCTTGTGGTTTTTTTTTTTGCCTTGGTTGGCCTTAGAAATTCTGGTTCCTGTTCAAACCATTAAAGGTACAGAGTTGTTAAAGCAGGGAGCCTCAGTGGGGTGGATGCTAGTTTAGCTTCTCTGCAACTGTCAAGAGTGTGTGACCTTGTTTCTGCTCACCTACAACTTTCTCTGAGACAGTCTCCTGTGATCCTTACAGGAGCTGTAGAATATGGTCAACTTCTGTGACTGCTGTATGCTCCCCCTTGGCAGTTGCCCAGCATTCTGGCAGCAGGCTGAGGGAGAAGCAGGCAGAGGAACAATTTGATCATTTTTTCCACTGAGCTAACTGTTAAGCACCTTATGTTACACACTGGCATTTAATAAATTAGCTCTTAGAACATGAGTGTGAGGAAGTTATAATTTATGTACAGCAATAAGATGTATGTTTAAATATACACTGTGTAGATACTGATAGCTGCTCAATAGTCACCATAGCAGGTACTAAAGGACATCCCCTTGTGTTTGAGCTTTAAGAAGAGTACCCCTGTGATATATTAGGGAACCTGCATCAGATCATACTGTTCCCTATTGTTTATTAGTTCACCTTTACCTATTTACATGTTTTCAAAATCCATTCCTCTACTTCCTTTGTGCAAACTCCTTTTTTTGGATTCAGAGGACAGTCCTGATTGAATGAGTTACATGAAGTCAGCTCCTAAGTCATCCTCCCCACACTCTGGAAGATGCTTTGACATAGAAAAGAGGAGTGGCTGCAGCCTAATGAGTCATACCCAGCCATTAAGTAAGATTTATGTTGATCAGTTAATTTAAAACAAAATAGTGGCATTTTTGTTTTGAATGAACTACTTAGTTTTCTACCTCCCTTTCATGAAAATAAGTGTCCTTCAACTCATTTCCAGCTGTGCTTTGTAGTTCCAGGAGACCTTACCATACATAAGGAGAATGTTGGGAATAACTTGCCCTTTGCCTAAAGGCTTAACTTTTATTTTAAGCCTGTTCCCTGGCAAACAAAGGATCTGCTTTGCAGAATGTGACATCATATTTTTTTAAAGGAAATAAAATACTAATTACTAACTGCTCAAGCAAGAGGTCTTCAAGACAGTCTTTCACAAAACCTGAATGAATGCCTTTTAGTCCTCTCCATACAATAGTGTTCCCAATTTTAGCAAATTTGAGGGGAGTCTACAGACATCATATAGTCAAGGGTATTGAGACTATGGATTTAATTTTAAGAAAAGTAAAAATACCCTAAAATCTGAAGCACCAGACAAAACCTATGCAGAAGCCTGAATTGTGCACATTTCCATTCAGCCTTTAGGAGTACAGGTGAGACTCAGAAAGATTACTTCTCCAAGACAAAATATTTTGCTTAAAGTATATCACTTGTTCTGTGCTGAGACATAAGTGCCAAAATATTCAAACTTTAAAGAGTATGGTGCTTAGGTAGGAGAAGGGCAAAGCCTATATCTCATCCTAAATAAACTAGCTCCTTCTAGGTGTGCATTACTCTGTGTAGGAAAAAGATTAAGTCCTTCTGAGGTGAAAGAGATACAGTAGCTATTAACAAGAATGGCATTTAGTAGTTAGTAGTTCTCTAGCAGTGAATCTGTTGTGTTCCTTTTGTTATTTTGTGAATAATAATGAACTATTTGTGGATTGAAAAAAGAAACGTCAGACTGCTATGTTTAACTTGCAGGTAAAATTTTGACATGAACATACATTGAGAGCCTACTGATTAATGTATATACTTTAACAACATGTATTCTGTGAAGGTATTTCTTATCTACATCAGTCATTACATATCCCACCTTCTCTGAGTGGTGAAACTTGTAGTTTACCAGTATTCTATGTATAGATTACTTGGACATATAAACTATTCTTTAATATTTTAGCTTTAGTTATTTTAAGCATCTTAAAGCCTGATTCTGTTTCCCAGTGTTTACTCAGAGTAATGTCTAGTAGAACTGACCTTCCCAGAGAGTAAAAGAAGTAACCAGCCCTCCTATTTTTAAGATGTTGCCTAAACCCATTTCAAAGCCAATTCTTTAGAGGAAAGCAAAGTCATAATTCATCTGCTGAATAGGAAAAACTTTTTTCTAGTTATAGCGGAAAAAGCATTCCATCATGTTGTTAGACCAGCCAAGCAAATCTGTGACACGTTATTAATCAAAATAATATATGGGCTTTTAGTAGGAAAAAGAGAAGACTTGTATTCCTATTCAAGGAGCAGTCCTGATGTTTTAGCTATACCACAAAATAGGTATTTGTACTAGTGACCGTAACAGTAGGGAGGGGGGAGAATTTGATTGTCGTCTATTTTTTTCCGTAGTCTTACTTGAAAATCAGTGTAAACATTAGAATATTTTTAGAAAACAAAGATTTCTGCTTATTTTGCATAATCCAGACACCTACAGAATACTTTCCTGTATTGAACAGGGCAAAGTCAGCATCTTCCAAGCACTTAACATAATCAAGTGACACTGTTCTTCCCAATTCTGAGTTTGTTCACAACCACCTGTCTTCACTTGGAAATATACATGATCCACCTATTCTGAGAAACAGGCTTTAAAATTTAAGATTACAAATTTCAGGAGGTGCAACACAATATACTGCACAGCCATCCTCATGAAGTTACTTTTTTTTTTTTCATGTTGCACTGCTCTCTTCACTGAACTATGTAGATAACATTTGCAGTTCACAGACTCCATGTATGAGCACCAGATGTCTTACTTTCTGTAGAGAGGTTTGGGATTTTCCAGAAAAATGCTCTTAACACAAATATTTTGCATTCTTGCTTCCATCTGGCTTTGGCCAGTAGTGGGATTATTTTCTCTTAATCCCCTATGCTGCTTTCTGAAAATGTGGCCTTTTAAAAAGGACATTTAAGTATTAGATACCCTAAAGAATAGCTTTGTTTTGTATTCCTGAGACACTTATTCAAAATAAATGAAAATAGGTGTGTCTTGCTTGGCCTTTAAGAATGATCATTTTACCTAATATTTAAATTCTTGGTTCAAAGCTCTCAAAATAAAATACTCAATACAAAATATAATTGTGCATGTCACTATTTTCAGTCATGCTATACATAGCTTGTGTGATGGAAAGTCATCTACAGAGACCAGTTCCATTTCAGACAACAAGACAGTGGGAAAATATCAGTATAAGTTTGACCTACACATATGACTATCTCCTGACACCTACTGTTGGCCGTTGTTGGTGACAGGTAATTGATCCATCATTGTGTTTTTAAAAGTCAGATTAAAAATAATTTTTGTTTCTTCATTTTTGTTTGTTTTTAGTAAACTAAATATACATTCTCTTATTCTTTTTGAACAACATTTTTAGTGTTCATAAGGGTAGTAATATTTTTATATTGTAATCCTTCCTTCTAACTAAAAGCTATCTTTCTTTCTTTTGAAGGTACCATGAGGTAGTTGAGAGATGCTGAATGTGCTGATAGAATATATCTCCTTGACTTCACAATGGTTTCTTTTCAGTTTTCTGTTTTATTTGGTTGTCATTTCTTGCAAACTTAGCTAGTAGAGCTCTAAAAAAAGAGTACTGAAAACGAGGCATCTATCTGATCATTTGAGCTTAAAATCTAAAAAATCTACTGTCTTGCCTCTTGTCTATGTTTGTACCATTGGCTAATGGGACCAGAAGAGTTTAGCTTTGTGTTTGAAGGTCTGTTTTTTAATAACAAACAGCTGGTAAGTTATCAAAGATAACAAAGATCCATGTGCTGCATTATTCAGTTAGTGTCTGGGTTCTCTCCAGTCTCTAGCCATCTTGTTATATGTGACATATAATGGGCAACTTTGCAATCTGTAAGGTGTTTATCGTACTGTAACTCTCTCCAATGAAGCTGGTCAGCACATACCCCCTGAATAGAAATAACAGCCCAGCAGTAACTTCACTTTATTCTTTGCTGGCTGGAAGTCCTGGAAGGTCTATTACTGCTCTGGAGAAGAAGTGACAACAGCATTTGTCAGGAGCAGAAAGGCAGAATAAACATGACTGCCAAATCTTCACTCCTTTTTGTTTTTTGGCACTCTTCTAGAAGTGTCTGTCAGCACTCACTTTCCTTTCTATTGCACGAAATATTGGATGTTCCCTGGTTAATAGCATTAAGGATGGAATTTGTCATGTGTGATGCACATGATAATTTCAGCTCAAACTATGCCTTAACTTTAAGAGTTACTCAGAATTCCTGCTTCAGAGGTGTTCGTTCACATAATTTACTAAAATCACTGAAGCTATTCAGTTTGTAAAGGAGACAAATAACAAAGTCTTCCAGCAGTACCTGTACAGAGACACCTGGTCAGGTGATGTTATCAGTCAGTGTCATGCTCTGTTAGTCACTGGCATGTGTCAGCCAGGTAGTAAACCTCTTCATCAGGAAACTGAAGTTTCCTCTTGTTTGGTTTATTGATTCTTTACAGACACTTTTTTCAGAATATGCAGAAATAAGATTAACTATTGAAGGCTAATCAATAAACTTAAACTCCAAGACACCATGGCATCTGAACTGTAGAGGTTAAGTTATTCATGCCAAAACAAAAAACCCACCCCCAAAAGCAGAAGAAAAATCATAGCGATATTTTCACATTTATTAAGTTAAGAATTGCTGTGTGAAGGTTTCTTTTTAAAAAAAAAAAAGTCATTACAGTTTTAGGATGATGAAATAAACTACAATGTAAATGTAGTCATCACAGTTTTAGGATATCCTTGCTTAGAAATGTGTTGCTTTAAAAGTATAATTAGATCACTTTGATTTGTCTGTGTTCTGCCTGTGTCAAGCTACAGGCTTTATACATTGGTGTGGTTTTTCTCCAGGAAGTGACTAAAGCAAGGAAAAGGAAATACTTCAACCCTAAGTATCTGAAAGCACGCTTTAGTGACCATCTCTTTTCTTCATGAAGGAAGAGAATGGAGGAAAAGGAGATGGGAGGCTGAAGGAAAAGGCAGTAGTGTGTTACGTAGTTTGCATTATGGCATTGGAATGTTCTCAGTTCAATGCGCTTACTGGCAATAATTCAGGAAAGCTAGCTCTAGAATTTAAACAGTTCTCTTGATCTCCCTGAAGCTTTCCCCCTTCCCTTATGAATATCGTGCCATGTAACAGTGAGGACTTGTCAGCCATGTCTTTCCCCGTGCTACACAAAAAGTATGCATATCAGCGCTTGCAGTAGAGAATGATGCTTTTCTTCAAGTGGGACTTTGTTGACACCTGGAGTAATCAGGTTACTGTTATCTTTTCTTAAACATCGTTCAGGTGTGTGATGTATATAGTTGGCATCACAAGTGGGTGTGCTCCTAAGAAGGTACATCTAAGAAAGTACTATACTAGTCCATCTCTCCTCAAATATAGATACAACCAGAGGTAGCAAATCATCTGTGCTTGTGAGTACCTTTACTTCTGCTTTCTAGGATGTCTTCTGACTACTGCTGTTGTGCACATTATTACAGTAGTTTAAAGGGGATTGTTTCTGTAAGTGGCTGTAGCGAAAGAAAAATTTTCACTACTGTCTTGACTTGGTTTTGCCTAACATGTTTGAGATGGATGGGAAGAGAAAATATACAGCAAGCTCCTACTCCTAGGTAAATTAGTGTTGGTATGTTTCAAACTTCTTTTGAAAAATCTTTTGTCAGAAAGTTGACTTATGGATAGGTTGGTTTGTTTATATAAGTCAGCCATATATATTTAAAATTTATATTAACAAACCCAAAGATAAGTTGATATGTAGTTTTTTTCAAGATGTCTATTCCTTTCGATTGCTCATTAGAATTCCTTGATCAATCTATTTAACAAACTATCTGCCTTAAATCTGCATCAGTGGTCTGTTCTGACCTATTAGCTGTCCATACCCAGGTGTCCCAGATATCATGTGTTGACTTAGTTAATGAGACCATGAAATATTTCTGTATGAAACTTTAAATTTTTGGCTTTTGTCTTCTTGTCATGATTTTCATCATTACTAGCTACTACCTAACCATGAACAGTTCAGAAATGATGAACTGCTGATGCATTTTGTGTCTCTGACTCAGCAGCTTTTCATTGTCAGGCTTGAGAATTTGTAGTTCTTCATCAGCATCTGTTAAGGCCTCTGTTGATCCATAGTGAATGGTGTATTTTTCTTTAACCTGTCACTTGCTTTTGCTTGAGCTGGTATATTCTACATTCTGAGGAAAACTAGATAAACAGTTAACCCAGCTGACTTTTCCACTGTTACAGCTACATTAATTAGCTAGCATTGCCTGAGTTCAAAGCACAGTTGTGTAGGCCTGTGTATATTTGGGCAAGATCATTGACAGAAGTAGCCTTAATAAATGTTTTTTCTAGAATTCTTAGCAATAGCTTCTTGCTGACAGTTTTAGTACCACATATGCAATCTTCTTTTTTTCAGAAATTCTACTGGTCTTCTGATTCATAAATCTAAATGAAAGCTCTTCAGTATTTATCTGTTACCTGGCCTTGCTATAACAAAGTGCAGAACCTCATGTCTATGGCATGGTTTTTTAAGTTAAGAGGAAAGGAAGCATATTTAGTAAGCATTTGCCAAAGCATGCCTTTGAGTTATTTCTGTCCATCTCTTTTCAAATATGCATGTGCTGTGAAATGAATGTTTTGTGCATGAAAATAGATTTTTGGCAACTTGTCTTCTGACCATCATCATCAAGTACACTTTTAAAAAAGCTTTTAATCTTTCTTCCCCTTTGTACAGCATTCCCTGAAAGGTTCCATTTTGAAGGAACACTGAATTTTCTTCTGTTCTAGTTTCTTCTAGTTCTAGTTTCATGCCTTAATTAAGATTTTTTCAAGTAGCAGCCTTGTCACTCTTTAAGCTTGTGTTACAGTGAATTAAAATAGAATTGCATGAGAGTATATCAGTAGAATAGTGCTTTTGCTAAGTATTACAATTGCATCAATTTACTACATTTTTATGACTACAGTTGCAATCAGAGAAAGTCTGGGGGGGGAATCTGGTATTCTTGTTATGCTGCACAGTATTGGTTTTTTAGAGTTTCAATGCTCTTAAACTGTGTGTACTTTTAGTTGTTAATCTACAGCATTTATCAGTAAAACAGATGCTGTACAACAAAACACTTTTATAAGGTGGTGTAGCTTGCTTCTGCAATCACATGTTTCTGGTTTGGATAATAGCTTAAGTTCTAGATGTGTATGTTTTATATTTTTAATGGGTCTGCTGGAGTGGCAGCCATGACATCAGTCCAAAACAGAATTACATAGTCACTGGAAAATGCACACTTTGAACTGGCCAGCAGTGAGAAAAAAAAAGAGTGTGTTAGACTCAGAGTTTATGCTGTGGAACAGATAAAAGGCCAAGTGTAGCAACTGCCAGTTAAATAATTTCTAAAATAAGCCAGTGAATCTTTTTCAACTGAAAGGTCAGTGTTTCCATAACTCCTCTAATCTTCTAGTTACAGTTTCTGCTTTAGAAACACTACTGCAAAGCAGAGGCAGCAATACATAATCCAAGCTTTATCTTGTTAATGGAGTTTTTATTTATATATGTATATATTTTAAATCACTATTATTGCGGCATGGGGCACTATTTATTGTCAGTCTGCCTATGTCTTTGAGAAAAGCGCTGGTGAATGTTGGGAAATCTGTGGCATCTCAGACAACGTTAGAGATAACTTCCAAGTATTGAAGACTTGGCTTCCTGCATATGTCTGGAAGTGCTGATGCAGGACAGCTGGCGATGTCTGCTCCTCTTTCTCAGCATGGAGTTAGCTATGGAGTTCTCAAAGCTCCTTTCCAGGAAATTTTTGAATAATTTTTCTTCAATCTTAAAATTTAAATTATTTTTTTTGAAAATTATCAAACTGCGTCTTACCTCTGTATACTCTCTGTCCTACTGTGATCTGTTCCTGTTGGTTCAGTTACAGAAAGGAAGTTGCCTTTGCTTCAGAATTGGGAATAAAGGTGGATAAAGCACTTAACAAAACCCCAAAGGTGGATAAAGCATTTAACAAAACCCCACTGCATTCCAGTTTGGAGTTGAAATCTACTTATATCTGAATCAGCTGCGACTTGCTCACATTTTTGTCTGTGCTTACAAAGCTTAATCCAAGCAGGATAAAAAAAACCCCAAACCCACCATATTTCATCTCTACCAGCCTTTGGAACATTCTGTGCTATTTATTACAGCTCTTTCCATCCACAGTGTATTCAGTGGCAAAAGATTTGGCATTACAGCTAAAAACCTACTTCTGGTTTTGCAATCCCACTTCTGGTTCCAGCAAAACTCTCAATACAAATGTGAATCCAAACTTTGCCATGGGTTTGTAAAAGATCAGGCACATGAAAACAAGGTTTATTTAATAATTTAACTACTCTTTCCTTCAGAACCAGCCTTCAAAGATCTCTTTCAAGTCAGGCTTGAGAGCTATGTATATAAGTCATAGCCTGCTTTCTTGTAAAGTGTAGGATTATAGGGTCCATGACACATCTTCTATTTTGCCCACATTTGTGTGTTTCTGCTTTTTGTTGAAGAACAGCGCTTTAAGTGGTTTTACTGGCAGAAGGAGCTATATCAGCTGATAGTGAAATCCCTCAATTTCATTATTAGGAAGCGTGGGTACCTCTGAACTTTATATCAGTGTTCCTAGTTAGTATTTTCTGATTACCATTTCCCCTCCAATGTTTAAATCTTTCATATATTTAGACTGTCATACTCTGCTTGCTTCCTTGGTTTTTCTTACAAGAAACCATAAAGATACTTTATTTTTTTCTCTACAAACCTTCACTTAGTCAATTTAGTCTTGTTTTATTCTCTGATATTTTTTTCAGTTTATTTTCTGTTATGCCAGAGCTGAATTGGTTGCGTGATGCTTTCTCAGAAAAAACACTGGGACTAGCAGAAAACTGGTACAATGATTTTACTTCATTTTTTCCTTTTGAAAGTTTGAAAAAAAAAAAAAATTAGCATGGTCTCATAAAATTGGGATTTCCATGAAGTGTTCTTCTTTTATATATGCCATATAGGCAGCCCACCACACTCAGCACGTAACTATTCACTCGTTGCAAAATTCCAGGAGCAATCTGCAGGTCATCCTGTATATCACTGAACAGAAGATGCCTTCATTTCTTAGCTTTTCTTTAAGTGTGTTTTACCATAGATCTAGTGATACCTTTTTGAGAAAACATCTTAAATTTGGGCTTCAACTATGTACTGTAGTTTCTGTTTTTCATTTTTTTCTTATTATTCAGTTTTTTGGTTTTTTTTTTGTTGGTTTTTTTTCAAAAATACATTTAATTAAGTCTGCTCATATAATACAGATTTTTAGAGCCTGATGGCCCCTATACATGAAGTTTCCAAGCAACCAAGAGTTTTTTCAATGTTTATACACTGTAGGTTTAACCTTCATCAGCTTCATATACATACAAGCAAAACTTGGTTGATACATACCAGCAGCTTTCCCAGACGTTAAAATGAAACAAGCTTTTGAACCTCTTTAATAGGCTGTTCTAGAGTATTTTGCCTTTCTATTCTATTACCCAGCCTCTTGGCTCTGTTAAGTGTTTATTTTTCAAACTGGAGTTGATTTACCTTACTGCAAGTAACAATAACTTAGCACTGAGGCATGTTTTCTCCCTGTTTCAAGGTTGCTTCACAAATAATTTGGATAGATTTGATGCATAGCAAGACAAAATTTGGAAAAGCTTTGTTGTGAGGGAATGGAAAGTTGGGGGTTTTTTCCCCCTTAATAGGGGCTATAAAACTACAGGAGGAGAATGAAACTGGATAAACACTAGTAGATATTCCAGACATTATGTCCAATTGGTTTTGATGCCATAAAAAGAAATCCAGGAACCATCTAAAGCTCTTGTCAGTCAAACAAAAATACCCTGAAATTAAACTCTAACTTCATTGATATTCCTTGGAACTGCATTGACCAGGTATATAGCATAGCAGCTGCCACTGCTTTGTAAATCAGTAAGAACTTTACCCACTAATTTCAGGCATTTATAAAAGTTCATATCTGGATCAATGGAAAGCATTTTCATGGACTTAACATCTGTCCTCCTGTAAATCTTTCTTTAGTATGCCAGCACTAGCCTATGCTTAGCAGAGGTGCTTATATTTCTTCACGTATCGCCTTCTGCGCTATCTCCCTTTGGCATGTTATAACTGTAATTCTGAGTTTGAGAACTTGCTAAGTAGTTTTACTGCATGCTTGGTGGTAACACAACTATTTTACCCTTGTTTATGATGAAACTGCAATTGAGCTCAGAGTTGCACTGATGTCTGGTGCTGGCACTTTTCAAAAGTGTGTTGCAGGACCATTTCCTCACAAAAACAGATTTACCACCAGAATCGCTGGGTAACTGAATGCTAAACTGCCACCACAATAAATGCTTTTTGAGAAAGAAAAATAGTAAGGGGTTTCTAGTAGATCTCTCCATCTCTTTATGCTTCCAGACCTTTTTGATAATGAAACAACATGTAGCACTCTCATGATAGAATTTTCCATGCCAAAATCTACTGGCAAAGGCTAGGTTTCTGCTACTGGAAATTATTACCTGTTTCTAATAAGTAGGCAATTTCAGACAGATAAAATATTCACATTTTTGAAATGTTAATTGTGCCAAGAAGCCATGTCTGGAGAAGATAGGAGCTTTGAGATGTAGTAGGAGTTAAGTTTTGAGAACTCTTGCCACAAGCTAGTCCAAGAAAGTCAGTAATTAATAGGACTTATCTCTATGGCAGGGCCAAGAAGAAATGTGAACAAGTGTTTTCTGAAATAAGTTGAGTTTCCTATTGTGTGAAGCCATTATTTCTGACCTGAGATGAACGCTGTAATAACTGTGCCTTAGCCTACCAGACACCTGTGGATCTTTTTGGAGTTAGTTTCTGGAGATGTTAAGGTTGGATTTTACCCACAATTGCAGGTGAATTATGAGGTCTTTTGTAAAGTAAAACATTGCAACAATACCCAGAAACAATGATTAATGTTTTATGAAACTAATATATGTATTGTTGATTTCTCTACTCCCAGCTAACTCACTGGAAATGATGGAGAGGAGATGAAATCTATAGTATGAAAAAACAAAAAGCTTCCTGAGTTTCTTGAATTTTACAGCCATTTGTGAAATCTGCCACCAAGGATCTATCCATGCTGATTTTCAGTAATGCAAAGAAAATTATATGGACAAATGCTTACCTTTGTAAACTCTTAGTCCTACTGGAATAAACGGGGCACTGGTAACTTCTACTATATGCAGCTATACTCAGAGGAGTATCTAGAGGCAGAAGTTATTCTCTAGAATTTTTTGTTTTCAAGCACTTGAGCTGTTGACTGCATTTCCTCTCAGTTGTTATTCAGGGTTTGTACATGAGTGAAAAGAATGGAAGTAATTGATTGGCTTTTGTGGACTCAACTTTCTTCTGTAATTTGCTTTAATTTAAAAAAAAAAAAAAAAAAAAAAGCCAAACTTATTCTAGGGCAGTGACTACCATGACTACAATAACTACAGATTTTCTCCAAAACTCAGTTTGGTGAATTCCCCTCCTATCTCGGGCTTTGTTAGCTATGTGAGTGATTGGCATTTTAGTGAAAGCCTCATAAGTTGAGAACTGAAAAATAGTAACATATAAAGTGGGGTGGATAAGGGTTAAAAAATTAGACTGTGCCTTACACACCAGATGGTTAGGTCTATGCCCATTAATAAATGTGGTATATGAAGTACAAGTTGTTTCTTAAAATCAAAACAAAACCCCTAACTACAAAGCTGTGAACTATCTGATCTGTAAACCATATGTTGAATTTCTCTGAAGTTTTGTTTTTACAAGCAGCCCAATAATCTACAAGAGAGTTTTTATAGAATCGTAATAGAGCAGTAGTATTTGCTAGTTAAAGTAATATTTCTTAATCTGGATTGGATTTCTTTTTTGATTCTCAATAAAGCTAAGCTGTTTTACTAGGGTCTAGTTAGTGGTAAAGTAAGTTTTAACTGGTTTGCTTATATCAGAAGTTTATGACGGATACGTTTACCTGACTGACAAATCACGTGTCTTGTTTTGATTAAAAGTCATTTACATATTTCAGCTTGTTCTGTAGATGCTTCTCGAGGCAGCCTAAAATGATGTGGAGGTAAAACTTTGTTTTAATCTGCATTACTCACTTCCAAAGTGACAGTTTTCTGATATGCATTTGAGAAAGCACATGCATATGTAAGATATGGGAAACACAGATAAATAGTTTTCTCTACTTCTAGTATAAGGTAGTAGAGCTTACCTATTTTTCACAGCCTGGACTGCAATGTCAAAGAAAGCTTAACAACTCTTCTTTTAACTTCCTGCGATGGCATAGTTCATCCACATATTTGAAAGTCTCCATTGTTTGTAGGAGACCAATGAAGTAATTGTATATTCAGAGAGAATTATTATTTATGTCATTCATTAACTGGACTTTGATCACCATTCGTCTTAAGTACGTAGATTAAGGAGCATCAAGAACCAGTCTCAAAATTCTCACCATTCTTCAGATACTAAAATGAATATTCTTTCTCTGAAAACTGCTAAGTAAAAATGTTAAGCTTGCAAAGCTATGTTTAGATTAAAAAAATGAAGTAAATCAAGTGGTCACTTGCATGCATGAAATTGTGCTGTTAATTTAATTTTCTCTTTTAAGTTATCAAAATGTATATGTGTTTGTGTTGCATGTTGGATTTGAAATTCCTTACAGAAAGACACAATACCTTAAATATTCCCTCAAAATGCTATTAGTGGTGACAGCTGTTGTAATAGGCAGGGTCTTCTGCTGTTCTTGTTGCTTTCTAATATCTGATTGCCACAGAAATTTAATCAAATTCTCAAAAATCTTTCCTTTTATATTTGTAAATCCAAACCATTTTTAACAACAATGAACTTCTAAGTAGTACCTCTCTGAAATATATCTACACCCTTAATTCATTTGATTCTACATCAGAGGAACCATGTTGATCTCCTGATACCCTGTTGACCAATTTTTAGTCTAAAGCCTCTTTCAAACTCTTTGCAGGATTTGAATAAAGGACCTCAAATATGTATCTAATAAAAAAATCTATTGTGGCCAAAGGAAATGTCTTTTATCTGTGTTCAAATATTCTCCTCTGACCCACTCTCCTAGGCATCCATTAATTGCAGTATTTTTACAGGTTTTAAAGGGTATGCTTGATTTTTATTTTGATTTTTTTGCAAGCTCTAAATTGAAACCAAAGAAATCATCAGCAACCTGGTAATTAGTGTGGAAAATAGAAGTGGAACTGTTTCTCTGAACACTTACCAATGTTGAGTATGCTCAAAAAGAATCAGCAACTGAACTTGTCTGGCCTTGTCTTGCTGTAATCAAGTAGTTGTTCTGTTGTCCTGAATGGCCCTTCTGTGTATCAATGCCAAGTAGCTTTGTGCTTTCCTATAATTTATAAACTACCCTTCAAGTTGGTTTTAAAAATGTTTGCATGGTATTATATTGTTCCCTCATAAAACACACACACATAACTCCTTAAAAGTAGTGGATGCTACATCTGTGTACAAGACAAGTACCATCTGTGGTAGATTACAGAGCAGAAGACACATGGTTCAAATAAGGGAAAAAATCCATTGTTTACTAAACTTTTATTTTCTGCAACAGATACCACATGAAACTCAGACCCTTTTTTTCAGGCTTCTGTGTCAAATGTCAGGGAGTAAAGCAGGAGGAATGCATGAATTGTAGTGGCAGAAAATCTAGTATTATATGTCTTATTTCTTGAATTATGCTAGAAATCTGTTTTCAGAAAGGGCAGCTGTAAAGAGGTAAGGAAAGAAATAACTTTCTCTGACTGTCTAGGAAGTCAAAGCTAGGACAACTCTAGCTATTCTCTGCATGTCACTCTGTTCACATGGATTTAATAAAGCTTTCCAGGCATAGGTACGCTCCAGGCTTTCATCCCCACCGTGCAGCTTACGACTCAATACACCTCTCGCACAGCAGATGATTCTTCCATTGCTATCAGCAATGAGGTGACATGTACATTGCTGCCGTCAGCCCACCTGTTTTATTCTTGGGCTAAAATCATATCCCAATGAAATTCAGAGAAAATGAACAATTTTGTTGTATATATTGAGTTCAGATTTAACTGAAATTGGGAAAATTGTGCTTAAAAAATAAGCACAGTAGACTGATGTTGGTCTCAGGATGCTTATTGTGGTTCCTGTAAACTTTTTGAGATACCATTTGTGTATCTTGTTTAATAACTTACTTGGAAGTCAGCTGTCCTACTGCAGAGACTACAGAGTGGTCAGCAACACCTGTCCTACTTTCATAGTGCCTGTGAAGAGTTCTGGTTGACGGTAGTGGGAAGCTGCACCTTGTTTTTGTGAGGCCTTCGTGCCATTGACTAATAGGAAGGGCAAACGTTTCGCTCTGGCATTGTGCCTTTGCCCAGGGAACAAGCCCGTATTGGTGAAAAGGGCAGTTTCCCGGGGCCATCCCTGTGCCTGTCACCTTTGCCGCAGCTGTTGGTGAGGGTGCCAGCTGGGAGAATGGCTGATAACGGTGGGGATCAGAGACTGCCAGCGCAGCCTGCGAAGGACGCTTGGTGGTTCCAAGCTGCGCTGGATAGGAAAGGTCGCACAGAAGCGAAAGTTTTGTGTAAGTACCATTGGTAAGAAAGCAGCCTTTTGTATTGCAGCAGGCTTAAGGAGGAGATAGAAGTTGAGTGAACAAGTATTTATTATGGTAGTTGAGCGTGTGTTACGGTTACCGCGATGAGAAGGGCTTGGAGCAGAAGCAAGCTTGGACAGCTTCTGTGAATGGAAATTCTTCAAAGACGCAGATGTTTGCTAACATTGCACACAGGATCAGTTTAGTATTCGTTAAATTTTAAGCTCTTGTAGTAGAGACCGTACTTTTTTTTTTTTTCTAGTTGATTTGAAATCTGAAAACAGTTGAGTATTAGGCCCTGACAGGCCTCAAACTGAGCACGTTTTGGAAATGCCTGTAGGATAACACAAGGAATCCCCCTTGTCCTAACTGTGGGAAGGGTGGGAAAAGGAGAAAAAGAAGGCAACACAAATGAGACCTTGAAGAAGTCAGGAATGACTACATGGAAGTCTTGCAGTCAGACATGATACTATTTACTTGGAGAGACTGTGCCCAAATCTTAAACTGTGTAATGATGGGTCCTGATTTTCCACGTGTACTGGCAGAAGAAAAAAGATTGTATCACAGGGAACCTGGTTACCCACATTGATTTCTCTTTGTTTATACTTAATAGTAGATTTAAAGATATAGAAGTCAATAGGCAGTTAGTAAAGGCATAATTCAAAAAGATGAGTTTTTTTGGCACTGAGCGTGCAACTGCAACATTTTGTAGTTAGACAAGTGGTAAAGCAGCCAGCTGTGTCTGCCTGTTTGTAGTGCAGCTCATTAAATAAGAAAAAAAAATGACCCATCCTGGTTTAATAAGCTGTTATTCTGATGATGAAAATCCGGAAGTGGGACAGAAAATAAACCAAAGATGACAGATTGAGTCTTCACTGCAACATAACATTATTTTAAATTGTAAACTGCATGGTGAGCTTTTGCAGTAGCTGTGGGGACTTTTTCATTTGCTATTGCTTCTTGTCTAACTGTCTGCTACTGTGCTTGAATTGCTTTAAATCCCCTACCCCAGCGAGTTCCTTCTGTCTTATCTATTATCCAGAGAATGAGAGTTTCACTTTGTTTTCCACATTCTTTGAGTTACAGTTATTTTTCAAAAGTAATGCAGACTCCTAACGTAGGGCTTAGAGACCATCCATAATTCAAGTGCGATTCTTGTACTGGCCGCACACTGAATTCCAAAAGCAGTCAGTAAAATAAGGTGTTGTAAAGTGTGTGCCTTCTATACGTGCTCATATTTTCTTTTAGCAGAAGCTGCTGCATGTTAGGGATTCGAGAACTGAAATGTACTGGCATCTCTTGCAAGCAGGAAAATCTAAAACTTCAGTCATACATTTGCTGAAGCAGCTGTGGTACTTAAAATTAAGATCTTGCCTTCTTAGTTAAGATGAACTGAAAACTAATCTGTAACACTTTGCACTGGCCAGACAAAGTGTACTTAATTTTATTAGTTGTCATGCTGTTGCACCCCCTTCCCTGCACATGCATTCAAAATCCTTAATACTTTTCTGTTTTTTTCCTTGCAAAATGTAGGGCTGTACTTAGTTCTGGGTTTTCAGTATTTTTCACTGTCTCAATTTAAAAAAAAAAACAAAGTGCCCCCCCCCCCCCAAGCAAAACTCTCCCTCCCAGAACCTTAAAACTTCACATAACGAATGCTTTTCCATTCATGGAACTTGCAGAGCTTATTACTGTTTCCATGTTTTTTAAGGAGGTGGGGTTATAAGAGTTACCCAAAGTGTTCGCTTTGGATGGAGGCTTGGTGTTTTTCTCACAATCAAGCTTTACTCATATAATCACAGATTTTTGAGGCAGTGTAAAACGGGATTTCTTAGGGCAACAGAAACCTCTTTGTTTGAAACCTTTAAATTCTAGAAATACCAAAAGCCCAAGTGCAGTTTAGAAAAAAGAAATAAGAAACATCTGGTAAGTTAGGATACTGTCTGCACTGGCACAAAGATGCAATAATAAAAAGCCATTTTTTTCCAAGTCTGTTCTTGCAAATAATATTATTACAACAGTCTGCTGGCTGCAGAGTGCCTTATGGGAATGAGAACATGTTGCAAAACGTTTTGATGCACAGAACAGCTATGCTCTAGAAATAGTTCTCTGTTGGCTAGTTGCATGACAGAATGGTGAGGTTGGCTTGTAATTGTGGCAGGTTTGTGCATCTTTCACAGACATATTTGAGCTAGCAGCTGGTAGCAGAACCAAGCGCAGAGTAAAAGTTTAGTTCCTTATTAGTTAAGACAGTCACTGTACTCTGTTGTAATTGGTTCTTCACAGCATTGGAAAAAGTCATCGGGTTACCATTGGGATCATCCTCTCTGGTTTGTCAGCCTGTCTTTGATATTCTTGGTAGTGATAGGCTGTGGCCTGCAAGAAAATGGACATTACCTGTACATACGAAAATTGTACCCCAAACCCTAACTGTGCTAGACTTACTGATATGGATTGGGCTGAATGCCCCATTGCCTAGGAGCAATTTGCTCTGGGCAAGTAGCCAAAAAGTGCACAAGGTGATTCCCCGGCCCACAAAATGGGACATGTAGTGGTTGTAGCAGTTCAAGCAAGGTCATAAGCTCATGCCAGCTACAATTTGAGCACTTACTTTTAGAATACAAACAACTCTTGTGCTTTTCCAGGGTGCAAGCTCTTCACATCCTGGCAAAGATAATCCTAATACCATTTTCACAAAAATAGTGAACTCCCTATTTTAGCAGCAGCTAAAATTATTTTGAGATATGACAGCCAATACCACCATTTTGGAAAAAGTGCATTGCAGAAAAAAATACTGTGAATGTACTCTCACTTTCCTCTCCTGGCTTTAAGTACATACTTGGTATTTTTACTGTTTCCTTGCTTTTCCCTATGGTCAAACTCTGATGTGGTTTGGTGCTGAATAGAAGGTGCTGATTTATCTTAGTGTCAAACCAGCAACTCTTCAGTGAGCTGTAAAGTTGAACCTTTGCCCCAATGTAAAATGGCTCTGCTGGCACCAGATGTCAGTGTTGGTCTGTGCTAACAAGGGCACATCTGTGTCCCCCCCTCTGCACCAGAGGCTGAGCAAGTGCCTCAAGAGCTCAAAATGGTGACAAGCTACTTGTGAGCTGACATCGCCTGCAACTGAACTATAGATGAAAAGTGCTATCGAAATGCAACCATTACAATAAATTTATGAACGAAACTCAGATTAGAAAGTGATATCTGACCTTATAGAGTACTGGGAGCATGAAGAGAAACTGGGACGTTTTCTATGCTCTGCTGAACATGATTATCCTCAATTTCTCACAGGCTTCCACTCAATTATTGACTGTTTTGATTCCAGTAATTAAATGAGTTTAAATCTGTGCTAATTTATTTCTACAAAACTCTAGATTTATTTAGATCAACTGGTTGGAAAAGCTATATTAATAAACTGTAACTATTGCTTATTTTTAACTACTATATACAATTATTGTAGAGTGAAGCAAGTATGTTACACAAAGAAGACTTTTCATGTGTTTCCACCTGTAATCATCCTGAATGTAAATGCTCTTTCTAAATAGACATTGCACTCGGACTACTGTTACCGTTAGATACTTCTTGCCCCCAGTACAATTGCAAACCTGTTCAATATTATTCAATATAGGGTTTACGATTTCAGTAGATTAGCTTCCAGCAGGCACTTGATACTCATAAGAGACACCTGGACAGCTGATTGATTGTCATGATCTAAACAAACCAAAGATGAAAAGCTTTTTGCCATGCAAAAGACAGCTTACTTAACATTTGTGGGTTTTTTTAGATGTTGGGAAAACACAGCATGACATTTGTTTGCTAAAATTGTGACACTTCATTGTTTGAAAGTGTGCAAATGAAGCAATTCAAACTTTTAGAAGGAATTAAAAAAAAAGTAGCAGCTGACTAGCTATGAAATAATTAGACAACTTTTTTTTATCTACAGCAAACAGAGGACAACGCTATTTCAGTTTACACCATTTGGAGTCTTCCCAACTGGCTATCATCTGTTTTGTTGAAAATGATGGGCCCTGCTTAGGTGTTTGTGCCCAGTGGTCTGAATCATTTTTCTGAGCAGCCTGTACTTAAACAAGCTGAGAGGGTTTGAGATGAAGATTTCTCTGCAAAGAGTCTGGGTAGCATGCTAGATTGTCATCAGCACAAATTACAGTAGCCTGGGAACTTCCTGACTGCTTAATTCCAGAAATCATTTCAGCTATTCAGGATTGCTTGGTGTTGCTGTGCTGAGTCATGTGGTGCTCTGTGCCTCATTTTAGTATGTCTTTCCATGTCTTTAGCATGCATAGGTAGGTAGATGCAAGGAGATAACATGCCAAAGATAATTCTCTTTCTTTTTACATGTTTTTAATTTCTCTACTCCTCTCATTCTGAATAGGTTTGTAAATATCTTTCATAATTCTCTGATCTTTTATCACTTTTATAGTCCACAAAATATTATAGTTAAAGACCAAGTTGTTCTAGTAATATGTGTGTTTGTGTTGCAAGAGTCTATCCAGCTTTATTTTTGAAAAATTATTTATGAGAAGCAAGCTCAATAACACTGCTGCAGAAGGACCACAGTGGGGATTTTTTGCAAAAGACAAAATGTATTTAATACTGGTTAAATGTTACAAAACTTTCTTTTTGATTTTTAATTTTTTTTAATAAAATACTTCCTTAAAAAGTAATTTGGCAAATTGTATCAACAAAAGAACAGCCATTTCGCTAAGACTGCACATCTTCAGTTAAAGCAAACTGTTGTAATGTAGCCAGTTCTAGATGTATGTTACCTGGAGCTGCTGTAACTATACTAAAAGTGAAGCCTGTGGAAATCTTCACAGATTTTGCAGTTATGCTGTGCTAATTGTTTACAGTCAAATTATTTTCGCTAGACGCTAACTACAAAAAGCAGACTAAAATAATTGTATTAGCTTTACCAAGATGCCTTATAACTTAAAGAAATAAATTGTCATTATTGTAAGTTTATAATAGTCCTTGATGTAATGGATAACAAAAATGATGCAAGCTCAACCTGTTGAAGTGTGAGTGTGTGTGGGGAAAGGAGTTTGGATAAAGTAGGAAGGGACATGTTTTGAGGCCAGTGACCAAAACTGATTTCTGAGTGAGATTCTGTGTTTCACCTTTGGGAGGATTGTAGAGAATTCTTGGCTTGTTATGATCCACAGACTGAAAAAGCTTTTGGCATAACTTGCCAGGGAAATGTTACTCTGTGTTATGGAAGCTAAAGCTGGCAAGCTTTACTTTTAATGGCCACGGTTATGTGAATCCTGGTGCCAGCATGTTCTGCCAGCACTGCTGTTAAAAGGATGGCCTTCATATATAATAGGAGTGTCAGCATTCAGGGTTGGGGATGCTATTCCTTGACTGGGGCCCTCAGTGTTGAGGGGAGTATACAAGCTGGTTTGGAGTCATTTTAGTTAACCTAAGCAAAGCCTTTCTGTGATTTGACTTGCATTCTAGAGGTTTCTCTTGGTCTCTGATCATAGAGGAGCATACAGCAAGCAATACCTTGGGTTAAATATATAATTCAAATGCTTTAAATTAAGTGTGATAGAAGTTAATATCTTGTTTAGTAGATCTTGATGAAGTTTTCTACTATCAATTTATAAAATTGCAAATTGAAAAATTCATAAGCATTTGATCTCTGTGGCATCCTGCATCAATGACTTCCACAGCATAACAATCTGTTGTGTTTAAAGGTATCTGTTTTGCCCCTCTTATGCCCCTCAATAATTTACTTTCCCCTAATTCTCATATTTTAAAGAAATACAACCAATTCCCATCTCTCTACACTTCAGTATCACTGTTCTTTTTTTCCTTTTCAGATTTCTGTCATAGTCCTTCCTTTGGTATCTCTTTTTTCCTAGAAAAAGTCTCTGTGTTTGTTTCTCAGATGCGGACTCTTCTGCACTTCTGGAAATGCTCCTCAGGTTCTATCACTTTGCAGAAAAATGTTTTGTTTTCACTTTTCCCTAACAATTCTTAATATTATCTTTTTTTTTAACCTTATCAAACAACTGATATTTTTTCATAGAACTATGCATTATAACCCCAACGTCGCTCTTCTGAGTGGAATTAACTGGTTTAGATCTATCATTATATATACACTGTGCCTTTTTAAAACGGCCTTCTTTACTTTGTTAATCGCCATTGGATTCTGGGGGAGATTTGGATTTTGGAAATCCTTTCTCTGATTCTGATTATAGTGCGGAAGGCTTTCAACCCTGACAAAACACTAGGGAGAACCTACTTCCAAACATGACAGTCTGAAATCTGAAAATACCAATGCTTGTCAAGGGACAGAAAGCTAAATGCTTGGAAAACCTCTTCTTCGATTCAAGCTCTGTCAAAAGAGATGTGTATTCCTTAACCCAGCTCACACTTGAAGTAGCACTGAATGCTGGCTGCTCTCTAGATCCAAACCTGATTACTTCTGAGATATGATATAGGTAGGTCTGGATACAAGGTTTTTTCCTAAATCTTGGTACAAGTATTACTTAAAAGATACTAACCATGCTATCCATAACTGGTCTTGTAAGAAGGACATTACTTTTAGTCACTTGAATCTTATGTTCATGGGCCCTTTGCAACAGGGCAAATGCTTTTGTACTTACATATTCCACAGCTCAGTTACAATATAACAACAAAACATAAACCACTTCAGAGCTGCTGTAATTGCTTCCCAAACTGCAGTATTACCTATGTTCACCTCCAAGCATATGGCAACTTCATGGTTAAAACTTTTAAACGTTATTTAGTGTTTTGCCTTTATCCCAGAAGTGTTTTTAAGAGGAAAATGGTATAAAGATGAGAAAATCCCAACACACACCTTAAACTCATCAGTCTTCATAAATGGCAGCTATTCAGTAGGTGAAGCAGCTGTAGTTTGGGGGAGGGTGCAAGATAGATGTTTAAAATACTATTTAACATACTGTCAGAATTTTTTCTCTCTTGCCCTCCCCCCCTTATCTATCTTCCATTAAACTGAAATTATATTAATTGACCCCTGGTGTGACAGTATTTATATCCATAAATGAAAGCTGCATTAGGTCCTCAGAGGATGAAGAATGTGAAGAAAAGCAAAATAGTAACTTTAGCTTAGTAGTAGTGAAAAAAAATCTCTTTGGAAAGAGAGAATACCTACAGTGAAAGAATTGGAACATGGCTTTAATTGAAAATAGTGCTAAACTAATGTTTGTATTAGAATAAACTACTGGAAAAAACTAAGAGAAAGTATGAAAACATATCTAGACCACAGAGTCAAAATAGATTAAATTTTAAGAGGACATGGAAGGGAACCTGAAACTTCCTGTTATTCTCTCCCCTATGTTAGATTTGTAATAGAAATAAGAAAGTGATCTTAGCAAGAAATGTATTTCATTGTCGTCTTGGATTCTTTTCTCATATTACCTTAGAAAACCACGAAAATGAATAGTAAAAATAAGAGCTCCATATGCCCTACCATACATGTTTTGCTGGTTTGTATTTTTCTTGAATAAATTCTAATCCCTATTATCTGTGATATGGTGTAAAATTTTATGAAAAAATTGTTTTTCCCCTAGTTGAGAATAGAGGGAATTACACCCCCCCCTACCAGATCTGAACACAGAGCAAAAGCTCATGACTGAAGGACATGAAGGAATGGGAACACTGGGAGTCTAGAAAGTGTAGAAGTATTATTGGATATATTTTTTGGTGAGTTTACATGATGATTTATATCAACTCTTTATTATTTGGTTTGTAGGAGTGGGAATTCCAGCAAACTTGAGCTTTTTGGCAAATATCAAGATTTCCTACCTTTTTGGGGGGAGAGTAGGGCAGAAAAACCCAAACCTCTGCAAAAATAAAAAAGCATACAAGTGTATATTATGCTTTGGACACAGTTACATACATTTTGCAGACTCAATAACAGTGCAATTTGTCTTGCATCCAAAAGCCTGTTTTTCTGCAAGAAGAGTACAGTGTTTTATCAGTTATAGAGATTGCGTCTTAGATGTTTGCCTCCAGATTAATCCTACTTGTTCTCCATTTCACAGAACTAATTTAATTAATTTCTAATCAGTGAAGATGTTTTCTCTGACACTGCCTTTTTCAAATGAGTTTCTGGGTTGGAATATGCAGTCTATGAATAAGAGAGGGTCTAGACATTTGTATTGTCCATTTGAAAGTTATATTTCATACACTGTTTCATAAACTATTCCTGTGGCAAGAAAGTAATGACTGTAATAATTATATTAAGCAATTAATATTACAGAATCAAAGACTTGGTAAAAGCAATTCTTGCAAATTTGTTATAGGTGTACAAAGAGCATTGACTAGAAACTTGTAACCTTAGTGTGCAGTGCAATGATAACTTGGATACTTTGAAATACAGTAATGGCTTACAGCTTTTTTTTTTTTCCTTAAAAGTTTCAGCAAAAATATTGTAACTCTATTAAAAATAAATATAAGCATTCCTGTTTCTGTTGGGAATTAGCATGTTTGATGTCAGTTCTCCAAAAGTGGAAATAGATATATGACCTTGCAAACGTGTTTGTAGTGAAAGTTTACTACCATTATCTAATTTCTGAGGTTGTCCTATAGAACCTGGTGTTTTCTATTCATTTACACATGCAGGATTGCATTTTTCCAGTTCATGTTTCTGGTGCTTTCTGCTTCCTTTAAAGTAGAAGGCATTTTAACTGCTCTTCATTTTCCCATTTAACTTGTAGTTCAGATGCCTCTACGGAACAGAAATTTTGTCTCAACTAAGTTTTATTAATGAAAGGAAAGTTACAATAAGCTCTAAACTTTATGTTTAGGATTATTAGTAAAACCTTATCTCCACTTTAAATATGTCTGATGATCCAATCCCTTACTTATTTGTTAACTAATGTATTTCTAGCTCACCCACATCTCTTTGCTACCAGTGATGTACAACTTGACCACTTCTTTGTTTGCAGCAAGCTCTCTGGTTTTCCCGAAGCCTATCATTCATGAAAGCTTTCTGTTAAAAAAAACCCACAAGTCACCAAACCCAAAGAACAATAAACCACAAAAAACCCAAACAAAACCCCCCACCCCAACCCCCACCTACTGGCCACCTTTATAACTCTTGTCAACCGAGAGATAGCTCCAAATACCCAACAATATTTAGCCAGGGGATTAACTCTAACTTTTTATTGCTTATCACCTTGTAGTTCTGCCTGTGATTTGGAGTCTCACCTGCTGCACACGCTCTCTTTTCCTGTTTCCTATTGTCACCATAACGCTGTTATGACATAATCTTTGACTGTACTTCTAAGTCTTTCCACAAAATAAAATTAAAGTCATCAGTTGTTTAAGTATGTTCTTACAGCAGTAACATAAAAGATGTTAAAGCTGTAATAACTTGGTTAAAAAATGGAAATACTGGTCTATTTTAGAATTTTGTAGAAGCCAAAAAGTAGCCACAGCATATATTACAGCTTATTATCCTTGAAGAATTACAACCTGTTAGTGTATTTCTAGCTGTGTAGTAAGACTGCAAATTAAATACTCCATTTACTCAGATTTTCCTGCTTGGTGGTAGTAAGACCAACTGACGTTAGGGGAATGGTATTTTAATAATGCTTTGAGAGATGAGGTAATACTTTGATCACTGAAAGGAATTGTCCTTCTGTAAGATTTTTTGTCTTGATTTACTAAAAAAACTGATGAGCTCTCATTTGTGTGGGCTTTTTATGTACTTTATCCAGGGAAAAAAGTGTAGTGCACAATTTATTTTGTCATCCTCTAATTCAATGACACTGATCCAAATCCTGTTGAAGTTTAAGAACTTCCCAGCTATCTCTGTAGATCTTTGCATGAGATTAAAAAAAAAAAAAATCCTTCTGACATTCATGCAACTGAACAACTTGTCTCTCAGATCATAAATCTAATCACCAGTGGAAGTCAGACAGAAGAATGCCCCTTTATAGGCATTGTGCTATTGTCTAGGATTTTCACACACACTCCTTCTTCTTGTGTGCAAGTAATGACTGAGCAGGACTCAGCTTTCCAAAGGTGAGGGCTAATGACTCTCTTGTTTCCCATTTTTTCCCTCAGGGAGCAGACGGAGTTCTTCCTCCTTCCCCAAGGCTGCCCAGCAGGGAGCCCTCCTAAGAAGGCAAGAATGAGAAGGATGTTTGGGACACTTCTTTCTCACATTTCTTCCTTTAACAGGTTTTGTGCTTTATTTTCCTTGTGCTGGATTTACTCCAAATTTTTCATCATGACCACAGAGTTTTACCTAAATCTTACATCTGTTAAATGAATCTATTTGTGTGCGGCAGACTGCTACAATGATTAATATTTCCCATCTTAGTGTGGACAGTTGATGCAAAACACAGAATAATATTTTCAAAACTGTACATTTCTAACTAAGATCATATTAGTCATCTTTTCTAGACAAAAATGAAGGGCCATGTCTGCACTCAAAGTGAGGTTACTTAAAAAGCAGACAGAAAATGGCACGTAAAAGTTCATAGCATTTTCAGAGCATGCATTGATATATGTAGCTCTAAAAAATTCCAGGGTGTGGGTTTTTTCTTTTTGGAAGAAAAGACAGATGTTTGAACTCCAATATTACCCACAGCACTAGTCATGTTTTCCAGGTTGGCTTCCTAGATGAACTGTGGCTTCCAGTCTATTATATCTCTGGGATTCCTCTTCTACTACATCAACATCTGGCATAGTGATTTTATACAGTTTTGTGATTACTTTCCCCATTTAAAATATATACACCATTAAAAACATTAAAAGGTGGTGACATATGTTATCATACAAAGGAAAAATGGTTGTGGCTGCAAAATGCCACCTCTGCTTTAATGGCTAAACATGAAGTTTTAGTTATGGGTCATTAGAAAGCCTGGTCATAACTTATCTTTGATTTTATTTTTTTTCTTACATCTGACTCAGAACCTTCATAAAACAATAATCAGTGATAAGGCAGGCATCTGAAGCAAGCAGAGAGCTAGCAGTCTGTGAAGCAATGTGGGCACCAAGAAACTTATCAATCAAAGCTTGGTGACCTTTAGCATGGCTACTTTGGCCCAGCCCTCCCTTTGGCAACACCTAAGAATGCTACTGAGATCAGAAGGGTTTTAAAGAAGTAAGTAAAAGCAAATCATGCTTCTTGTTTTTTCTATTTACGGGTGATAAAACAGGTAAATAACCCATATGTTGCACAAATCTGAGTTTTGAGCATGAAAATAATGCCTGTGATGAATTTGGGGCAGACAGGAGTGTGACAAAATCAGCTGACAGAAAGTGACTTCATAGAATTACAGACTTAGTCACTTTTGGTCTGGACTTCTGTATGTCCTTAGCTTGTACCACCCAAATTGCAGGGTTTTTTCTTCAGCCTGAGATCACTCATAAATCAAAGAAGATTGAGGTCCTGTATTTCTGTTGCCTTTCTCAACTCCTCATTTAAAACTGTATGTCTTATATATTTAATTTTGTATGGGACCAGTGATTTTTAATGTCATGTAAGGTAATTTCTACTAGTTCTAACCAGTTGATGTCAGAGTTTCTTTAATGTGCAGTTCCATGTGCTACAGGTATAATTAGTAGAGCTGCCAGAACTGTATCTCCCTATTATTACAGTGGCTGGGCTGCACACAAAGTCATCTTGCAAGGGCTCAAAGACCAGGAGTTCTGCATGACTTACTCAGAAATAGTCTGGATTTGGTGACTTCTAGGGATACTGGTCAAGAAAACATGCCTCTGCCAGACAGATGAAATGCTTCAATTTTAAATTATGGAAGAGGAAAGTAGTAGCTAGCCAAGGTTTTGTGTTTTAGTTGAATTGCATTTTAGCATATTGTATAATTAAGTTAAATCATTTAGAGCCTTAGAGGTAGGGGTTTTATTGGTTTAGTTTTAAATGAATAATATATGAAATAAAATTATAAATTCTTGTATTTCACCTGGTTCAGGCTGATCCATAACCTAAAGCAGAAAGGCTCATTTATAATGTCTTAAATTTTATATTCTACATTTTTCATGTCATCAAGTAGTCCTACATGTCTGTCTTTTTTGCTAGTCTGAATTCACCACTTCTGTGGAATGAGGGGAGTAGGTAAACTGAGTACAGCAGTAAATGTAACACTACTTACATTCCTTCCTAGCAAGGAATACCCACTAATCCTGTAATTCAGAGAGGGATGTCTAAAGCTACCTTTAAACACTCAGTCATAAGACATGAGTCCCAAACACTAAATCTAGATCTTTTCTTTGATAAGAATGCATAAGACTAAACCAATTAATAAACACATTTAGTACTCAGAAACTCTCATACCAGTTATGCTATTGTAATGTCTTGCTTCCCCATCAGTGCTTGCATTCTCAAAGGTTTTGGAGTACAGCATTGACTTACTACTGTAGCCACTAACATTTGCCAGAATTTCTTAACTGTAGTCATCTTTGTAGCTGCAATCATGGCAAAGTCTCTTGTCTTGTGCTCCCCCGAGAGTGCCTCTTATTGGGATTCTTGGAAAATAAATCAGTGACTGTTTCAGCCCACGTTCTAGCGAGTGGACGACCTCTGTATCCCTTTGGATAGCTCTGTAGTGACTCACAAGTCTTGTCCAATCCTGGCTTTCTTAACATTTTTCCATTCACTTTAGTTGCAGAACAGTGATTTTTCTGCAGCTCAACTGTAAGAATGTGAGGGAATTCTATTTAGCATAAATTAAGTTAGTTGACTAAATCTGTGCTTCTAACGGAGTTCTTCATGTGGCATTTAATTTCATTTTCCCTGTTGCAAATTCCTGTTTTGACAAGTTAGCGCTCTGAGCAGCTAGCAAACAGAGCGAGGTGTCTCCTGGCTGTTGCTTGCTTGTCTCTGTGCGCGCCGGGCTATGCATTGTGACTTTTGTCTGGCACTCCATAGATTGCTCCCATGTTCAGCCTGATTTAATTTATCAGTCTGCACAGATTTTATTTTGGAGAAGAAATGTGGCCACACTGATATGTGGAACTATTTGATCACAAAATTTCTGTGTTCTGCAGTGGGAAGATAGTGATCTGTTTGCAAAAAAGAACAGTCTGAGTAAAGTATGCAGCCTAGACATAAGATTTTTAAAGGTACAGAAAACTACCAGGACTATAGTAGACGTAAGATTGAGAGTTCTCATATAGCATTTCCAGTAAGAACCCTTAACTGAAAACTAGTTACAGAAAATAATGTTTCGTTACAGGTACTACCTCAGCGCAGATGACAAGACTAGCCAAAGCTGTTGTACTGAGAACTGGAACAAACAGTTTTCTCCCCACAGGGACAGCAGTTTCCTTGGGGGCTGTGGGTCCATCCCTACCAGATTTCTATAACTAGGAAGCCATAGCATCAGCATTGTCTCCCCATATTTTGGGAAGGTAATGAATTTCAGTAATATCCTTCTGTAAGACAGCTTTGTCCCATCCACCCAGTATCATATTTCTGATCAGAGCTTCCATAAACTGTATCTTACATTAAAATACCTTGTAAAGTTACTCTACCAAAGAACATGATTTCTTATAAAAAGTAAAACTGAATCTTATCATGTTTCATAATTTATGACATTTTATTTGTACTTTTCTAAATTTTTGTATTTGTCATAACTTTCATGCTTTGGCAGACAAATAAGCAAAGCCATTAGCGGAGATTTAGAATCATAGCATAGTTAAATCCAGGTTATGAAAGGTATTTATCCATCTTAAGATTCATGTAAGATGCCTAAGGGCAGATCTTAAAGACATTTAGACAACAAAATCCTGTTTGTCGAATGCTTTTTTTTTCTTCCCTCTGAAAGAGTTTATGAGAAATGTCAATTTTAGTGTTGTTCTAGTTTTGAACACAGTCTGAGTGCCATTGTGCTACGTGTAGTTGTTCAGGCTGTACCAGCCACCTGGTCTTTCATAAAACCTACCTAGGTCTGTGTAGGCAGTCAAGCTGTAGCTGAGTGTTTGGTCAGAGTTTCATTTCCCAGCAGATTTGTGTTTTACTCCCTTTGCTGTTTCTGGCCATAGCCCAGCCTTAGTTGCTGGGCTGTCCTGCCCACATTGCAGACAAAATCCTCTCAAATAAAACCAGATTTAAGATACTGCAGCATTTCATGTAAAATATAATTTCTATCTGCTATGATAAAGATTTAGCTACTGCAATGATTGGTTCATTGCGTGGTATAAATGCAGCAGGTCTCTAGATCCAAATTCTGAAAGTTGTACTCTGTGCATAAACATGTCTATGCAACAGTCATTACAGAAGGGGAGCCTCAGTTGTTTGATGACAAAATATGTAATTTTTTTAATATAATGTTGAAATTGGAAATTTTATTTTTATCAACAGATTTGATCAACTTGGCAAGAAAGAACTATTTTGGTGAAAAAGGCTGGATGTAAGAGAGACTTTAGATAGAGTCCTTATTCTGAAGGAGAAATTTCTCTTCTCTTCACTGGGTGAAAAACTGGCTGGATGGCCGAGCCCAGAGGGTAGTGGTGAATGGGGTGAAATCCAGTTGGCGGCGGGTCACAAGTGGTGCTCCCCAGGGCTCGGTGTTGGGCCCTGTTCTGTTTAATATCTTCATCGATGATTTGGATGAGGGGATTGAGTGCACCCTCAGCGAGTTTGCAGATGACGCCAACTTGGGAGGCAGGGTCGATCTGCTTGAGGGTAGGGAGGCTCTACAGAGAGATCTGGACAGGCTGGATCGATGGGCCGAGGCCAATCGTATGAAGTTCAACAAGGCCAAGTGCCGGGTCCTGCACTTCGGTCACAGCAACCCCATGCAGCGCTACAGGCTTGGGGAAGAGGGGCTGGAAAGCTGCCCGGCAGAAAAGGACCTGGGGGTGCTGGTTGACAGCTGGCTGGATATGAGCCAGCAGTGTGCCCAGGTGGCCAAGAAGGCCAATGGCATCCTGGCCTGTGTCAGAAATAGTGTGGCCAGCAGGAGCAGGGAGGTGGTTGTTCCCCTGTACTCGGCACTGGTGAGGCCACACCTCGAGTGCTGTGTTCAGTTTTGGGCCCCTCGCTACAGGAAAGACATGGAGGTGCTGGAGCGTGTTCAGAGGAGGGCAACCAAGGTGGTGAGGGGCCTGGAGCACAAGTCTGATGAGGAGCGGCTGGGGTTGTTCAGTCTGGAGAAGAGGAGGCTGAGGGGAGACCTTATCGCTCTCTACAACTACCTGAAAGGGGGTTGTAGTGAGGTGGGTGCTGGTCTCTTCTGTCAGGTGGCTGGAGATAGGATGAGAGGAAATGGCCTCAAGTTGCGCCAGGGGAGGTTTAGGTTGGATATTAGGAAAAATTTCTTTACTGAGAGGTTTGTCAGACATTGGGATAGGCTGCCTAGGGGTTGAGTCACCATCCCTGGAGATATTCAAAAAGCGAGTAGATGGGGTACTTCAGGACATGGTTTAATGGGCATGGTTAATGGTTGGATTCAATGATCTTGAAGGTCTTTTCCAACCTAAATGATTCTATGATTCTATTGTATGCAGTAAATAGCAGAAATATTTTGTGATTCTTATTTTATTCTTACAATATTTAAGACTCCATCAGAGTGTGCAATAGAAATGCTGTTATAGAGGCCAAGTTGCTGATGCTTAATATTGTCAGCTTTTGAGTGGCTAGAACTCAATTTCTGTGAAGGGTTGCCTGCCTTACATTGTTAAAATTAATTTGGCATTGTTTTCCTTTTCCAGTTAAAATTAAATATTCTAACACATTTAACAAATTCTTGCTATATAACTTCACTGAGTGAATCCAAGGCCACTGATGCCCGTCTGTATTTATGGTACCTACTGCATTCTTCTAGCTCTGTGCCCGTGGGGTGAGTGAAAGAGAAGAGTCACTGATCTGGAGCACTGCTAAACAAAAGCAGCTCTCAAAGGTGGTTAAAAATAAACATCTGAACATTATCTTAAAAATAAAAAGCTGCATTTCATTATCACAGCCAGCATTGAATTTCATGCGTTCCACTATTAAATTAGGCTTTTTATACTAAATCCCACCCTATTAAAACTTGCTCTTTTTTAAACACTAGAGGAACTACAGTTACTTGAGAGGTTGTTTTTTCAAATAGGTTAATTTCTTAGCAAACCTATGCCTGAATGCTATGTCATCTTAAGAATAACTAACAACGCTAAGAAAAGAAAGCTTTAAAAAGATACAGCAACCCATTATAGCAAAATGTTAAAAAGCTGGCTTTACATCTGCAGCTAATTACATTTCTGTGATTATTTTGTGCGGTAGCCAAGAAATGGGTACTCACTTCTTAGCAAAAAAGAAATCTCAGTGACAGCTGTGAATCATCAAAGTTGTTAACAGGTTCATTCACAAACCAGGTGGGACTACGTGGAGTTGAAAAAGTGGTGTGCCATGCTCTGTAGGAGCTCTTCCACAAGCAGTTAGAAGGAGAAACCTTCTGCAGTAGTATGCAGCCATGTCAGGTGGAGGCTCACTGTAGGTGAGTTGTAGCTTTATGCAGATCTTGAGGAAATAATCCTTGAATATGCTGTCTCTGATTTGGACTCCTAAATGCATGAAATCTTAAAGGAAAGAACAAAGTGAAGTAACTGCCACGTAGAGGAATCGATTTCTTTTTGTTCCTGAGAAGTGATTAAACTAGCTTCATTGCTTATGTGCTTTGCTTGCCTTAAAAACAAACAACAAAACCTAACCAAACCCAACATCTGAACATCTATATGTTAACCAAATTTTTGAGATGTTTACCTTCATAGAGTTTATTTATGATAGAATGAGGATCTGCAGTTTCAAACACTTTCTGCATATATTTTCCATAAAAAAAAAAAAGGACTGATAGATATTAACTGGAGTGGTAACAGAAATTCCTGAAGTCTTTCCTTTTATCTTGTTGAAATAACTGTAAATGGCTTTTCTGAAAGAGTCTACATTTTTTTGTGGGATTTCCATTTATGTTAGGACTGGACCACTAGGTAAAAATTACCAAATTCTCTAGATTCAAGAAATCTAGAGAAATGTGGGTGGCGTCGCTACCAACAAGTCAAGATGTTATAACTGAAAATATCAATTCTGGCCTTGTCTATCTTTATTCTGAGCCAACATAAGGTTAGAAATGGGCAGTTCTTAAGGTCTCATTTGTCAAACTTTGAAGCTTATTTTTGCAAAGTAGAAGGGAAAGTTTAGGGGAAATGTCAGCTATGGTTTTGGGTATTTTTTATTTTTTTCTCCATAAAGTGAATTATCCTTTTAATCAAGCAGGACTGAAACTCTAGGAATTAAAATGTGAGAAAGGAAAAGGAAAGTATGGGAACTTGAATTGTGGCATTGTCTGTCTTCCTTCTTTATATGAGTAGACTGATGGGGCTGTTTGTGGAAATCTACTGATCATAAATAGCACTAAGCCTTTAATTAAGATTTCATTCTGCTGGAGTCATAAAAGAATAAGCTTTCTTGGAGTGTGCAAAATAACTGTGATTTGTTTATCTCAAAGATGCCTCCAAGTATTTTTACCCCATCTTCCATGTAGTAGTCAGCTCTGACCAAGAGATACTAATCCAGCTACTGTGGTGCTATGGGATTATACAGTAAAACAAACAGTAGCCATAGAGTTAAAATGTAAGCTTGATTCCTTACTCCGTATTAACACTCATCAGAGGGGTCAGTTACTGCTACTTAACATAGTGGTTTTACAATGTGGACATGTCCAGCAAGGACTTGATTAGATGGGCTTTTTCTTTACACGTAATCCTCTAAAGGCTTGATAAATCTTTGGGTTTTTTTTGGTTTGGGTCCCCGTCCCCCCCCTGCCTGCCCCTTAAAATTTCTAGTAATAGAGACTCTTGCAGGATAACACCTGAAGCTTGTGAATCAGGGGTGTGATACACAAAGACCCCACAGGTGAATTCACCATACCTCTGGGGCTGGTAAATCAGTCAGTATTTTGGAAGAACAATAAGGAATCAGTTGGTAAAAACTGGGTATAATCAGTAACTAGTAACAATTTTTTTGGATGTGCCAGCATTGACCAGTTTTTGAACTAGTGATCTAAAAAACCTCTTTTGTTTGAGCCATATGTCTGCTTTTACATGCAGGCCTGTGTGGCATTGCTAAACAGTGTTTATCTAATATAAATAATTTTACAAGTAGAATATTCTAGATCAAATTGACATACCTGTTTATATACAATTTTGTAAGTAATAAAGACATAATTGGACGTTTTATATGAGCAGTATCTAAGAATGGTGTGTTTTATTAATTCTGAAAGCAGTAAAGCTTGCACAAATTGTTTGCATTAGCCTTTGAAGTCTGTTTTCTTAACATCTTGAATTCTGCTGTGGCTTCTTGGCTTTGTAACAGAGATGCTATCTTGAATGATAAAAAAAATGTTAGCAACTACACTTGAGCCCAGCTGCTTTAGTGAATCCAGGTCCTTATGGCTCCACACAGAAACTGTAATTTAAAGTTAGTAAGAATGAAGGATTCTTGTTTGTAATGTCACTCGTAGTATAATGCTTGCAACTTCTGCCTGCTAGAAAGTTTGTAGGGTTGGACTAGTATGATTTAGTTCTATATTTCTTCTATATAGAACAGAAAATTCCAAACTTTAGGCTCATAAAATTTGAATTCATGTTCTATTATTCCCTCTCTCCCCCCCCATCGGAATTCTAACTAACAGGCACTTAAAGCATTGCAGTAAGTCACTGTGGGATTGATGTTTTTCCATGCTGCACAGATGTGTGGGGTTTTTCTTAGCTGTGATTCTCATCAGGTAGTTTGGACTCTTTACTAAGTTATGTAGCAGAGGAGAAAAGGGAAGAGGCTTGTGAAAAGGAAGAAATTTGAGTTTAAGACCAAATAATAAATGGGAAAGGAAAAAAGCAACTTTGTTATCATTCTTAAAAAAAAATTATTTTTTCACTTAACCATTTCCCTCATATTTGTTAGGCTATAAGCATGGGTTTTGCATTCTCTAACAGAATGTCTTATGGAAAAGTCCTATAAAATATGATAGAAATCAGGTTTGGTTTTGGGAAATTTTATTCTGAAAAATTACATTTTGGGGGAATAGATAACTATTATTTCTAAAGCATTTCTGAATTCTACTGGATTTTATGGGGAAGATTTTCACAGCTGTATAAGTGAGGTATGTCCATTCAAATTCAACTGTAGCTGAACACTGAAATCCCACTCTTTGAAAACTTCCCAGGGTACCTCTGAGTATTGGGAAAGGGCTGCATGGCTCCCTGCGTGCTTGTGTGATGACTGTCGCATTAGGAATGCAGCTTTGTTTTTGGCTTCTAAAAGCATCAGACATGAAAATACATAATAAAATGTGGTGAAGGATGTAAAACTAGAGAATTACACTGGAAAAAGTACAAAAGAACTTGTGAGGAGAGGTATAGACACCCCCCCCCCCCCAAAAAAAAAAACCAAACCACCTGAATTGCTGACAATGTTGTTCTATAGTTTTAATGAAAACCAAAAAAACAAAACAACAAACAAAAAAAAAACCAAACACCCCCCCTCCCCCAAAGTTCTGTAGTGTTGTAAAACCATGTTATGCTTGTTTGAATGTGAATCTGAAAGCTCACAGTGGCCAAATCTTGTGTTCCCCTATGCCAGACCTTTAATAAACTTAAAAGCAAACAAAACGCAGTTCCTAAGAGTCTGAGGTACAATTGCTCTTTTTAGATTAAGTTAAAACCCCAACAATTTTGCCTATATTTAGGGTTCTAGTTTACAGTGGGTTGAAGCATAAACAATGTATTTCTCTGAACGTCCCTGGAAAAGTGAAATTTAATAGATATATTAAAATATATTTTTTGGGGTGGAAAAGTTTAATAATCCAGTTTAATAAAGAGTTTAATATTCCAGCCCTGTAGGATGAGCAGATTGCACACTGCAAAATTAGAAAGGTGGAGACCACAGAGGGGGAATGTAGTGGGAAACACAGTGCCAAATCCCAAAGAAGCAGTGCTTCCCCCACCCCTCTTGACAGGAGTATGGGAACTGTTGTAGCCTCATAATGCCTAGTCGCTTACTGTGTGAAATTTGCTGACAACTAACTTTATAGCCATCAGAAGAAAAAGTTTAAAAAGGCACTTGTAAATTCTTTAGTTCCCTGCTTATATACTAGGTATTAGCAATTTAACTCTCCAAGTTAAACTGTAAATTATGTGCCTTTGATGTAACACATTGAAAACCCATATGGGTAGCGGTCTCATTTTTTTCTGGTGCCTGGCACTTTGCCCTAGGTCATGTTTCCATATATACTCTAGAGATGAGTAAAAGGTCATCTTTCCCTCAGTCTGTGAAAAGCTGCGTGGAACATCACTTTTGTTTAGTATGCTAGACAAAGACCTATCTATGTATTATGTAGTGGAAACTATATGGAAGGAAATTAATATTGTGGGTATGAGTCCCCTTCTGCTGGGTCTCAGCAGTAGTTCCAGGTTATTGCTGTGCAGAAATGCTATGTGTTACTGCTTTGCGGTAGCACCAGCTGGAGTTCTTAGGGGCTGGTGGAGGGGAAACTTTAAGGCTTCCATGCAGAACTGGAATATGGCTTTATAAAAACAGTAAGAAAATTCAATCCTTGCAGACCAAGTAAAACAATAATGAAGGAGTAATAACAAGAACAACAAAAACATCTGCAGTGTCTGCCTGCCTGGTCCTCTCTTGCTGCTCTTCACTTGCCCTTCTGAGCACCTGGTAGCAGCCAGTGCTTTTTGGTTTTGTTCAGTTTGTGCAACTGCTGCGCTGCTGCTCACATTCTGATTAGCTCACTGTGGAGGAAGAAAAAAAAAATACTTGCCAGAAAATAAGACATACAGTTCCCACAGACAATAAGAGCAGAGCAGAAAAGTGAGGACTGGAGAGGACTTCCAGAATTCCAGTCCTGACCTCCTTAATGCTTTATCTGAACTTGTTGTATCAGAATGTACCTTCAGCAGTTTGGGCAAGGGTTGACTTATCAGACATGCGCTTCTCATCTAAAGCTGCACTGAAGCAACAAATGTGTAGGATAGGATTTGCTTTTGTGATGGAATTACAAAAATGGCACTGTCTGGAAGCAACGTGAAGAGTCCCTGCAACATGTACAGTACACTATAAAGGCTTTCTGATTTGGAGAGTATTTTCTACTCCATCAGGCTTAACCCTTTGGTAACTGTAGACTTGTAGCAGTTCAAGTTGCATACAGTGATGTGATCTAACAGTGTACTGCCAAGTAGGACCTAAGGTTAAGAAATGATGAAGTCGGAGATACTGGTGTAATGTGACCTGGAAAAGATTGCCACAGTCTGTGAAAAAATATTTGCTGTTTTGTAGGTGCAAAATACTTTGCTTTATTTTTCCTTCCTTTCCATTGGGAAAGAAGTGATATGTCTCATAGTGATATATTTCATCAGCTCAGGGGATCTTATGGAATTTTTAGAGCCTTAGGAAAGGCTGCATAACAGAGATGTGTAAAACAGCATTTATGAGCAGTTTGTGGCCAGCTCTAGCTGCAAGCTTCCATCTGTGCCCAGTGATGTCACCTCTTGTAATGAGACTGAAAGGACTAGATGCTTTCTTTACAGCTTTGGTTTCTAATTTGCATTTTTAATATCGGCAACAGATGCATCTTGCTTGGAGTAGCTGATATTCTTAGCTACGTATTGGCTGATTTGCTCCTGAGTTGAATTTAAATCTACTGCAATTTCCCTTTTAGCTTTTAAAGAAAAGTAAACTGTTGGTTTGTGTTGCCTTAAAATGCTCTTCTGTGAGTTGTGCCAGTTGAGGAGATGGTTGGTGAAGATTTCAGTTGCCCCTGCAGTGGGGACAGCAGCTGGAACCACTGCCTCAGCAGGTACTCCGAGCTGAGTTGTTTGACGTTGCGGTCAGTGAACTATGGGCTATTTCTCCTTTCAAGTATATCTTGGATTTTACTGTACAACTTTTGCTATTCCTTTTTCCTTATCTCTGTATTCAAATCATGAATTGCAGTGCCACTTCACTGAGAAAAAGAATTACAGGCTTCCCAATAAATTCAAGACGGCTGAGGCAGGCAGGGTGTTCCTCTGGGGCTGCTGTGGGGAAGGGGAGCTGCAGGCTGTGCAAGCACTCCGGACACAGCACAGAGTGGGGATGGCTGCAGATAAGTTTATTGCACTTCTGAATAATCTACTTTAAGGAGGAAGCCTTTCTCCATTGAGATGTTGGTTTCCTATTTGATTGGATAGATTGTCTTCTCTGACTGAAAGCAGAAGGCAGAAAAACACTGTGTGTTGTAACAGAGCAAGCCAGAGGGTTTCAGATTATATGGGCAGGAGAACATGTATTTCTGGAAGAATGTATCTTAAATTATTTCATAACTCTGCTTAGCAGCTAAGGGAGAAAGTAGGTCCTTTCTCCAAGCTAACACCCACTCATGACATGCCTTTTGTTGCAATCTGAGGAGCTCATTTACTCTGTGTTTTCCATGTGAACTGAAAGAATAACTCGGCTTTACAATTACAGCTATTACTTTCATACAGTTTCAATGCTCAGTTCCAAAAAAAGTCTGTGTTCAGTCTCCAATGAATGAGAAATAAGTTCACTACTTCTACTGCAAACTCTCTCATCTTTTCCAAATAATTTCTGTGTGAAGCAAAAGATGTGCCTGAGCAGTGGAGATGGCAGAAGCATATGCTACACTTTGGCTATGACTGGAATTTGCAGAGAATTGCTCAGTGCACAGAAATCAGGCTGAACATCCCTTCACTTGAGTAACATGCCCATGAAAAGGCAGAATAACAGAAGGAATCCCTGTCCCCTGTGTCTGTGCTCCCTGCTTAGACATGCGCACGTGCGTAACCCTACAGGAGCAAAGCCTAAGGAGTAAACTTCAAAGTTTCTTTCGTGAAATGTTCCCTGTTGTATGTACTAAGTATTCCTGTTCTCTATTTATATACCATGAAAACACCTTGGTGGATGATATTTAATTAGAATTTTTTTTGTTAGTATTCAACCATCACTTTTTTAACTTTTTGATGTTGGTTTATTTTAAATTAGTTTCTAAGTTTAGATGTTTAGGCATTTTGGAATTAAAGTTCTTTAGAATTTAGAAACACTAATTCTGTGGGATTTTCTTTATTTAAAGGTAGTAATGACACTTGCCTGTATGGTTCTGAAAAGATTTTTAGGTTATTCCAATCTAAAGACTGCAATTGCAACTGCATTATGTCTTTATAGTTCCTAATACTTGTACAAAATTGGTATACAAATTTGTCATCTTAGGCAAGAGTTTTACACATACTTCCTTCAGGTACAAATAAGTCTGCAAAGAACAAAGCAGAGGAAGATCAGTTCCTAGTTGTTTAATGTCCTTTAATAGCTTTAGCTTGTAATATGCAAGTTCTCTGGCTCTTTTTCAGAAGAGAGGAGTTGGTAACAGCAGTGCCCTGGCCAGATTCCAGTGGGGAACTCCAGAACTCCATCTGCTGAACAACCTCCCACGGTTACAGATGGGTAACTCTCTTGCCTAAATAAGGCATCCACCCACTACAGTCTCTCTCATATGCATGAGTAGATGCAGTATGCACAGTTTCGGTGATGTCATGTCTATATCTAAGTAATCTCTATTGTGATAACACAGCAGCTTCTCGTTGTTCTGTGTTACATTATGACATGGATGTTTGGCCCCACCAAATTTTCTGAAATGCCAAATTCTTTATTTTTTTCTCTCCTCGTCTTTGAGCAGGTTGTGGGGGTTTTCTGTGTGATTTTTTTTTTTTTTTAAGAACTTGTGGGGTAATTGGTTGTATATGTACCTGAGGGATAACGGTCAATAGATATTTTGGCTTTGGAGAAAATTTTTGCTCTCTATCAAGTTCAATATTGAGAAGGAAATTGGCAGAAATTTCTTTTGTAACTGTCTAGAACTATCAACTGCAAAATGAAGTATTGCAATATATAAGCTGGCAATCTCTGTGAGAGAAAGCAAAGACAAGAAGGCCTGGCATCAATAAGCCTAAGGATACTGTAAGGAGGGAAACTTCTCTCTCCATCCAAGAGTAGGATTTAGGTTTTGCAGCAGACTTTGGCTTTTGAAGACATGCTTTAAAGAAGCAGTCTTTGTAATTTTACCTACAGGAAAAGTTTATATTGCTTCTCATGTAGAAACAAGTTGTGTGTCTTTAGTGGGATGTGTCTGAGCATCTTTTCCAGCCCTGGATCTTGTCTTTGCTTTGCTTCTTCTAAACTGACTCCTTTGAATAAGAGAATATAAGAAAGAAGCTATACAACAGCCTCCTAGGAAATGTTTATAATTTTCAGAAAGAACCCCAAAGACAATGTTTTTCTCAGTGAAAAGAGAAAAAGGAGTGCACTTCAACACAGGCATCTGATTTGAAAGATGTTTGCAGACGGTTGTATGAGGCAATGTTAGTCTGACATGACAAATATCCTGGATCAACAGTTAGTATTACCTTTTCATTTTTGCTGTCTGCTACATAAACCATAGAATTTACCCAATTTATCCTGACCATTAGTGTCATGTATATCGTACATGCAGGCATTTTCTGATACGCAAATAAGTAACAAACATCTTTGATGCTGAAACTATATTTAAGCTTATTGTTTAAATGCATGTTTCTACCATAACAGGAATCTAACAATTACAGGATCATCACCATGCTGTTGCTTCTACAGTCTTTGTTCAGAATTTAATATAATTGAGGGGAAAATAAAGTTCTTGTCTCCAATTTCTAATAGATCTTGTTGTCCCATCTTCCCAAGATTGAAGAAAGCAATTGCTCTTTAGAAGTCACATTTGCAAACAGATTTCTTTGGCAAATGTAATTCTGGTTCAGCTGTATGTTGATACTCTCATTCTGTTGTGAAATTGATTAAGAAATAGCTGATGGTGATTTAATATTTCCTTGATAATAAAATAGTTATTCAGTATGTATTTTTGTACCCTAACCTCAGATTTATGTTTGAAATTTTTGCTGGACTCCTGCAGAAAGCAATAATTTATAAACTCTTGCCAGTTGTCAGGGAAATGGAGCCTGGTTTGAAATCTGGCAATCTCAGATGCAAGTAGGACTTTTGACTTTCACAGTGGTAGGATTTCAGCCTTCGATTATGCTGAGAGTGCCCACTGAAGAGGTGCCTGAAAGCTTCAGTCATTTCTTTTTTTCTCTTGGGAAATAAGAAGTTGTTTCAGTCTTATGTCAGAATCCATCTGAATGGGTATGGAAGCAGGCAAGTTCTAAAATCACTTTAAATTAAAAAGCAGGCCAATGATAGTTTGTGTTCCTTGTAAGCTGTCTGCAGTATCCAAATAGAGCTTTAAAATATGTGGCCGCAAGGAAGGATTAGTACCATCTTATGATAAATATGATTAAATAGAATAATCTATTTGAAGTTCCTCTGGAATTTGCCACTCCTATATTTGTACACCTTTAGCTACTCCTGGAGGAAAGTGAGCAAAAGGAATTTTCCTGAGATTTGTATTTGTAAGCTTCTTTTTTAATTTATTTGGAAAATGAAAAAGAGAATCTATGCCTTTTTCTGTATTTTATCATATTGCTGATAAAATGTTTTGGCATTTCATCAATAAACCTGGAGAAACTGTCAGTCTTATAATGCAGTAGAAAAATCAACCAATTGGGTGAAGGGTTTATATTTTGAATGCTCAGTAAAATAAGTGGGAAGAATACATAGATTGAATTTACATTCTGACACTTAATTTTGCGGTGAAGGGAGGGGAAGTACATACAAGGCTATCTTGTAAGCAACAGTCACAGGGTAAAAGCATGAAGAAAAAACTCACGCTAAAATGTATCAGTTCAATCTTCAGGCTTTGTGAGATATAGCAGGCTGTGGGTTAGGGTCTTAGCAGGAAAATTAATGCAATTAAAACTTGATGTGAAAATATGGGGCGGGGGGGCATACAATGAATGTCTAGGGAGTTGTATACTATGGTATTTTAGCAGATGATGGCACGAAGTGGCTCGATGGGTCTTCTCCTTTCCCTTGTTTGGGTGATTGATTCCTCATATACCCAGGACCTTTGTTTGAACAATTATTCTTGTGGAAATCACAGGATGAGCAGTGAGCAATTCTATAAATGATTAGTAGCACAGTGATGGTCTTTGGTACAGAGGTGGAATTTTGTGACTGCTAAAGCTGTCGTAGCCATAGGCACATTTAAGGGATCAGGAGGTTGTGATTGTTTCCTTGTTGAGGTATACTGCCCTGATACTTCATTCAGTATATACATACTTATATATGTGTGTATAAATATGAATGTGTGGAGTGTATATATTCATGTAGAGTGAATGAATTTTGTGAATGTAGAATTCTAATTTGGCAGTATATTACAAAATGATTGAGAATTAAAGAGATTCTGTCAAGATGGTTAGGCCTCAGTTATGTTTTTATATCAGCTATAATACTTGTGAGATATGTCACACTGATAATTCTAAAAAATAAAATTTATCTTTTCTGAGAACAGACTCAGTATGGACAGGTGTAGATCAAGCTGCCGATTTACTCATCCTAATTCAGAGAGACAACTTCAGAGCATGTTTCAGCCTCCAGGGCATCTGTTGATGGATAGCTATGACAATTTACGTACTAATAACACTTGTTCACTAGAAAATAATTTTGAAACCATAGATCACCTATGTAGTCATCCTATAATTTAACTTTCAGTCGTGGTTGGAGTGGATTACATTTGAATTAGAAGCCTACCAGTCAAAATATTTACATTTCATTATCAAACTGCTGAATCCCCTTTTCTCCCAGAATTGCTTTATTTAAGTACCTAAATAAGGTCTCGTATTTTAAAAGAATTAAGTAAAATAATATCTGAGTTAGAAAATCTAAATAAAGTAATCTTGTGCGGAGTTATGAGAACTGGAAAGTCAAGCTGGTGTGTACAAGCTGGGTGGCTTTTATAAAATAGAGTAAATACATTTAATAGCGTGCCTTGAAAAATTCATGTGATCTTAAAAATTTGGTCAGGTTGCAGGTGTCTCTTGCAATGTAGGTAAATAGGCTGAGTTCGACTGCTGGTATTATCAGCTGAATTACGCAGACACCATTGTAAAATATAGGCCTCATGTTTACTGTAAAATGATTTAATAAAATTTGCAGTTCTTAATTACTTCTGCTATTCTTAACACTATAATGTGTGTGTTCCCACCCTCTTGACTGGGTACAGTGTTTATTTTTTACAGTGAAAAAACTTGATGGCTGATGATGAATCATCTGGCCAGCAACAACTAGCTTTGTCTGGAATGATATAACTGGTAGTCAAATGCATGTGAAAGGCAGTTATCTGAAGCAACACTAAAATTACAGTATTTATAAACCAAAAAATTCAAATGTCACAGTAAAAAGGTTGCATAGTGAAAAGGATACTAAGTTTTTTTCGGTATCCCCTAATTTAATTTAGATGGTGCTAATAACTATTCTATATCTCTGTAATTGTACTGCAGCTCCTCACCATGCAGCTGAGCTTACTAGATAGATGCTGTGCAAACCGCAGGATAAGAATTGTCCTATTGTTCTCTTAATGACTAGTGCCTGATGTGAAATTCAAAATCTGTGGATTGCCAGAAAACAATCTTTGTACTTCTTCTAATACTGGGAATCCTGAGAATATTTAATATTTGTCAGAATAAGTCTGATGTGTAGAATGTTCTGTTGTTTGAGCCCTTCCCTTGCTTAGAGCTGGGGCAGATAAGATGGCAGCAGGGAAAGCCTCTGTGGATTCCTAAGGCTGTTCTTTGTCCAGTCTGGTATCCCTCGGCATCCTTTCCTGCATTTGCAGCCAATCCTGATTGTGGGACAGCAAACGGGGTGTGTGTGTGTCTGTGTCCTTCCCTCCCAGCCCCCCAAATCCATCTTTCTGTGCCATGGTTGATGAATCACTCTTAGCAGAACTGCATCAGAAGAAAGCACGGTGGTCTCCACATTTAAGGCTAAGTTCTCTGAAACTTATCACAGAGTGATGGGTCCTTTGCTGTTTGAAGCAGATAGGCTTGTTCCTTCATATGAAAGCGCTCTCTCTTGAGGAACTATAGACGTGTGTCATATTTGCCATATAATTTCACTATCATGTGCTATATGAGTGCATAATTAACTTTGAGTTGCAGTTTTGGACATGTTCATCATCGGCTAAGTTTAGAATGATCTATATTTAGGAAACGCGATGGTTTTGAGAATAGCATTGCTCAAACTTTTTTGGCATATTTCTCTGCTGAAAGGCAGGGCTTGCAGCAGGATTGGGCTTTGAAACAGGTTTGTGCAGAATTCAGTGTTTGCTGAATGGAAGTTTTGTTCTTAGCACCATAAAATGGCTACATGTCTATGAGTACTGAAGAGGCACAGCATATGTTGTTTTAAACAACAGAGAGCATTTGCAGTGGACCAAATTTAAACATTTTACTGCTTGGGAGGTACTATTAATACCTTAATCAAGATCTATTCTTAGTTTGCTCCTCAAATGCTTTTTAGACTCAAACTAGAAATACAGAGTGCTTCGAAGCGCTGTTAATGACTTATGCATTCTGTTGAGTCACATCCTGCCCCTTTCTTAAGGGAAATGAACATGAGAGACATTGGATTTTATGCCAGCAATTGTATGTTTAATGTGAAACATTTGGCCCTAACAGACCTCATTTTCTTGCTCATGCTGATTTTGCAGATTGGTAACTCCACTTATTTCAGCGCCACTAATGGTATTTCATCTTGGAGAGCAAAGCTGTGTTCATAGAGGGCAAAATACAGTCTTCCAAATGCAGTACCAATGTGTTTGGGAAAAACATGAGTTTTTCACTGTCTAATCTACATGAAGGTGCCAATAATTTCTGCACTAAGCTCTTTATGGTAGCTAGGCAAGATAGTATGAATTCATTAATGCCTGACTATAGGAGGTTGTTATCAAAATAGAGCTCAAAACAGATAATTATAGTGTAATTTTATTTTATTGGCATTGGTAATTAGTTGCAACACTTGCTGTGAGGTTCTGTAGGAGTTTGAGACAGAAATAAAATTAAAATATATATATTTTTTGTCTGTGCATATTACTCTGCAAAGAGGGGGGTTTTAATGAGACAGAGCTAACAATTTTTCTGTCATTAACCAGACCAAATTTTTGCTTTGTAAGATGACTTTTAGTTGAACTCCTGAATGGTTTCATGACTGCCTTGAGATTTCAATTAACTTTTTATTACATGGAGTACAGTGTTATTAATAGCCAAGAAAATACTGAGATAACATTGTAACACAAATGTCTTGTTCAAACGGAAAATCAAAAACCGAAGATGTTGATGCCGAAGTAGTCTGGGAAGTGAGTTGTTTATGGCAGATCTATGCTGATAAAAGCAGACCCCCAAAGAAAAAAGATGGGGGTGAGAAGTACCTTTTTAGGGAATTTGACAAGAGATGCTTTGAAGGTGGAGGGATGCTCCCTTACTTAAGCAAAACTGTTAATCGCTCTGAAAAGTCTCCTCCAGAAGTGCAGGAGAAAAATTCAGCGGAGTACCCTGCATATGGCAGCTGATGAGGCAGGACGTGACACTGCTTTGCTCCCCTTCTTGCTGCGGGAGAATGCTCTCCAGCTCCTTCAGAGAAAGGGGCAGTGCCCAGACGTTTGTTCCAAACACTTCCTTCTAGTCATGGTGTAATATTTCCCTTGGGGTTCAGGTTTTGATCATTCAAATGAATTTTATATCTATTTCTATAATTATTTTATCAACAGTGTTGAAACTTTGGACACATAGTTTATACCAATGATGCAAAGAAATACCTGTTAACAAAGTATGGACTGTGGTAAGGGCAGAAGGAAGCAACACCTAGTAGTATCTTGCTGTAGAGTAGAAAATATAGGCCCACTGTTGCAGTGTGAAATTAGTACATGCTTCTTCCAGCAGGCTATTTTTTATTGTCACACTGATGAAATTTAGTTATAAACAATATTGAAAGGAGTAAAGTGAGGAGAAATAAGTCAAAAGATGAAATATCCATAAAAATCTCATAGTAATTATAGAAAAGCCCGAAACAAGTGTTAGGATTCTAGGGAAGCCTAAGAAAAGGAACTTAAAGGCAAATAAAGAGACTGGAATGTAGAATAAACACTTTTCTCCTCCCTCTCTGACCCCCCCAATTGATTTAATTTGTTTCCTGGTTAAAAGTATTTACTCTCGCATTACAAATAAGCTTAGAACTGGTGCATAAATGCAATAATTGCCTGTGATAGCTTTGAATGCCCATTTAATTTGATTTTTAAAGATGTGTATGAGATTTGCCTTTTGCCCATGTTTACTTAGCAAAGGTATTTTATTAATTAGGCTACAAAATATGACTGTCACACCTAGTTTAAAATTTTGTATGTACTTTTTATGTCAAGTAGCATGCAAAAGTACCTATTCCAATTTCTTCTTTTTTTGATTATATTAAGTTGTAAACCAGATTTATAAATCTTAGAAATTGATATTTCTAAGATGGAAAGCAGGTTTCAAAAAGCACCAGTTGCACTGATCTTTTTAAATATGTTTTCAAGAATAAGAAGCAATGAATGAGCTTTGCTTCCCCAGGAAACTGGAAAAAAGGTGCTTTTTTTTTTTTTTTTTTTTTTTAGAAAGCTTTGTGCCTCTATAATTGGGGCCTCTATAATTGGGGCCTCTTTCAGATACTCAAAATACAGTTCTTCATCCCTCATCTGTTTCTTCTTCATTTTCTTCACTTGGACATAGTTGTGGAGAAGCATAACCACTCTGAAATACCAGACTGCTTTGGTAGGAACATAAATGATGACAGATGCAACTATTTTGGGGAATGAAAACTTCTAATCCATGTCATTGTAAAAACATATGAAATTCAATAATGGCTTTTTTGTACACCAAAGTGAATGTGTCTAATCATTCACTTGTGATTGTCTTTAAGCTTAATCTTAAGAACTCAGGGCAATTGGACTTCCCAGGAAACTGTGGTGCCCCAAAAATAGAGCACTTAAATCTGAACTCTGAAGTTGATTTTGTCACATCTGTCTTAAATAGGGTTGCAATTAGAAAAAAACTTTCCTGAGGTGGAAAGAAAATCTGTATGATCCAGATGAACTAGTTTGGTCTCATTTTCTGAAATGCAAATAAAAAAGCATCGTTACGTGATTTATAGCTATTCAACAATTTTTGATTCTGTACCAGAGGAAGTATCTTGATTGAATGGGGAACTTAGGCATATAAAGTGGCTGTGCTGGTTACCATTCCCCAGTTGCTATGCAGAACTACTGTTTTCTTAAAAAAGGAATATTGAGATGTTGGTGAATTACTGTGAATTTCCATATGACTTGCCTCAGATTCTGCATTTGGCACAAGGTAGTTTCTAGCTGCCTTTTTTTTTTCCTCTCAGCTTCAAATACTCATTTGATATTACGTCAAGACTGAACTAAATGGGGAATGTTTATTATTAGCATATGAATGTACAGTTGAATTTTCAAAATACCCTTTTTGAATTTTATTTTATTAAATGAGTTAAAAGGTGCATTTGTAAAATTATTTGAAAATGAAGAAAGGGGAAAACCAGTTTCATTTCCTCCATTCATATTTGCTTGGAGAGAGGAGAAAGGAACAGACTCTTAAGAGTGGAAGGTGTAACACCTAAATAGGTCTGTCGCTTTGCAGATCTGTTTTTACACAGTTGCCTTTACAGTGAGGATGGTATTTTACACTTTCAGGCTTTTAAAACACTTTTTTTTTTACTGCCTTACCAGTGTCTGAGTATATAACCTTCCTGTTTTTCCTTTTGCAAAGCACACATATGACAGTGGTAACTTGGAAAAATATTTAGCAGTAGGAGAGAAACATAGTTCAAGCTGGCATTAGATTAGTTAGTTAAAAACAACAACAACAAACCATAAAAAATCCCACCCTTCCAAATAGCCTGTTTCATGTAGAAAGCTCGATGGTTAAATTCATCATTCTTGTGTTTTCCTCAGATGCATTTTTTGTGTCTTTAAACACAACTAATAGCTTTGGGAAACATCATAAGATACTTTGCAGCCAACTCTGAGTTTTTCATCCTCAGACCCTCCCAGCTCCTTTGCAGTCTGTTTTCATTTGTTTAATTGCTGTTTGGTGGCAGCCCTGCATACCTACTCTGTTAGTTTCAAATGCTTGCAGCTGGATTATAAATGTTTGCTAAAAACATTAGTAATGGTTAAGTGCCCTCAATTTGGATGCAATAAGAATATATTTTATCATATATATTTCCTTATTTTTTCTGTAAGGATCATGATGTCTTCAAACTATTCTAGCATATAACTACCAACAATTTATGCTGCTGCTGTTTAAGGACTCTGGACTTCTTGCCAGCCTGAGAGTCCCTGGTAGGCTGGCTACCAGTGATTGTTAGCTTTGTGAACTCCAGAAGAATGTACAAGGATTTATATTAAGTGTCTCTTTTTTTCTTTTTTTTTTTTTTTTTTAAATGGGAGTTCAGAAGTCTGGGGGTTTGGGGTATTTTTTTGGTAGAACATCTGGAAATTCTAAATTTTGCTTTGAGTAGAAGGAATTAAACTTTCTGTCTGACTAGAATTTAACAGCAGTGGAAGATATTTTCTCTTTGACTTATTGCTCCAGCCTGTGCTGGAATATGATCTTTTAAACTAGTTTGTGCCTGAGCTTTTAATATTCACCACTAGGGCCAAACAGACATCTCCAAGTTGAAAGCAGGACTTGAAGCTGGATGCTTCTTAAAAATCAACAAGATGAGATTGATCAATTCAGATTGTGGCTTGGAAACAACTGAATTTGTGAAGAAGGGTGAAAATTAATTGGAAAGCTCTTCTGTCTGCACAGTGTTAGCATGAAAGTTGTGGCTCAGAAATTCAGAGTTAGTGGAGAACAAGGAACCCCAATACACTGTATTTCAGAGAGATATCAACACTTGATTCTCATTCTTCTTGGTGAATCCTACTCCATATAAATGATTTTAAAAATGTAAAAAGGATCACTCCTCAAAAGATCTACTCAATTATTTTTAGTGTGCCATAATTTTTTTAATACTGTGAAATTAAGACATAAAGTTAGTGACTTGCCAAAGTGTAGTGAACCCACAGAACAACCCAAAATAAAATCCTGGTGTTCTGATACTGAATAGTGTTCTGTTCCTTGTACTGTGATTTTATAGAGATGCTTGCACTGTAATTGCACCAATAGCAGAACTAACAGAAGTTTGGATTTTTATCTTAATTTCTTTGGTTCCCATTTATTATTACATTTAATGACTTGGATCAAATGTTCATAGCTAGTTCTTGGGAAAGAGTTGCAAGAACTATAAATAATGGTTTTCACCTTTTGAACTCCATCCCTCTTAGTGTCCTAATGTGATCTGTGAGATACTCATCTTTAATTAAACTAGTATGGCCATTCCTAAGTCCGTGAGAACAGTAATAAAAAAATGTACCGCGGTCTCTCTCCCTCCCCCAACTTTGAGGTAAAATGCTGACTATGCAGACATTAGTATGTACAGCTAAAGGTTAAAGAGTTTTAAAATACTTCACACGGAGCAAGAAAGATGGGTCATTCTTGGTTCATTTAATTATCTGGTTCTCCTTAGTGTTCCACATCTCACTAGCTGTATGGTCAAATTTTTGGCAACCCGTCTACCAGTATGTGTAATAGGCAGTTTCTTCTTTCCCTGAAGAGAAAATACAGCTGTCACTCCTGAGGATGAAAGCAGGCAGGTTTGCATTGGCACCAAGCCCTCTCTTAAATGACATGGTTTATGTCCCACGAATGCTTGTCAACTGCTCCTCCATAGTCAGAGGAGCAACCTGCTGTCTGCTGTGGAAGCAAAATATTTGATCATTTAGATTCTTCTGTTAGATGGCACACAGCTGTCTTTTATTATGTGCAGCTGCAAATGTGAAAAGGCATCTCTTCTACAAGCATAGGTGGGAAGAAATTGCATCATATGATCAAATTTCTCCAACCTGTATATCTTAGACAAAGTTTTACTTGGAAGCATAGTTTCATGACATAATCAGTCAGTGATGGGTATAAATCATATTTATTTTAGGATCAGAACCCTCAGAGCTGTAGAAAAGCCAAATTGGCTTTCCAGGTTAAAAATAAGGCAGATTGAAGTGATAGTCTATTTAAGAACAGTTAATAGTTGTATCGGGGAACAAGAAGATTGATCTATTGAAAAATGTTTGTAAAATAATACAAATAATATGTAAGTAATATATATTAAAAATCTATTACATATTTGTCAAAAAGAAATTACGTCTGTTTTTACAGAATAGTTTCATGTAACAACTATACAGCAGGACACAATGTAGTGAAATGACAGTGTAGAAAACAGCATTGCATAATTGCTACATTTTCTGTTTACATGGACGACAGATACTTTTCTCTGACTGGAAATGCCTTTAATATAATTGCTTCCTCTGTATGTTCTGTTCAGGTGACACGTCTAGCAAATAGACAAACGTGAAAAGGAAGTGTCCACAGGGAAATCCTGCATTTAAGTTGGGCATGCTGATGGAAAAGCAGCCCATGTTACACCCTCTTATATCATGGTGGCAGGGCAGAATCATTCATCATTGTTTTTAAAGAGCAAGGATATGATTAAATTGCACTTCTTCCACATTAGGATACCAAATATAATGAGGTAAAACTGAAGGCTGCCTCAAAGAGTCTTGTTTAGTATCAATTAGACTTGCAGTGACTGAAAACCATTAAAATAGTGGGAAACTGAATGTGGAAAGACTTCCAAAGTAAAAAGGAAGTTGCTTGTTTTAAACAGTTCCTCAACCTGTGTGGGTTCCCTGCTCCCCAGGGAGCATCCACAGAAGCTTGGCAATGCAGTAAATGATGCGTAAATTGTTACTGCAAGGTCAGTAAATTCACTACTGGAAGTTAAAAGTTATTTGTGATCGGAGAGAAGCAGTAAAAACTATCAAAGAGAGGCTGTAGAATTCAAATAAAATTTGAACAAGTAGACAAATTTTCTAATGTGATCTGCATGTTTCTACTTTGCATTAATAAAGGCTAATTTTATATTTGCCTGTTTGGTCTTTTCTGGAAATGAGACCTTATCACCAATTATGGAAAGCTTTTACTCTCTGTACTTGTACTGAGTGATACTTCAGGTAAAACTGTAAAATTTCATGTATGAAGCTTGACTGCTGTCCTACTTTTCTGCCAGCAGCCTATATGATCCCGGCACCGTAGCTGCTCTCTGATTCTTAACCCCATTTGCTAGATGGATCTGGCACATGGGCTCTTGGGGCAGGAGAGGAGCAGTAACACTGTGGAGCTCTGAGTCTGCGTGTCACCTACTTACATCCCTTTATGGCAGCTGCACTTGCCCACTCCTGTTAGTTGCAAGCAGGGATGCAGCATGTTCCTCTCAGGCTGGATAGGGATTTTACAGTCAGGTGTTCCCAGATGGTTTGATGAAGTGCACGATGCCCAAGAAATTCATTGAAGGAGTCTCATTTAATTCAAGACTTGTGATAAGTGCCCTTATTAGCTCCCAGTTACCTGCTCATATTGTTATGTAAAGCTCACTTCATTTTTGTATCACAGAGCTGCCAGGGCTTGGACGCAGTCTTGGATAATAGCTTTACCACTCCACAGCTAAAAAACTGGCTCGTAGAAGGCACTGAACAGTTTACTTTCTGCTTCAGCCTTCTTCTGGAGGCTGTAATTTGTGCCACAACTGGCAAATCATAGCATTTTTCCCCTGTGGACTGATGTGCTCTAAGAGATGAAGAGTCTGGTCATTGTTCCTGCTCTGGGAGTATGAATATTATATGGTCACACGGAGGTTTTTAGGCATGCAAATGAATTTCATAATTTTTCCTTGTCTCTTCTTTCTTCCTTATTCTTATTTTGTACCTTCCTGCTTATTCTTTTACTTAGATCTGACTCAGGATGTCTCCCTTAGTGCCTATGGCCTTCATCTGATTACCAAGGAATGGTGTTAGGATGCTGAATTTCCTGACTCCAAGTCCTCCGCTTCCATCACTAGCTCAAATAAAAGTGAATTCCTTCTACTTTATAAAAGCAATTGAAATAGAAGCCCCAAGTGGTATTGAGGACAGGAGTACTTTTATATAGAGCATGGTATGTGGGCTTTTTTCCTTTTACAAGACATGTAACCAACAATGCTAGTCATTAAAAAATGTTGGTTTTGCATATTTTGAGCTTACACATTCAGGAATGATAGCATACCTAATGTAAGAATGGTCTTGGCTCTCATTTTGCCTGTCACTGGCCTGTTCTTTTAAGCTTTGCCTGTTTGGGTTTTTTTTGAGTGTAATGGTTTGACTTCAATTCTGGACTGTCTACTGCATTTATCATGCAAATTAAGTATTCCAAGTTTTCTGTACAGGCAAACTTATCTGTTGATATTGTCAGGCTTCAGTCAAGGTATTGCTCGTATTCCATCTGGATTTTTGTGATCTGTCATGATATCCCATACTGTGGATTTTCCACTGGTTTCCAACATATCTGTAACTTTTTATATGCAGTTCTTAGTTATTGCTTGTTTTCCCTTCAGTTAATTACTAATCAGTTAGTTTCAGGTTTTTGGATGTTATGTTATGCTAGAGGCTATGTCCACATTATAACTAAAATAATTTTAAAAGGTTGAGGATTGTTATGGACATCACTGGCAAAAACCTGAGAATCTCTTGGCTCCATCTAAGTCAAACTTTATTGTGGATATTGATAAGTGGATTGTAAATCTCTTTATTTCTTGAAAAAGCTCTTCATTTCAAAGAAACTTTGGCTTTTGGAAAGAAAGCTTTGTTTTTACATGTTTTGTGGCTCAGTTTTACTAGAACTAATTGAGGTTATAGTAATAGCTGACTTAATTTATATGGTAATGGGGATGATACTTAAGAACTTAGGTACAAAGAGAAGACTGAAAGTAAACTGTCACTGAGCATCAAGTATAGATTATGGGCTCAATTAGGCTTCTTGTAATAATGAACTGCATTAACAAAACTGAATCAGATCAAGGGGAGAGAGAAACTATCTTTGCTAATGTGTGTCTGAGTTTCTCTACTGAAAAGTAGGTGGCTGACTAGTCCACATGGTTTGATAACACAGTATTGTTCTTGGGATTTTCAGACACGGATGGATTCAAGGTCATGGAATTGCTGGGACAAAGCTTTTGTGTGGAAATTGTCCCATAAATAAGTGACTACTTCTGGGCACCATAGAAATGTAAGGAATGAAGTGTTGTTTAATTGAGTACATTTGTTCAGTGGCTTTCTCTACTTATGCAATACTTTCCTTCCAGGAGAGCAGTACTGAGAAAGGGCATGCAAGACAGGCATTTCTGAGTAGTGTCCCTTTTTTTCCCCTACTCCCCTTCCCTTCCCTTCTTGAAATGCACACCAAAGAAAAAATTACTTGTAGCAAAGTTTCAAGCTGTAGTGAAGTGTGGCCCTTTCTCCCCACAGTCTTGCTTTTCTCTGGAAATTGTGACCAAAGTCACTTTGGAGAGAGAAAATTCAGTAGGGGTGTAAGCAGAAGAGGAGGAGGTAAGAATATATTAATACAGTGTAGAAATAAAAAGCATATAGATTGGAAATCCTAGTTAGGAGGCTAAACGTTTGTATGCTCTTTTCGTGAGTATATGCTGTAATGTTAGGTGAAACCATTGGCATAACAAAGCCATTGCTATTGATTTCAGTTTTGGTCAGGATTTTCCCTCTTTGGTGTCTTCCTTTCTTGTTCTAAACCAAGGTGAGATTCTGCTATCTTTTGGTCCCTTTCCCTTGCCTGTGTCCTAATAAGCTTGTTTAACTGTAGTGTTTCAGTGTGTGGGTATGTGGTAAACTGGTATATGAAAACTGGTTCACTTCATGGGGTTGAGGCTTTTAGGAAGGATAAAAGAAATCAAGGAAAAAGTTTTGGGCTTGGAAATCTGGAGCTTTTAGTATGCATCAGCTTATCAGCTGTAGGCAGAAAGCAAGAGATTCTTGCCCATTTTCCAGGCTGTTCTACTGATTTAGGTATGTGTGTTGGGAGAAGCTGAAATACTTTTATCCTAGACCTGAGTCACAGGTACCAAGCATGAAAATTAGGGAATAAAGTTATTGGGGAATAAATACCATTGCACAGTATTATAAAGCAAGTTACGGAATTGGCCCAGGTATGTAAATATCTTCAAAAGTAATTTCGGGTAGGTAAAAATGTACTGTCCCCTAAACACAGTATTGTTTTCCCCCTCCCAAACCTGCTCAACACTCCTGAACTTGGAGGGAAATAGGACCTCTTTTAAATATGTATTTAGAAGAGTGTGACCAAGCACAAGGAGTGTCCACATAAATCGTGTTTTCTTTCAACTTTGGCTGTTATACATAATCTTGTACTTAAGCAATGTAATCTTTATGCCAAGTCACTTTTTTTGACTTTGTTCACTTGAAATACCCATGGAAACATCTCAGTTCAGCAACAGCCACTGTGTCAAAGTCTTTGAGGTGACATGATGCATCTCAGAGTGATGTGTTTGTCTGGATGCAGTTGAAGAATTTTTGAAATAAGATTACTTTTACTTTTTAAAGGAAAATGACCAAGGCAACAGGTTTGCAATTACTTCAGTGGTTTTGGAAAAATATTATTCTTATATTATCTTTTGCATGTCCTCTGAGGATGAAAAAGCTTTGAAGTCTCTTTTTTAGCCATTATTAATACCTTGCATTTTAAACCATGTTGCTTTACTCTGGAACCATATCTTCACTGGATATTAATAAAAACCAATTGCAAAAATGGAAAGCAGTCTGTAGTTTTCTGTCTCTTGTTTGCTTTTTCTCCAATTTTCACTCTTTCTCACTCTTTCTTTTCACATAACATATATCTACCAGGTTAATTAAAAATAAGGATCCTTTTTCTGGGCAAGTAGTAGACCATGTGTTAAATCTGAGAAATATATTGGACATCCTTTCACAAGGCTTGTGTCATTATTTCTGCAATTACAGAAGGTACCATTATTTCCTCAGAGCTTTCTTGAAGTCAGGAATACCTAGCCAATGAGTCAGAACCTCTTCACATTTCGCCTTTTATTTCCAAATTTTCCAATTGCAATGGTTGTCTGTGTTGTTTTTTCTAAACCCCATAAATGTGTTAAAAAAAAAAAAAATCTAATTAAGTGAAAACAGACTGAAATGTGACTCATCCTGCTCGTCAGGGATTGGTGTGCTGATGTAATTTTGCTTTCTATAGCCAAAACCTGGGAACAGTTATAACTAGTCTAAGATGATATTATGTTTCTATTCAACTAAATCAAATCTCAATACTCTAAAAAAAAAAAAAGGTTTCATAGGAATTACTTTCTTTCAGTCCTCCTATTATTAAGTAAATTTAAGCACTCCCCAAATCAGTCCTGCATGTCACATGAACCTCTTATTAGAACTTACAAATCCAGCAGGGAATTTTCGAATGAAACAGCAGCTTTTATGCTCCATCAAGAGGGATTCCTAGCAGATGACCGTGCAGCTGTAGTAACCTCATTGTTCAGGGCAAGTGACATTCTGCTTAGCATAATGCTGAATTTCCAACCTCCCTCTGTTTTTTCTGGGGAACTTGGTTAAGAGACAGAAAAAATATTTCTAATGTTACATGGCTTAAGAAATATACAGAAAGTTAATTTTTGAAAAGTTATAATTTCTTTGGTTCCAAAATGACTTGGCTCACAATCACTTTGCTTGCTTTATTATTTTATTAGCCTTGCTGGGAAAATAGACTTTTAAGTTCTTATGGGAACAGGGGAGGAGGAGGAGGGAGGAGCAAATAGATTAACATCTGAGAATTACAAAGCTGTGAAATAAAAACAGCTTTTGGGACACCACTGTGAAGTGAGTAATGCATTTGGTTAGGGACTTATGGAGATAGGACTACGTAAAGGAGACAGCAGGCTGCTGAGGGATGGCCTGAAGGGGAAAGGAAGGGAGACTGCTTGGCTGTCTGATGAAAAGGGAAACCTCAGGCATGTCTGTTGCTTGAAGAAGGTGGGATGCTAAAGTGTGATGATTTATTTCATGTTTCTCACCTCTCCTAACCTGACTAGAATTGTCTTTCTGGGAATTTGCAGACCTTTGAATGTCCTAAGTTGGGTACTTGCACTTAGCCTGCACAGGGGAGCTGTCTCGGGAGCAGTAAGTCTTGGCTGTGTACTGGCCCAGGAGCATTCACAAGGGAGGCAGGCGCCTCCATTCTCTTTTTTCCTTAGTCCTTCTCCTGCATGCCTCCACAGTGAAATCTTACTCATGTGTGTCCACTTATACGTGCCTTATTCTCAGATCCAGTACCCTCCTTAGCCAGGACATTAACTCATGTCCCACTATTTCCCTGGTATTTTACCATGCATTGCCATCTGGCACGGAGTACAGATTGAAGTAATTTGTACAGCATTAGTTGTAGAAATAAAAAACACAGTTTAGGAATGCCCCCTGGCGAAGTTGGGAAGTTGTGTTTGTGTGCCACAGCCTCCTTTAGCAACTGCAGTACTCTTTAGTGCCTGACTAGCCAGAAATGAGGACACTTTTCTGCCTCTCTTTTTAGCTGCCACCATTGCTGTAAGCCAGAATGCTGATACAGCTGGAAAGGAGTGGATGGAGAGTGGAGGGTGAAAGGGAGGTACACAGTGGAAAAGAAGGTATGTATATGGCAAATACAGACTGCAGGCACTTTGTGGATACACACCGTCTCCTTGCTTGTATCTCATGTGTTGTTAAACAAAATGTCTTGAGATTCAATTTATACATTTGCAGAAATAACAAATTAGCACAAAGTTCTGAAATTGAATTTTCTATTCAAGTGATGACTTTCAAAATATTATTACATGATACAACATTGCTTACTAGAGAAAAGACAAATGTTAATTGCTGTTCATTAAAGTTACTAAGCTGTAAGCTGTCCATACACTCTCATAACCTCACAGATCCTGTCAGCTGCCCAGTTCATAAAATGGAACACATCTCTCATTCACAGAATAATTGTCTTTGTCAACATGTTTCACTGTGACAGAAAATTTAGGTATGACTTAATGTGACCTGGAATTATATTAAGTAACTTTACCATATTGTTAATAAATGGTATAAAAAAGCAATACCACACCTTCAGCACCTATTTCCTTTACAAAATAATGATACAGCTCACTTTTGGCAAATGTTCAAATACTGTGAGATGGGGCAGGTGTTAAAGGAATGCGAAGAGAAATATTATGGCTGAAAGTAATGTATGATGTGCAGTTGGGCAGGGCAGTGGAGCAGGGTGGACTGGCAGGAGAGGGACTATTGATTCCTTGGTAGTTCACTCCTCAGCCTTGTGGGAGTGATGTATTGTTGTGCCTGAAATCAGCCTGTCACCAATTCCCAGGGCTGCACAGAGGAACTAATCATGGTTCCCCTGGTTCCCTGCTTGATTCTGTCCTAGCCCTGACCTGCTGTGAAAGCCCTAGCAGCTTTCATAGCAATTTGAAGTGATGCATTTGAAACCCTAGCAAGAAGTAAAAATGAGTCCTAAGGAACATCTGCCAAACAAGGGATCAGTTGTGTCCAACTCCTTATGCTGCTGCATGAGGCTTTCCTGGATTTCATCACCAGGAGCAGAGAGGAAAGCAGCTATGATCATGCCCAGATCTCTGCTTTCTGAGCAAGTAGGATCGCTCAGAGAGCAAGAGGATGAGCTGCTCAGACACACGCTCCTTCAAATTGGCACATGTTAAATTACGAGCCTGAGTCTCTCGCTGTCCTCCTGCCAGCATGTAGACAACTGGAGGAGCTGTGATGTGAGCCACAGACATTTGCTGCTCCATATCTCATACCCAGAGCAGAGCCTCCAGTTAACATGAGCCCAAAGCCGAAACAGTTGATTAGTCTGCTGAAACATACTACAGTTTTTGCCATTTTAAAATGTAATCTGGCCTGCAGTCATAAAAAGCCATGAAAATGAGCAGTCATTCAAGAAGAGCTGCAGCTGTAGTAGACTGTTTGGCCCTCAACAAATATATTTAATGTCTACTAAGTTTAATGAGACTTACACAGGTGCATTGATGACCTTGGGATTTCAAAATAGTTTGGTTTTTTGTTTGAATGCTAGTGACTGAATTTTCCAAGCCTGGCACACAGCTGGTTTTGTTATGAAAATATATATCTCTAGTTAGCTATTTAAACCCTTCCTCATTTCCACAATGGAAACAGAAGATTGCACAGATGAAGAATTGTGCTGATTTTACCTGATTTGCACAAACAAGTTCTGTAATTAGTCCTTAAGTTCCTCAGTGTACCCATTATTATAATGCTGACCCATTTCACAGAAGTTCTGTATTCATCAGTTTAAATGTGAAAAAGTAATATCCACATAAATCCTTTGCCAGTTAAAAGTACACTTGCTTTTAAAGGGATACTGCAATGGTACTACAAGGATATGAAAATGTATTCACTGGGAACTGAGCTAGATTGCTAAATGACAAATTACTGAAGTGCCTTAGGCATAACTTTTGCATTCAGTGGTGGAAGAAATAGGTTAATCTTGAGAATTCCAGGAACAACACAGATAATTTGCAGAAGGACGAAGTTTCATAGGCCTGGTGTAGATCATGAATGTTTGCTAAAGAAGCAGAAGATTATTAAACTTTATGTCTGTCCTCAATAATATGGATAAATTCACTTTCAAATAAAAATAGGACAAAACATGGAGAACTTACTTGTCAAGATGAATATTGGGCACCTGTATGTTTAGGGCGGAATCTTGTAGACAAGCCAAGCTATAGGATTAAAGCCTTCCAGTAGCCCCTGCATAAATGTGAGTGAACAAAAGACAGGACTATTTTTGGAATATCCCTCTTATAGAGAGTGGAGAACGATTTCCATGAAGGCTGGTAAGTATCAGAGGCTTAAGTTTCAGTATCACTTAAAGTAATTGTTTCTGCAGTTTCTTTGAATCACTTCTCACGATCATTAGAAAAGCTGCATTTTCTTTGGCTTTTCTGACTTCAGTGTTCAGAAAGGGCCCTTGATGCTGGCTTGAATCTGACAGTGAAAATGTGACACTAAATAAAGCTTGGAAATAAACAATTGCAAACAGTCTTTAGATGGATTGAGGGATTTTACTGCAACATCCACTCTTGTAGACGCTAATGGTCCTTTGGGTACAACACATGATATCTAAAGTTTCAAAAACATTACAATAAGCACTGAAGGGACTATGCTGTTGAAAATGATCAACTTCATGAAAATAAAGGAATCATTCTAAATTACGTGTCTGTTCTTTTCTTTCCTATGTAGTATAACTTGGGGTAGTGTCTTTTTGGGGGGTGGGTGGGTCAGATAATTTAAAACCTGTAAAAAGTGCAGGATTCAGCTGTGTTCCTGTTTATACAGACTTGTTCTCTGCTAAAGAAAATATTCATCTGTGTGCCACCCTAAGTATGTACTTTCTCTAGTCTATGTGTGAGTTAAGTTCAGCTTGGTCTTCTGATGGTCTGTTGTAGCCTATGTGTGAGATGGTGGGCTTTTAAAATTCTTTGTTTTAGGTTTAGCAGCAAACATTCAAGTAGCCATTACAAGACTATCATAGCAACAGTGTATTGTGGTCTCATAACCTCAGTCTGTGGTTATGGAGAATGTAAAAGGCTCCATCTGCCTTATTTTTTGTCCACAGAATCTGTATTTCTTTATTTCACTGTTGATACACAGGTTGTTTAACTTAGACCATGGTAGAAGTCCTTTTCAAGGACATGCTTTTAGCAGGTCAGTGGGCTGAGTTTTTTCTAGTACTGATACTGAAACTGCAGTGCCTTCTGTTAGCTGTAGGTCTCAGCCTCACTGGAAACAGCTTTATTACACAGTTCGAAATGTGATTTTTCAGAGGCCTAAAAATTCTCTTACAAGGGTATAAATAGCCTTCTTAAAAGTCAGTGACAATGAGGAGAGGTTAGGAGTAAATTTTTTTCCCTGCCCTCTCTTTCTCTCTATTTTCTTTATATTGGAGTACTCTTACAAGATTATGCAGAAGAGTCTGTGTACAAGCCTGAACCTAAAATTTTGAAAAGGCTAAAAAAAAGAAAAAGGGAACATATATTAAATAAACTAAGCAAGACCTGGAGAACATCCAAGCCTTAGGAATATTTTACTAAATGCTGGTGACTTTAAAAGACTTTGCCACATCCTTGAGTCAACATCTGCATGCACTCCTACTGACTTCAGTGGGGCTTGTGACAGTTTGACAACTATCCCTGCGAGAGCGTTACAAGATAAGGCTGGGATCAATGTCTAGTTCATGACAGGACTTTACCTCTGACATGTAAGTGTTTGCTTTCTTTTCAGAGGGACATTGTCACAGGCTTCTTGAATGCAAATAAATGAGGTCAAGATTTTATATTGAAAATTTTCCTTTATTCTCAGTAGAATAGGGCTAGGATTTTATGCCAGTCACTTATCTTAGGTATAATTCTAAAAATACTTGCAAGGAGCAGACAAAAAAATGCAGAAAATTTTTCCACCTTCACTATGTGTATGAATTGCCACGTTTTCTGTTGCAAGTTTTATAAGTGTATATGAAATAATAATAATAGATATTTAAAGCTTGTATTCCAGTTGCAAAAGATAAGTTTTTATTAACTCTAAGCAAAAGCATCTGTTTCATCCTACTTGAAAGTATCATTCATGCAATTTAAACTTTGCTCTTCGTAGGAGAATTATTGCAGTGTTGAAAGTTGGAAGTATATGGAAGAAGTTGAAACAGCACTTTCATCTGTGTTTTCTACCCAGTATATGAGATATTTAAATATAAGCATAAAAATAGTCAATAACAATCAAACATTTCATTCCTGGTATCTTAAAATCTGTGGGATATCATGTACTTTCTATTTAGGCCTTTTTTTTTTTTAATAAATATGTGATTAGGAATGTATTTAAGAGACAATATCATGTGAGGTCATGTTAAATAACAAAGCTAAAAAATCCTTTTGAAAGTAACCTGAAAAATTGTTAGGAATACCATAATCAAAATGATAATGCAATATAAGACATCTCTAACCAACAAGCACGATTACAAGAAATGCAAGTTGCAGTTAATTCATCCCTATACTTAGTTATACTTAGTTTTTGTGGATGTGTTTGTGCTTGGATTAAATGAATAAAGCTTAGTCCAATCAAGTTTGAATATATGTGACAATTAGAACTATAAAGTAGTGGACATGGAATTAAGTGGGAACAGAAAGTGTTAAAAAGATGGATTTCTATCGCACACCTGCAGAGCAGCCTGCAGTGCCAGGGCTGTGTCACTTGCTGGGCTGTGGGAAGCTCAGGCGGATGGAGTCTGCTCACCAGTTTGCTCTGGGACACGGTGCTGCTGGGTATCTTTCCATGTGACTGGAGGTTTGGTCAGGGGCTCCACATGGAAAACATGTTAGGTGATGGCAATAGGCACAGTGAAAGAGATCTGCAGGTTTTGCGCATGTTTTGCCCGGGGCTTTTTTCTACATAGCTAAGTCTGTGTGGGCTTTGCTCTGCTTAGCAGTATTTAGACTTGATTTGCATGCTGAACTAACATGGGTGTAAATGAATGTCCTGGGAGATTCGAAGGAGAGTGTATGTGACATGGTATGGTACTTTTAAAGTACTTGAATAGAAATCCTTTTTACAAACCCTTGATTTCTTACAAGAACTCTAAATCTTTCCCAAGTATCAAACACTTGTTAACTGAGGGGAAAGAGAGAAGTCCAGTCACCCACTGTGGCTATTGCTTATCCCTGACTATGTTTTAAACCAACCTGTTACTGAATCAAGGGCTACAAAGTGAGGTTGTGTTCGTGTGCTGCAGTGCCATCAAGTTTAAGTATTTTAGCTGCTGTCAGAAATGACATCACCAACAGAAGATACAAGGAGACCGTTTATAAGTTTGTACCTACCATGGGAATTTTAGGGTATAGGGATCTTTGAGAGACACATAAGTTATTCTACTGAGGAAATGTAAAATGATCTTTAAGCATTAGTAGCTATTTTATAGAACATCTGAGGCTCATCTAAGCTATCATTCTTTAAAAAGGATAAGAGGCTGGTTTCCTGAAATACATCGCGAAAGCAATCAGTTGAGGCAAAATAAAACATGCCAGTGAATACAGAGGGTAGGTATTCCCCTGAGCAATGTTTCAGCCTGTTAACCAGATGAAAATCCATTTGCTGATGGACCATAGCTTTGAAAATAAGCCTATGTCATGAAGAGTTCTAAAATAAAATTTTTAAAAAGGCTCAGTTAACACATTTTTTCACAGCAAAAATTAAATGTAAACTTGATGGATTGTTTCTGAGTAAACTGTTTTCAATTAGCGCTTAATCTTTAAAGGCAGTGAGAAATGTGCTCTGCACATGTATTCAAACCATAGTGTAATAAAGCTCTTAAAAGCTATAAAATATTGGAAAGAAGACAGCATGGAAAGGAAATGGAAAACTGAAGGAGGCAGAATGAACCTTTCTCTTTAATAAATCTGTTTTGCATTCTGTAGTTGAATCTAGCATAAGTAACCAGGCAACTGTACTGACATTTATCTAATGTTGTCCTGGGCTTATAGTTCTAACAGTGATACCAACACCCACAGTATTAGAGTTATAGCTCTCTTAGACAAAATTTCTCTTGTTTTAGCTTTGTGCGAGTGTGATGCATAAATTCAAGTCTTGTGTCCTTGACTTACACAAATACTGATTCCTTTCTTACTCCTTTTTCTCTATTACTGCCTTCTGCTGTTGTTGCTCTTCCCCTTTCTTCTATTAATCATCCATAATTTGGTCGATGTTGACACAGTTTTTTGCTTGCTGCTTCCAAGAAAGAGAAATGGAATGTCCATGTTAACATGGAAAATAATAAAAATGTGACAACTTTTCCTTTTTCATGATTTTTTTTTAAAATGCTTTCAAATGGGGTTTTATTCATTCCCTGGTTTTCCATTCACCAGACCTTATTGTCTGATAGAAGTGGACTGTATTTTCCAGAAGAGGACTCACTTTTGAGAGAGAATATAGTCAGTTTATAAATAACATTTTCTTGCTGGAAGAAAAATAATGCTGGAAAGAATCTAAAAAGATAATCTAGACTATTTCCATCCTTCAAAGCAAGATGAACCCTATCCACATTATTCCTGGCAGGTGTTTATCTAAGTTTTTGTTTTAGACTTCTCATGGTGGGGCAAGTGCAAGCTGCCTATCACCATGTGTTGCTCTGACCCTGTGAGGCTGGTCTGGTGCATCAAGGGAAGTGCTCTGGATTCTGTGTGTGCAGAGAAAGACCACACTTCATACAAAAGAAATCCAGATACACGTGGAAGGGAAAGGCTTACAAGTAGCTGAAGTAGCTATGATGTGGCTTGTGTATGTATATTTTCTTTTATTTATTGGTCTGCTTTTGTTCCTCATCTCAAAAAAAATTACATGATTCCACATCTCATTCTTTTGATGGGCAGAGTGGTATAGTGAAAGATGACCAGGGACACCAAGATAGTATGAATGTGTGCTTGCACTGAGGGTTTGAACCATAGTTTTTTTTTTTACTTTAGTGACAACAGTTTGGATGGGACTACTACTGCTGCTGTCACTAGCACTTGTCAGAAGGGTGTTATACTCAATGCTCCAAATAGGGATGCCTGTTTATGTATTAACTTTCTTAGTCAAACAGTGTGATGAAAAGATTGTTAGAAAGGGGTAAAAACATCCATCCCGAGGGAATATGCGAATTCAGTAGCTGAACTACTGCTGCTAACCTTAACAGGGCCAACGTTTCACCATGGTGTCTTCTGCTTTGATACGGTGTCGAGGATAGCTGCCCTAAAATGATTAAACCTGTTTCTTCTTTCTTGTTGTTATAAAATATTAATTAAAGATATTCAATAATGTATTTTAAGAAGATTACCTTACAAAATGTTGAGCAATTCCAGTAAGATGCTCTGAGTAAGCTAAGTTCCTTTTGCATTAGAGCTGAGGCCTTTCCAAACTTTAGAGGGTAAGTAAAATCAAATGCTCTTTGACTATCCAGGACAAAACCAGGATGATTAAAAATGGAGATTTTTCTGGCAAATGTAAATTTTATGTATGACATTATATCAAACATTCACTAAACATCTGCTAAGGTTTTTTTACACAGGAAACGATATCCTGTGTAAACAGATCCCTTCAGTCCTACTTTATAGTGTGTGTAAAGTCACAGGCACTTTGTTTCACATGGATGTAGTAATGAATATGGTTTTGGGGGATGGGGGTGGAATTTCTTAGTTCAGTGGCCCTTTCCCTCAATGTTTCCGTCCTGAGAAGGGAAATTCTCCTTGGACCCATCTCCAATTTTGGCTTGCACAGTTCCTCATCTGCTCAAGATACTCCCTTCTGCAGACCACCCAGGGTGGTTCCCCATAGCTCCCTGGCAGCCAGCAGGCTGAGGCTGAGAGCAACTGCTGAAAAAGTCACATGTTTAAGCTAACAGACAAATTTCAAATTCATTTGGTTATCTTGGGGTTTATCTTATTTGGCAGCTTGGTCTGTAGAGCTTGATCAGTGACTGGCTTTCCTTGGAACATTATGTATATTTTTTCCTCTAAGATTAATTTTAACGTACATTTACTGTGAATAGTCTGGTGATTCTAAAGTCCCTCCTGGAGTGCTGCTGCTGCTTTAGTCATTCTCAGTTCAAATCTGTAGGCCGACTCTGTTAATTGGCACATGGTGCGTACAGTTTTTTTCAGCATTTTTATTTTGCTAGGAAATAAGATGTAACTTGGGAGCAATGTGGTATGTAAGACTGCATCCTGAATGTCTTATACTTGTTATGATTGGTAAGAATTTTGCTGCAGACTTAAATGCTCTATTCCCCAGGCCTGTCTCCAGTAAATGACTGTCAGCTTTGGATATTCCACAGAACTAACTATAAGGCTGAAGATCAATGCTTTTTTTTTTTTTTTTTAAAAAAAAAAAAAAAGGTGTAATGATAGGGGTAAGAAAACAATTGGCCAGTGATGGATAAAATAAATACATAAGATTTTAATCATTCCCTTAGTTAATGTAATTTAAACACTAAATGACAGATACAGTATTTTGTTTCTTAAAGGCATGCTATGTTGTACTAGGACAAGATGACAAGTTACCAAAGGGCTCATTTTGTGCTCGGAGCTGTACTGAGCATATTAAAGCACAGTTCAGTGGTCTGATATATGTGACAATAAGATGAATTAGTTCTACATAGTCCTAGACAGAGATTTTTAAATAAAGGAATGCCAGTGAAACGAGTATAAAACAAACACTGTAGTATTCTTTTAAAACCGCGGATAAAGCTTTGAGGTGGTGATTACGTAACCCTGAGCCTCAACACAGTTTATAACAAGCCTAGTCCTAAATGAGATGAGGGCTGAAAATGAACTTTCAGCCAAATTCCCTGTTTACAGTCTTGTTGATTCCACTGATTCCCTGGGTCAGAAAAAATGGAGATGCGAATCTGCCTGTTGGATTGGACTTTACTTTTGCATGGACCTTCAGTCAATGAAAAAGTACGAAGTAAACTATCTCAGGGGTCCCAAGGTAAATGAATTTAATATTAAAAAAAAAAAAAAGTGGAGGCCTATCATCAGTTGGGGCCTATTTGGATTTCAGATTAGTATTTGCCCTTGCCATTTAAGTGGCTACCTTGCTGTAACCCTTTTATGCTTTTGTTTAATCAGTTTAAGTTCTTTGATGGATGAAAACTAGCTTGACAATGAATTTGTAATAAACAATGAAGTAATGATGCTGGTTTTCCTGTTCTAGGTAAAGAATAAGTAGAATTTACAGAAGGACTTCATGCAAGACTTTACCTAATTATTCTTGATTTTTTGTTTAGACTAATGCTGAGTTTAATTTAATTGAGGTATTTAATAACTTTACTGAGCTTATTGGGTTTGGAATTGCCCATAGCAAAAGCAGATATATGGTGACTGATGTAATCCAAGACCCCACACTAGCCGTATAAAAGCAAAGTATCATCCTACTTCCCCAAATTAAAACTAACTGAAACAACATTACAGAGTTTGAATGTAACCAAGAAAGCTGTATTTCCTCCCTCTTCTCAATAAGGACTTAAACTCATTTACTAAACCTTCCTACCCAAAAGATGATGGGAAAATTCTCCTGCAAATAGGCAATAACATTACTGATGTAGCATTGTTTAAATTTCTAGCTGATACTTTTTTTTTGATGGATTTTTCAGCAGAAAGATTAGGATTTTGAGGTGATGCAGTTTGGAATCTAGTCCATTTAAAGATCTGATTTAAAAGTAGTATCATGTTCCTCTGTTTATATTCTTGCCAATTTCTGTAGTTTCTTATTACATTTTCTTATTTTAAATAATGGAATTTTCTGTCCTTTTACTGTATGAAAGACCTGTAAAAAAACCCAAGAAAACTGATTCCTTATGCAGAAAAGGGTCTTAAAAGTGCGAAGTGAACACACTTTAAAGGAAAAGAACTGTTTTTCTCTCATTATTTCAGTTGTGTTCATTTTAATGCTTAATTTTAAGAAACAAGAGTAAAAGATTTTATGTGGACTATATTCTTGTCACTTTACAGCTTTTTTTTTTTTTTTTAGCTAAGTGTGTGAATGAAGAACTTGTACAAAGTGGAAATTTCAAATAGCACTTACCACTGATTTAACTGCCTACATAAAATTTGATAGCAACTCTCAGATTGAATTAAGCTGACTTTAGTGAAACTGCACTGCTTTTGAAAATCTTGCTTGTTTTTGAATGGATACGTTTTGAATTCAAGTACAGCTTCTTATAAATTTCCATGATTCCGCTGATTTCATGCTGCTGCTAAAAGGCTGGTCCAGCATCTTATTTGTAGCAGATAGCTTGGTCATTTATATTGAAGGCATTTTTTGTTAGCTTGGTACAAATCGATTTAAAACAGAAACACTGTCACACTATATGTAATGGTGTGAAAGGTCCTTAAGTTCTGTTGAAAAGAGACCCTCATGGATACTGGAATTTTAATTACTCATATGTATCCATGCTCTGAAGCATCCTAAGCTAATAGTTTTTTCTGGCCCGACTTGGAGATTTTGAGAGGTGCAAGCCTGTGAATTATATTTAAATATATTTCTGAGTCCTCACAACTACCTAATAGTATTCCCTACCTTCATCTGTCACTCAAAATGCTCTTTGAATTTTGAGTAACTTTGAAATTCACATGTGATTTTTAGGTCAGATAACATACAGTCCCTACTTATTGGCTAAAACATAGGAATGGATGTTAACTGACTGGATATTATGGAGTATTCAGTTATACTCCCCACTCCCTGAGTAGTGTATCTTGACATTTCTAGGTTTGTCCTAGCTTTGGGGACAGCTCTTGTTTCATGAAGACTTTTTAGAGCACAACATAGAGGAGCACACGCTGCTTTTGTGTGAAGATTTTGCTCTTGTTTTGTTGTTTCCCTCCATTTGATATAAAGATCCTTCAAACTTGAAAGTGTCTGGTTGCTCTAGTGTGAAACATGAAGCATTAGAAAGTGATCTTTTAATCGTCATATCACCTTTTCATCTCCTGGGAGTCAGAAATCAGCCACAAATTGGTAGCTGAGACCATCCCAATTTCAAAGAATTTCCTGGTAGTAGAAAAGGTCTGGTTTTGTGTCCTGTGTTTCCAGATCTGTTGCTCTACTGAGATGGACTAGAGAAAGAGGAGAATATTCAGTCCTACCACTCCTGCAGTGGCTCTATCTACTAAATTTCGGTTCATTGCATACTGTAAGCTTAATGTATAACAATGAGTAGACTGAAGGTGCATTGGAAGGGGATCAGCCCCAAGAGCTGGGGCCCTGGATTCTCCTCCCAAGGAATTTTCATTTTGCATAAGTTTTCCTTGGCACAGAAGAGAAATGAGCCCCCAAAAGTCTGTATCTGGCTCAGTTTCTACTGAATATATCACCTTAGGCTAGTTTGCTAAATTCCACATTCCTCTGTTCTTACAGAACCCTAAAAATGATGGAAAAAGTGAAAAATGGTTGGAGAGGAGTTGCTGCATAAATATACAGTATTATTCTATGCAATATTGGTTTCTCCCCTATTGAGAGGAGGAGGGGGAAGTGACACTGAGCATACTTGGAATTACTTATCTGCCCACTCTTAATTGCTTAGTCTGACTCTGTTTACAGTGGTACTAACTAAAGAATTTCTCTCACTTGTATCCAATGTGATGCTATCAAATAGCTAAGGCCTAGCAGTTAATCTGTTTAAATGAAAAATGATAGACTTAATGAGTAGTTATGATGCTTGTAATAAAATTGAAAACCTCTTTAAATGCACATCCATGGTGAAAGGAACTATTTGTAAAGGGATTGATTCACTAAGCAAATTTACATCATTTTCTATTCTCTGTTGTTCATCTGTTTTGGTTATGTGGCATAACTTGTTGGCAAGACCAAGGCAGAAATAGATTTGAAGGGCAGCTTTTAGATACTGCTGTAGGAATCTCTCCAAAGGAGAGACTAGACTTGAAATAGCAGAAGGTGTCTCTGAAAATCTCTCCAACTCCTCAGAAAAAAGTTCCACTGGAAATGGTAAAAGGGGTTCTTCTGATTTTTTTTTTATTATCCCCCCCCCCACCAGTGAGCTATCAGGGGGGAAAAAAGTGACTATAATTCAGTATTGTTCTTGTTCTGGTGTTTTTCTCGGAGGCTATGAGATAATGATGGTAAGGCTTATTTTCATTCTTTCTGTGAATACACTAGGAATTTACCAACCTGTTGCAGACTTAAGACTTGGGGAATAAGTATGAGAACTTAATCTAATTTTCAAGACAAAGTTAGCAACTGTATAGGCGAGTTTTACCAGTGTGCGGCCGTTTCTGTGATGGAGTCTGAATTCCTTGTGGTTTCATTGTAGCTTTCCCCAGGAGGACTGCATGGAGGACTTGGAGCTGTGAGTTCTCTGAGCAGTTGTCAGCTTTATTATAAGAAATTTCACATAAATCCCCTCCAGTTAGTAGCATATAGTTCAGGAAAACCTACATTTCTGTCGTAATGGTTTTTCATCAACGAGCACAGAAGACTTTTCAAAACACTGTCCATATTCTCAGCCTTTCTCCTCTTAAATTATTAATATTAAATATTTCTGCGTTTAATACTATAAGTGACAGGTTACCTCCAACTGTGGGAAAGCTTGTGTAGTGTGGTTTTTAAAATGTGTTATTTTCCTTTTCTAATGTATATACTGATTTTGTATTGTGTAATTTCATGTGATGATTTAGCAATGGTAGTGTGCTGGGTTACGGCTGTAAGCTTTCTTGTTTGCTGCTCTCTTAAAACTAATGTGCATATAGAACAGTGCAAATGGCAAAGGTCAGATATGGTTCTAAACTAGATATATGATCTAAAGCACCTGGTGTTTCTAGCCAGCATTGTGTAACATCAGCTTTCCAAGGGAGATCTCCTGGGGTTCTCCTGAAGTATGACATCTAAAATATATGACTTTTGAGACTAGCAAACCAGTGCAAGCACTCATGAACCTGTCAAAACAGAATTTCAGCCTATGACTAGTCAGGTTAACAAATGTGAACTTTTGTTTTTCTATTTCTGAGTTTCTCAACTGATACTTACCAATGATTATGATTGCTTTTCAAAATAAAATTGCAGCGGCTTGCACAGCTTCATTATTTCTGTTCATTCTCATAGCTACCACTTTTGAGCAATAGGGACTGTGGGATATTATGCTTCTGCAGTGAAACCCTGTATGGGTTTAAGACTGCTGTGTCAAGACTGCTTGGTGCAAGAGAGCAGGGAATTTTGATTTGGTTCTCTTTCAGCATATTTTTCTGTTAATCCCTGGTTTTGCTACTACAGTAGGTATTGTAGTGCTACACCATTTTCTGGGCTACCTTTCCTCTTCTGGGTATGCTGGTCTTCTGAAGAGACAGAAGAAAACTTCACAGGCTTTAGGATGCCGCATCACTGAAAAGCGCTAAATCATGCTGTGATAACCAGAGTGGGCTAGTGTTGCCAACCTGCACAAATCCAGGCGAAGAGATTTAATTCTCACTGCATCTGCTTCAAATGGGATTGTTCTCCAGCTGAAATGGCTAAACACAGATGAATCTGTATTTCCCTGCAGCAGGTATAGGCAGCCCCATTCTCAGCAAATGAAGGGATCAGTAATGGAGCTACGCAGACTGTGAACACTGTGGGAAGAAAAAAATCTAGCATCCTACTCCCAGTTGCAAGTGATCCACAAAAGAGAGATTTACTTAGTGCCCACGCTAGAATACTAATTAAGGAGCATTGTTAAGGGCTTAATACTAGGCTGCCGCTTAGGTAGGTTTCCAGGAACAGAGGTGGAGATCCTCGGAGAAAAGCAGGTAATTGGATAGTTTGGATGGCCATTCTGGTGTTAGATGTGTAGAGCATCTTCCAGAGATACGTGATAGTCTTCCCAACTGGTAGGACAGTAAATATAGAGCACGCATTTGAGGAAAGATTATTCAGAAAAGAATTCATTTGAGAAAGATTATTCCCCTTTGGGGGAAAGGTGGTTATTTACAGGTTCCTGAAACAAGCCACCCTGGTAGCTCTGTGGCCTCTCTCAAGGGACTGGAGTCGTGTTTGATAATGCAGCTACAGCAAGGCAGGGTACAGTTATCAAGGGAGAGGAGGAAATCCTCCTCTCGGCAAGCTGGAAGGGATCAAGTTCACAATAAAGGAATCGGCTCCAAATGGGGCTATACCCTCCATTCCCAGGAAGCGTGGGCTGGGTATGTTAAAAGCAGAGCTTTCTCTTACTGGCAGCTTCTTACGGAGCTCTGCTTTGCTTTCTTAATAAATGGTCCTGAGGCAGCACATGCACTGCACAGCAGCAGGGAAATATCCTGTAAGTGTACTCCTAAAGAGAAAAGTTCAAGGAAGAGTGAAGCCAGCTCTGATTCGGTTATTTACCATCAATCAGACTGTTGCTTGGCAGGGAGTGGATGATTAGGAGCCTGAACGAGCTGAAAAGGGGCAGGAAGAGAAGTGGAGGCAGCATTCTTCCTATTTAAAGCTGCATCCCCTGAAAGGAGTGTTTGCAGACTGCGCTGGAGCTGGTGCTGAAAAATAGAGGGCTCGCAGACTTTGTCCTGGAACTGATGCTGAAAGGCGGAAAGACTCCCCAGCTGGCTTCATGGTGCTAAAATAACCTTACGTTTCTGCACATTTTGCTGCCCGGGAGGATACATGCCTAATATCTAGGCGTGATGGCAATCTGGGTACAAACGAGAACTTTTTTCATCCTCGCTGCTTTATTAGGCCGATTTGTAAGCGTAAAGGCGCAAGAAGAGGACGACTATGACGGCGGTGAGTTTCTCTCTCTCCCTCTAAAGAAAAAAAAAAAAAGACAATCACCCCCCCCCCCCCCCCCCCCTTCTTTGTATGCGGTGCGCTTGCTGTGCGGTTCGGCTAATAGGTGGAACGGAAAACCTCCGGGTTACGAGAGGAACGAGCCCGTGGCTTTTATACGCGGAGAAGGGGGCAGCGGGGTGTGCGCCGAGGGCTGCTGCCCCGAAGGCAGCGGGCGGCTCTCCAAGCCGGGCTTTCGCGGCGCTCGCTGCGGGCGCAGGGCGGGGGAAAGGACGGACCGACCCCCGACAGACCGCCCGCCCGGCGCTGCCGCGGAGCGCTCGGGCTGAGCCCCGCTGCCCGGCGGGGCTGGAAGTTTGCAACAAAAGAAAGTGCCGGGGAGGGGGCTGAAGCCTGGCTGCGGGGCCGGAGGAGGGCAGCCGGGCCGGCCGAGCTGGGAGAAGGGAGGCGCAGGAGCCTCGCAGGGCGGAGTCGTTTGCGCTGAACTACAGCTGCTTTCTCGCATTCTTTGTCTTAGAGAAACGCCGAAATGTGGATTTCCCCTTTTCCTCCCCCCCGCCCCTTTTCTTTTCCTCCTCCTTCCTTTCCTTCTCGGTCTCCTTCCCCCGACCCCCGCCGGAGGGGCCGGCCGGCCGATCCCCGGGGCTGGCTGCGGCGACACACCGCCGGCACGCCGCCCGCCCCCGGCCCGCTCTCCCAGCCCCGGGCCGGCTTAGCCGGGCAGCGGCGGCTCGTCGCAAGCCCTGGGAGGGCTGGCAAGCTGCGCACCTGAACTCCTCAGGCTGCTTTCTATCCGCTTTTATTTGATACCATTTCAATGCCTGAGAGAGGGAGCGCGATGGTCAGGGGAAGGCGCGGGGACTGTGCTCTTTCAGCAGTCCGGATGGATGTCGCGCTGTAGATTGGTTTCCTGAAATGTGAGAACGCTGCTTTTGGGACAGTAGGTAGCTGTTGTACTCCTGAACGTGCTTCCTAGGCTTCTCGCGGGTAACGCTGGCTTCTTTTCCAAACAGTGCCCAACAGAGGGACTAGCGCCTTGCCCTACGATAGTTCGCAATTATTTTGTTGCGTATTATCAAGAGTTTAGTTTTTCTTGTAACTAAACTTCTCTGGTAATACGCTGCGTTGCACAAGTGAGGAGGAGTCGAAGCCTGACGAATAAAACAGCGCAGTAATTCTGAAACTTTTCTTCTACAAAGCAAAATGAGACTGTCCTGACTATGCACGGCTGTGGAAGAAGTCCCATAGAGGGGGCACTTTGTATAATCTTGGGAGCGTAATTCATATGCTTACCATAAAGGGAGGCATATATTATGCATTTTTCAGTTGCATATAATACCAAAGAAAACACTTGTGAAAACATCGACTTCACTTTTTTGATAGCCTTTTAGTAAAAATGTTAGCTTTTTTGCTGTTTAAAAAAAAAGGGGGGGGGGCAAAATTTACATGAGATTTCTGTGGGGTTATTACGTGTCATTTACTAGTTTGTTGCTGTTATGGAAATTATGGGATGAGCCAGTAGCGTAGCAACACCTTCTGTGATGTGCTTCCCATACGCTGATGGCTGAGGAAAGAGAGAGGTACATGGTAAGTCAGAGAGCAAAATATATTGTAATAAATTAGTGACATCTGTTTGCACTTACTTCACTTATTCATCTTCCTGTTTGAGAATGTAATAGCTTTTGTCTACCATACATACAAGGAAGCTCCTTTTCCAATGTTCATTATATTACCCCCGCCCCAAACTATTTGAGTGTGTTGTGAGAGATGGTGCACAGTGAGGAAGAAGGGGGAGTACATCCTACACAACAGTCTAGTTTAATTGCATAAACAAGAGGTTTCAGTTTTTATGTAGTTCCTGATTGAAGCCCAGAAATACTGCAAAACGGGCAGCTTTTTACCCTTAGTTTGTCTTGGGTTTAGTACTTGTGCAGACGTCTAGCATCGGTGCACATTGTACTGCAGGTGATTTTTGTCTATACAGCTGCTTCCCTTCTCCCCATTCGGTTGGCCAAATGTGCCACTTGAAGATTGGTGTTAGAGTCAACAAATATTGGAGGTATCTGGGGAAGCAAGGAAGGTATTTCAGGAAGCTTAGATTAGATAAAACTATCAGACTTTTAGAAAGTACTTAAAACAGTGTTTTACCAGTCATTTTTCATGCCAGTCCTAGAAAAAATGAGAAAGGTTAAATACTGGTTGTCAACTCAATCACAGTGGAAGAAAGAAATAGCTTTTGCAGAAGCATGTTACAGAATTCATCATGATAAGGGTGTGTGATATTAATAGATAAGTTGAATATAATAAAACAGGTAAAATGGTTTAAAAAAAATGAAAGAACTGTAATATTTCTTCAAACCAAACATACTGCTTAACAATTTTTTTTAGTTTTTTTTTTTTTGGCACTTGCCATTGCTGTGCTTTTAAGTAGTGCCAGTTTCTATATTAATTTTTTCTCTTGGAGCCATTGCAGATTGATCGGTTTTGCTCAAGAACACTTGGCTAGTAGTGCTATATAGCATGTACACTTAAAATGCACATAAAAACGTGAAAAATAGATGCTTTCAAACCTAGTATGGTAAAATTGCTCATTTTGAGACTAGTTGTTTTAAATGTGCATACTTAAAAGTTATTTAGGAATAAAGTCAGCACTGCAAAATTCTAGAAAGACTGAAAGATCCTGGTTTTAATTTCTGTGTAGAGGCCCAGACTAGTTCAGAAATGCAGTAGGGCCAAAAAGTGCCCCAGAGATGGCTGAAATTATGTGCTGTTTAAGCACTGAATACTTGCAAGCCCTGAACCTTTGGAGTAGGGATTTCCACACAGTGTGTAATCTTTCCTCTTTCCTTAGGACTCAGGATAAAAAAAAACTACTAGCAGAAGCTGTGCATGCTTCTGGGATCCTTTCCTATCCGCTTGTGAGTGTAAATGGGATTGCTTTCTTCAAAAAAGTTATTTAAGAAAACTAGAAACACACTGTCAGTGGAAAATATCTCAGTAAACTTGAATCAGAACTGAAATTGTGGGAATCACCTCCTTCAAGGGGATTTGTCTGTGCAAATTCCACGTGGGCATGGCAGTGAGGTCTGTTGCCACCATCTCCCATATTTCTCACTGTAATCCTACACTTGCCTTTAGGTTCTCATCAGTTTCTGCAACGCACACTTGCCTGTGAATTTTGTGGTGATTTATCCTTCCCTGACCCTCTGTTGTGGTGTCAGCCCTACTTCAGCTGAGATCAATGTGAGCCCTGGCATTGATTTAAAAGTATCTAACTTGCCTTGTTCGACAGTGTGAGCTAGCAAACCCAAACAATGGTTGTTCCATTTGAATTAACGATTGTCGGGGTTTAACCCCAGGCGGCAACTGAGCCCCACACAGCCGCTTGCTCACTGCCCGCCCCCCCCCCCCCGCCCCCGGATGGGATGGGGGAGAGAATCAGAAGGGTAAAAGTGAGAAAACTCATGGGTTGAGCTAAAGACAGTTTAACAGGTAAAGCAAAAGCCGCACATGCAAGCAAAGCAAAACAAGGAATTCATTCACCACTTCCCATGGGCAGGCAGGTGTTCAGCCATCTCCAGGAAAGCAGGGCTCCATCACAGGTAATGGTTATTTGGGAAGACAAACGCCATCACTCCAAACATCCCCCCCTTCCTTCTTCTTCTCTCAGCTTTATACGCTGAGCATGATGCCATATGGTCTGGGATATCCCCCTGGTCAGTTGGGGTCAGCTGTCCCAGCCGTGTCCCCTCCCAACTTCTTGTGCCCCCCTGGCCTCCTCACTGGTGGGGTGGGGTGAGAAGCAGAAGAGGCCTTGGCTCTGTGTGAGCACTGCTCAGCGGTAACTAAAACATCCCTGTGTTATCAACACTGTTTTCAGCACAAATCCAAAACACAGCCCCAGACTAGCTACTATGAAGAAAATTAACTCTATCCCAGCCAAAACCAGCACAATGATTCTTTTTGCGTTCTTCGAATTCTTGAGGTCTTTACCTTTGTCTGGAAACCGTGTGAAGGAGAGAGGAGAATGGACTGGCCTTAACAGAGACAGAAACAGCTCAGCTGGTTGAATGGGGGACTATTAAAGATGTCCATTATCCCCTCACTGACATTAGAGATGTTATCTTCAGTGAGAAAAGAGGTTACTACATTGCACAGTCTCCTCACTGAGCAAGCGTTGGGAATATGATAGCAAAGGAAAGTCCGCTGTAGCTGTGAGGAAGTAAGAGAATTATTGAGTATTCATGCCAGTTGTTTATTTGGGGTTTATGGGTCTTTCATCTTTGTAAAGAATCCTCAAAGCTCTTAAGGAGAATGATATGAAAAGAAACAACCCCAACCCAAACCCTCTCTTGCTAATTCTCGCAATTTTAGTGAGGATCTTATGATACTTGATTTTTTTTTTTCCCCCCAAAGTTCCAGATCCCCAGATCATTTACTTACCTGTGTACCTCTACTTTCTAAATGAGAAAGCGTGCATTTAGGTATCTAGGTTTGTGGCTTTAATCATAGCAAATGACTCAAAAATAGAAGTGATTATAGCTCTAAACAAGCAGAAAATGAGAATCCATTATTTATAAAAAAAAAAAAAGTTACAGTTCTTTGGGGACTGACTCATGACTTCTGAATATTTGTGGTTGGCTCCCCTGCCTGTAAAAGTATGGGAAGGAGACTCTACAGAGAAATTTCCACAAGAAGAGTCCTCGAGAAGATTCTTCCTGCTCAGAGTGAGTAAACTTTTGCTCAAAATTATGAAAAATGTAAAATTGAGGGTCATGTTAAGCTAGCCGCATTAGCTTGGTTTTTTTAGAAAATACTTTGTGGTTGAAGAATTGCATGCTGTGGTTGTTAGTGCAGGCATTTTTTTTTGCCACAGTATTTACAAATATAGATTATTGCCATAGAAACCAAATGGTCATTTCATGCTGTCATTCATGTTTTGGCATGCTCACACTTCATACTTGGTGAAGTCCTTTCATCTTTGCAATTTGTTTCAATATGATAACATTCTGTCGGGTTGATTTGTTCGTGTAAAACATTGCAGGATTGGTCCTGTTTAACAATAATGTATATTAACATAAAAATAAGCCTTTTTCAATTTGTTAATTCTTTAGAAGTTTTCAGAAAAAATGAATGTCCACCAAACCCCTCAACTGATTATAAATTTACCTAGCAAAACACTGCTTAGGAATAGCATCTGGTGTTTAAGTAGTATTTACTCTTTCTATCTGGGTTAACTGGAAGTTATATGCTTTTCCTGTGGGTAGAATTAGGACTGGTGAAGTCACCACATTACTTGGTTTTTGGTCTTTTGTGAGAAAAGAAACACAAGGATTCTTGTGTGCATGTGTGGGGAAGCAGAAATTCTGAAGGCAGACCTTCCTGAAACACTATGATCCTCTAAAAAACCCGAGCAGATGTTCATGGCCTGTGTGCAACTATTTTTCCATATACAGAGAAAGGCAACAAACTCAGTGCCAAAAAATTATGAAGTAATAATAAAAAATAGTCGAAATTCCAACTGGAGGCATGTGATCTATCCTTATATGTACACTGATTGTTTCACCCATGTTTGTCTTTGTGACCTTGCACATTTTTGTGTGTAAGGTCCTGGTGATATGAATTTTTTTCTCAAAAATTCTTCTTAGAAAGAATAAATCAAAGTGTCAATCCAATGGATTCTCAGTTGGGTCGGTGAAAAGAGACTGGGCTTGCACTTCAACTTATTTTTATAGTCAAAAGAACCTATTAATCTAATGCACAGGGCAAACCCAAGTATCCTAGTGTAAAATGAATAAATTAATCAGATTAACTTGGAATTTCAGTTTTTGACAAAGGCTTCTTGCAGTTTGAACTTTCAGAGCACGAGGAAAGATTGTTGCACTTGATGCCTGAAATCTCAGACTGCAACAGACCCACCTTGTTTAACTGCCCTTTGAAAGCCCTGGTGAGACTTTCATGTGCAGAAGGTCAGGTATAATTTGATCTGGAATGTCTGATGCAATAATTCAAAGCATAATGAGAAGGGAATGAGGAAAATATGTTTCTTTCAGTACTATAAAGTAAGCGTTCTTCAGTTATTTAAGAAATCAGGTGCTTTCAAGCTGGAGAAAAATGGCTTATAAGCCACGTAACACTTTGAAGATGAGAAGTACCTCAGAGGTGATATTGTGTTCTGTTTACATCTTTAATCAATACATTATGTGTGTACAAATTATACCTTTTCTCCACACTTTTTGTCACTGATTGCATTCTATGATTTATGATTTTCCTGACTGAAATTCTGAGAAATTTGGAGTTAGTGCTATTGCTGAACTACCAGAATGGGTAAAACAGTGATACTGTCTATAGGAAGTGACACAACAACTTGTTCATATAAATTCTTGTTTTATAGGTTGATTTATAGTTATGAAAACAGTAGCATGCAGGAAGCTTTGGATGCTGATAAGCCCTCAGTGCTGTGGTAATTAAAATATCCAAACCGTTACTTACAATTATCTTTTCTGAGTAAGCAATGTACATTTTTCATAGCCTGCTGTGCTGTCTTTTATTCTTGTAGTGAGAAACAATTCCATTATTCCACTATCCGACCCATGTTTGCTGCGGAAAGGTCATGTGTTATATAAGCACAAGGACTAAGGATGATTGTCAGAGGGCCAGCGGTGGGATGCTCTCTGTACAGGGAACCTCTATTCATGCAGACCCTTGGGATTCCATTTTTATTGGCTGCTGAAAATAGGTCTGGTCTTTGGAGAGCTGGTCTAAGGTTGTTCCTTGGCCATGCTGCTGCCAACTGAAACTTGATTGGAGTTTTGGAGAATTTGTCTTTTTCTGCAGCACTGTGTAAATAACACAGTTGGGAGCATGATACAATGGAGCTATTTTTATACTGAAAAACTTCCCTGTTTTGTGTCTTCACTAGTTCTCACTTATAGCCTTTGGAGTATGTAATGGTAACATGGGAGGACTAAAGAATTAATTTGAATCTCTGTGCCCCTGTTCTTTGGATAATGTGGCTGAATAGAAACACAAGCAGCAGCTCTGATACTGCTGGCAGGAATTCAGAGTTTTGGACATGAACTCATTTAGAGTAGGAACAGAAGAGTAAACTGTTTTACTGAGCCCTGTTCCCTGCTGTGCAGTAGATGGCTGGCTGAGAAGGTCCATACAATATCTTCTCCAAATACTCTTCGGTCATGAAATGCTTGCCAGCATCCTTCAGCAAGCTGACCATCTGAAGTGAAGGATTAAAGGCACAATGACAGTGTAGTGCAGGAAGAGATTAAGGGAGATAAAAGGTATCATCATGACTCTGTCCTGGCCCAATTGCTCCAAGGTTAGTACTGCACATTAAAATGGTAACATAAATACAGGCTAAAAGCCAGGAAGAAACTGTTCCTCATTTGAGAAGAACCGTCACCTGTCCCTGGATAGCTGTATTGCTACAGGTAACCTCAGAGGTTATGCCGAGGATTTTGTTTAAAGCAGTCCTCTCTCTTCCAAGAAATCATAGAAGACCTTTATTGATATTTAATCACTTTCTAGTCTGAAGCCTCATGTGTCCTGTCCTGTTAAATGTCCCAGTAGATCAAGAAAAAATATTTAAAGAAAAAACTAAAGTAGAAGCAGCAAACAGAAGCTGTGCTTGCTTGATTGCCTGTTTTCCACTAAGATTTTCACAAATATTTTCTACACAAGGTTCTGCCAAATCTTTTGATCTAATGAAAATGTGTTGTAATGCCATAGTTATTGCTATCCTATGATAATTATTTTTGTCTTGTTTTCTGTCTATCTTAAACTGTGGGATTTTTTTCCCCTCAGCTGCAGTGCCTTAAGTTTTCCAAATACTGAACCTCACATGTTCAGTAGTTGGATAACAGCATCCCATGTCATTGTTGAGAGAAATAATTGAAATCTTATTAGCAAGAGGAACTTCCTTTAGACTAGGAGACACTAGTTAGTTTTATTAGGCATAAGGATGATTTAGCCATCTTTAAGCCATCAGTGCTATTTTGGGCAAATCAAGTTACCCTGAATTATGAACATTCAGTTGACCCAGATTATGAATTATAATTATTGTTAACAAGTAACATAATCAATAAACATGTATCTTTTTCAAAGTAAAGTATCATCTACCTTTGGATTTCTCACTTTCATTAATGATGAGCCTCCTGGTTGGAAAGATGTCATTGAGTAGCTGGGTCATCTCGCCCTTCCTCTAAGACTCCTGCAGGTTTCCTGAAATTCCTCTTCCCATCAGAAGATGAGAATGTACTTTAATCTTCACATGTGTCCCAGTCCCAATGGTAGTGATGCTTTCCACAAGAAGTTAAGGTCAAGAAAGGAGAGCATTCTCTGTGGTAGCTGTGACCAGGTCCATGGAAACCTGCCAACTAAATCAACTGAAATGGAGATTAACCAGAGGGCTCCAGCTAGCAAAACACGTTGTAGTTCTGGGGTTGTCCTGGCTTAACGTTGCCTAACAGCATGGCTGCTGATACTGATCTGGCTGAAGGTGTCTTTAGTTGTCAGGTATTATTTCTACAAGGAAAGGTCATTTATTACAGTCCTGGAAAATTCATGATTTATTCATCAGGAAGTTTGAAAATCTATTAGACTTCAGGTCTTTGGAGATATGAACAGATATTTCCAAAATATTTTAGGGGTCGGACTTGCAGATGGCACTGCACCAACTCTGTGTCTCCTAAGGGAGAACTTTAGCATCATTCATTGTGTGTAATGTTGAATTATAATTTACATGGCTGTTATAGGGGGAAGACATTGCAGGGTTCCCCCACCAATGATTTTAAAAGGTAATTGTTTGATGGCTTTATGCTGTGTTGATGTAAAAGCATTTATCTGCTAGTAAAGCATTTGGTTCCCTGTCTTATGAAATCTTAAAGTTAGTATTGTCTTGAATGTTGCTGTTGTGAGTGGTGGGAAAATTAAAGACAGATATGTGATTAAGAGTAATGTATCTTTACTGTGGATCAAATCTCATGGTTTCACAGATGGTATTCTGTAATCTAGATCAGGAAAGAAACAGGATGTTAATGAAACTTACAGATGATAAAGAGGAATGAAATACTTGCCATCTGCAAAAAAATGGGTAAAACATACAAAGAGGGGAGTTATCTCAGAAAAGCGTAGGCTGGAGTGATGATAACAACAGAGTTTGCATTGTGCTCTGTGATCAGAGGGAGCTAAAACTAAGGATGCCATTCTTTGTCACGTGGTAGGACTTGGTAAAGAAAAATATAGTTCTCATGATCCATTAGGCAGAAAAGCATAAGGAAAAGAATGAGAGGCTTTTGTTCATCCTTCAGTGATCAAGTCCAATGTTGGCCTAAGTGGTAATTTGTGGGGGGGCGGGGGGAGGGAAGGATGGTAAAATGGAAATTTAGGGGACCTGGACTTGAATAGGACAGATATTCAGAGGATTGAGTCTCTTTTATTCAAGGTTTTTGCTGTGTGCACACCTGTTAGACTGAATAACCTCAATGTGTCCAAAGCTCTGAGAAAGGATGACGAAGGGAAGCAGAAGAGGCAGGAACTTCCAGAGAGACTTTGTTTGCCAGGTGGGGCTCATACCTCTTGAGGAGCCCTTGGCTCTGTGTGACTGAGGCATTATTGCCCTATCAATGACTTCAGGCCGTGGAAAAGGAGCGGAAATAGTTTGCATTTTCCACTCTTTCGGAGACATAGACAGAAAATAGTATCCCTTTTCCTCTGTATTAATTTTCCATTGAAGGAGTGGCTTCTTTTACTACAAAAAAACCCCTCAAACCAACACAACTTAATGCATGCATTGAAAATCTATTGGTTTCTAAAAGAAAAGGTAATCAGCTTCTTAGCTTCATGATGCAGTTAAAGAACCTCTAATGCTGAAGGTGTATTTTCTTTAACTCAGGCAGAACATGGAAGAGCTTTTCACATGCTATATATCAGCCTTGACAGTGTTTATTTAGGCATGTGAGGCACTAAACCAATGTTTTCGACAAAGGGCTTACAAGACAGAATTGTTGCATTATGCATACTTTGTATCTTATGACACACAGCATCTGATTTGTGAGCAATCCTATACTTTATAAAACTGAACCTTTAAAAACAGCTTGAATTGTCTGAGTAGTGAAGGGGAATTGTCCTGGTTTTGTCCCCAGAGGGGGGGGGGGGGCGGGAGTGAGTGAGTGGCTGCGTGGTGCTTAGTTGCTGACTGAGGTTAAATCATGACAGGAATGCATGTAGCAACAACTTCTGAAGACACGGTTAAATCATGGCACTTTGATGTCATCATTACAGGCAGGTCATACAAAGGACTCCCAGTTTTACAACTGAAATCTCGTTTTGTCCATTACAGGCTTCCCCCCCCCAGGAAATCTTAGTGAAAAAATAATAAGTTTCAATTTCAAACTGCATGCATTAGAAAAAATGACAATTCTGAATGTAATGTATTGCTCCATATTTATTTCAAATATCTGTAATTTAGTACTCCCTCAAATCAGGAATGTTTTGTGCTATAAACCTACTAGTATACATGCTTAAATTAAAAAAAAAATATTCATGTGTTTGTAACTCATTACATGTTAAATTTTAGAATAGAGTAATATACAGTGTGTTAAATATATGTAGTACATTTTTTATATATATATAAAAAAGTGTGATGTCTTAAGACATCAGACATTCCCACTGTATGGGAACTACATTGCAAGGCAGATGCATCTCACTGGTGAAAGTAATGGAGGATGATTTCCAGATGTTTAAATGCTTGCTTTGGCAAGAGTCAGAAAATACTGGAACATGCACTGGCAACAAAGGAAGGGAAGAACCTGATGTAAGAGGCATCAAGCCTGGCAACAAGCAAAGCAGAACATGGAAAATGGAGCTATGTGGGGAAGGAAGAGCCAACACTACAGTATGGCTGCTGTGACAGCACTGAATATTGGAATTATACTAATGACTGGCAGAGTGCCGGAAGCCTACTTCAAAAATTAGGACTGAGGTTAGACAAATCGTCCTTTACCTATTTTTGTTTTCTTTTTTTTTCTGGTTGAAATGTTTCCTGTAGTGATAGAAAATTTTATCAAAACCTGAATAGTGAGACTGAGTAGCTTGGGCATACTTTGATTTTATGTTGTTACTGTAAAGTGCAGGATCTTCCTATGAATTTGTGCAGTGCTGAGCACAAAGCATCCTTCATCTCAAATGAAGCCTTAGGGTATTACTGTAATATACATACTGAGTCATTGTGCTAATAATATATTTCTTGAATTGCATGAATTTTCATGTTGAATAGTTGACTAGTTTCAGAAGTGGAATCTGGCTCCTCAGCAAAGAAATCTCTAGACAGTGAATCACATAAACTGTTGCTTGCTGTAAGGTTTCAGTAAGCACACCTCTCTGCGGGGTTGGCCACCCTTTTAGTGTACAGACCAAAACTTTGCAGCTTTACTACATTGTATCCAAAAGTTCACACTTCTTGGAATATTTTTAGTTTTTTGGGGGGCAGGGTGGGATGATGGGGAGAGCAGAGTTAAATTTTGATCTCTTCAGGCTGTGCATGTTTGCCCCTGTGAAGAATGCCAGGGCCAACCAGTGTGAATTGCACTGCTCTAATTTTTATTAGTGATACGGTTCTGATGGTTTTAAAATTGAAGATATGGAGCACTTAGTTCTTTGTGTTTTTTTATTGTTTTGTTTGTTTGTTTTCTTTTTCCAACTATTCTTTGTTTCTTTGAGCCTCCCCTGGTTTCCTAGGAAACCTCTGCAGGATGGAATTTGTCTATTTTACAGGCACTGTGCAAGATGGGCAGATTATTTTGTTTGTTTTTGAATGTAATGAACACAGAAAGTAAATATTTGGTGATTTAAATCTCCCATTCAGGAGAGTACTTTAGAACCTAACTTGAAGCACATGAATAGCTTTATTTGTTGTAATGAGATGACTGGTACCTAGTTATGTTTGCCTAACTACCTTAGTGAATGAAGACTTTAATTATTTCAGTTTTTCATTTGAAAGAGGGCAACAAACATCAGGATCTATTCATCTGCACTAAGAATTAATTAGGAAAGATGATGTAGCAGTGAGTTATCTTGCCAAAGATAACTAATAAGAGTAGTTATCTTAAAAATATTTAACCAATTATGCCGAAAAAATTAAGACCACATAGAGATTATTTTCATGCGAGCAGCGTTTTTTAAATCTTTTATCACTGGAGCATTAGCGGTATGCAGACTTTTTGTCATCAACCACCATGCTGAGCTTTGCTATCTTTCTGCACAAATTCACACGATTTTGACTGATGGTTGCTTCCAATCACAAGTAAACATCAACCCACAAACACAGCCCAGTTTCTGGTTTCAGGGGGAACCAGGAGAAGCTCAGTGGCTTTGGTTTGAGTTTACTCTGTGCTCAAATCTGATGCAGAAAAGGTCATTGCAGGAACTTGGTGCCAAAGAACAAGCAAGTTAAGGCTTTTGGGGTTCTAAAGATGATCCATGTGCTTAGTATGATACACAAACTCCCGTTAAATTTTATGTGAAGTTACAAAATGTTCAGTAAAGACTTAGCTTTGGGGTAGAATTAAGCATGCCTAAACTGGATAGTGACTTAACATTTGGTGTGTCTAACATCCTAATCTGTAGCTCTGCCTGGAAGAATGCTTCAGGAGCCCTAGGCTGGGCAGACGGTACTAGGAGGGAATGTGACTGGCTGGAAAGGGGAAGCTCCTACAGTCCTGTTTTCTAACAGGGCACAGCTGTGGCTTACACCAAGTCCTATAAATGTCAGTGAGTGTTGACTCAATGCCATGAGAAGAAACTTTCTGGTGTGATAGTTCTTTGCCTTTCTTTGCTGGGACAGGAATCACAACTGAGCAATTCTTGACACGCAATTTCAAAATGCCACACGAGAGCAAGATCCTGCTGCTTTTCATCATGTCTGCATCAAATGTCCCTGCTTTCAAAGCCTCAATTACTTAATTGGGGCTACTTGGCAAGTGGAGTTCTCTTGAGAAAAGGAGTAAGACATTTTGCTTTGTGCTGCCTTTTTTTTTTTAAGCCTGCTTATCCCATAGGTTAAACATTTAAACTTCTGAAAAACATGTGTCTGAAAATATAGCTGAAAATACTTAACTGGTTTTGCGATAAAGCTGGTCTGTGGGCTGAAAGATGAGTTGAAATGAAAGCATGCGCTGTTGGATAGTATTTTGTTCAGATTTATTAGGTTTATTATGATACTGAAATTAGCTAGAAAAGTCTTAAGATCCAGGAGTGTATAGCTTTGTCAAATAGTTGCTTAAGGGCTTTGTTCTTGGAGAGAGCTGAGAGACACTGTGCAGCAGTTACTATAATTAATTACAGTATAAGTATAGGCTGACTTATTGAGCCCATGTATAAAGTCCATTTTCCAGTTTGTCCTTTTGTTTCCACCTTCACAGAAGAAAAAAGAGGTATGGTTTTAATGGCTCCCTATTATCTCCCAGTATAATCAAATAAAACTGAATCTGGTTAGGATTAATGGAGTGGTTCATCTTCTGACTTTAAACCATAGGTTTGGGGCTGGTTTAGCAAAAAGGTAAGCTTTTACTAAAACTAGTTTCCAGTGGTTGTTTGTTAGAACTACCAGCTTATATTTCTGGTCACAAAAACCAGAAATTGGAATTATTTTTTTTTTCCTGAATTGCATTTTATTTCTTTAAGATGGCTGAATTCACTCTCCATCTTACACCTGTGTGTGTGTGTGCACTTTCTCTTTCTGTCTTTCCATCTGTCTTTCTGTTTGTCTGTCTTTCTCCTCCCTTTTGGAGGCTGAAAGACTGAAATTCCTTCCTGAAGTTTGCAAGACTTGGAATTTTCAAAGTAATTTGTTTATACAATGCAGTGCAGTTCACAATGAAATGTAAATACCAGGACACTGATGCTCCTACATTTGCAGATAGTGTTGACTTATAATGGTTTATTAAAACGGCAGAGGTAGCTTTCAGACATTTTGTCATAGCCAGGCAAGACAAATAGCTAATTATTATAAGCCCTTTTGATATCTAACAAACTGTGAAGTTTGAGGCTAGAACTTGGTTAGGCCTGGTTCTCTTAGTACTTGTCTCAGTAGTAGAATGTGAGTTTTTTTCCAGGGGCGACGATGGCGTAGGTTTTGTTGGGGGTTTGGGGTGGTTTGTTTGTATTGTTTGTTTGTTTTGTTTGTTTTTTTGTTTGTTGTTTTGGGGTTTTTTGTTTGCTTCCCTTTTCCCTTTTTTTTTTTCCCCTTTTCCCCTGTTTTTTCCCCTTTCCCCCCTTTTTTCCCCTTTCCCCCCTTTTTTCCCCTTTCCCCCCTTTTTTCCCCTTTCCCCCCTTTTTTCCCCTTTCCCCCCTTTTTTCCCCTTTTCCCCCTTTTTTCCCTTTTCCCCCTTTTTTCCCTTTTCCCCCTTTTTCCCTTTTCCCCCTTTTTTCCCTTTTCCCCCTTTTTTCCCTTTTCCCCCTTTTTTCCTTTTCCCCCTTTTTTCCCTTTTCCCCCTTTTTTCCCTTTCCCCCTTTTTTCCCTTTCCCCCTTTTTTCCCTTTCCCCCTTTTTTCCCTTTCCCCCTTTTTTCCCTTTCCCCCTTTTTTCCCTTTTCCCCTTTTTTCCCTTTTTCCCTTTTCCCCCTTTTTCCCTTTTCCCCTTTTTTCCCTTTTCCCCTTTTTTCCCCCTTTTCCCCTTTTTTCCCCCTTTCCCCTTTTTTCCCCCTTTTCCCCCTTTTTTCCCCCTTTTCCCCCTTTTTTCCCCCTTTTCCCCCTTTTTTCCCTTTTCCCCCTTTTTTCCCTTTTCCCCCTTTTTTCCCTTTTCCCCCTTTTTTCCCTTTTCCCCCTTTTTTCCCTTTTCCCCCTTTTTTCCCTTTTCCCCCTTTTTCCCCTTTTCCCCCTTTTTTCCCCTTTTCCCCCTTTCTTCCCCTTTTCCCCCTTTCTTCCCCTTTTCCCCCTTTCTTCCCCCTTTCCCCCTTTCTTCCCCCTTTCCCCCTTTCTTCCCCCTTTCCCCCTTTCTTCCCCCTTTCCCCCTTTCTTCCCCCTTTCCCCCCCTTTCCCCCCTTTCCCCCCTTTCCCCCCCTTCCCCCCCTTTCCCCCCCTTTCCCCCCCCTTTTTTCCCCTTTTTCCCCTTTTTTCCCCTTTTTTTCCCCTTTTTTTCCCCTTTTTTTCCCCTTTTTTTCCCCTTTTTTTCCCCTTTTTTTCCCCTTTTTTTCCCCTTTTTTTCCCCTTTTTTTCCCCTTTTTTCCCCTTTTTTTCCCCTTTTTTCCCCTTTTTTTCCCCTTTTTTTCCCCTTTTTTCCCCTTTTTTTCCCCTTTTTTTCCCCTTTTTTTCCCCTTTTTTCCCCTTTTTTTCCCCTTTTTTTCCCCTTTTTTTCCCCTTTTTTCCCCTTTTTTCCCCTTTTTTTCCCCTTTTTTTCCCCTTTTTTTCCCCTTTTTTTCCCCTTTTTTTCCCCTTTTTTTCCCCTTTTTTTCCCCTTTTTTTCCCCTTTTCCCTTCCCGATTTAACAAATGGTTTCAGAGTTAATGCAGAAGGAGCTTCTTTTGCCTCTTCATGTGTCCTGTGAAAACAATGTTTTTAGTACTGCTAGCCTTGCTCTGAGAAGACAACAACAAATGGTGTCACACAACTGTGGTTAAGGCAAGTTTAATAAAAGAAATTGCATACGGTTCTGGCTAAAAATAACCTCTGTTATGCTGAAAAACTTTGCTAATATCTTCCGTTTGCTTACGAATAACAACGTCAACTTTTTCAGGAATACAGGTATTAAAAAGCAACTGCTGTGTAACCTGTAGGTCATTACAGACGGTATATGATTATAGCAATTATATTAATGTTTTTTTGTGCAATGCAGCACAACCTTTTCAGGCACCTGAAATGTTCCTTTCAAGTCTTAATGAACTAAACATATCCCCTGTTCCTAAGTGTGATGTGGGTGTGTGCCATTCTTCATTTATAGCTCTGCTATACATTTTTGTAGCCCAGTAGTAGATTTGGGGCTGGGAGAACTTGGAGATTTAGCCATTAGCCACTGACATTATAGATGTACTAATGAAGAACACAAAGTATTTTCTCAAAATGCCCTTTTCCAATTTTTTAGTCTACGCTAGTTTTCTTGGATACTTTCTTTCTTTATTTTTTTTTTTCCCTTCCCATCAAGAGCCTGCTACCAGACAGCTCTGGTTTTGGAAATGGAACTGTCCTCTCACAAATTGCCTGAAGGGCAATGTTTTTCTTTCAGTCCAACTAAATGCATAATGAGTTTTCCAGTGCCTGTGTTAATACACTCACTGTTGTATTATGAAGAGTCTGACATGCTTGCAAAATTCAGGTTTTCATAGCCTGTGAAATTTCTAGTGTGTCATATATGATTAAAGTTCAAGTCATATGTTGCACCAGTGCTTCAGATGGTGCTTACTAGGAGAAACTTTCTGCAGAAAGAAATGTCACTAGTGTGTATGCCAATGTGTACTGTTTGGTCTGGGCATGAGCATCCCCTATCTAGTAAAAAGGAAAGATTTGGTGAAGCCTTGAACAGCTGGTATATATATTACTCAGGCTGCATAAGAATATTAAGAAGAACAGAACAGAGAGTAGAAAAACATATTACAACTCCCTTTGATTCAAACTGACTTTGCTTTTTTTATTAAGTAGTATTCTCTCTGAGTTGTCATGTGTTTGAATTCTTTATTTTTATAACAAGTAAATAGTCCAGCAATTACCTGAAGTTAATCAGTTGTTGGTTGTATAGGAAAGTTTTCCACTCATTTTAAGGTGTTACTATGTTCATAAGAAACATATTAAAAAGGATATTTATATTAAAAAGGATAATACCAGGATTTTAGGTGCTTGAGTCCTGATTCAAAGGGATTAAGTTTCTAAAGCAAGTTTTGGAGCCTGTGTGAAGCCTAGTCTAGCTCCTGTGCAATGTACCTCTGTGTCAGTATTACAAGCTCTTCTGATCTGTGTGACTTGGCACTAAAATTTCAAGGCAGCAATAATGTTTTTGTTCTTCAAGCACTGATAGAGATTTAAAACAGGAAATAGAAAGTCAAAGAGAAATTTTTCTCAAGATCTATTAAAGTGCCTCACTAATCATATTTTAATATTCCTGTATTATGTGAACTTTGAAATGGATTTTATTTCTGGATTATTTTGTAAGTGTCATATTGCTACATCATAGTAAAATGGCAACCCCTTCCAAAACAGTTTACATACCAAAGCGTTATGCCTAAGTTCTTCATGCATTAATGATTTTGCACTGCTCATAGGTAAGGGTATGGAAACAGAGTGATGAGACATCTATTTCCAGCTGTCCGCTGATTCTGATTGTTCCCTTTGGATACTGACAGGGAACACTCAGTAGGGAAGGTCCTCCCTACAGATTCATTCACACAGTGGCCACCTTCTGGATAAGGGTGTTTCACAGCGAGCTCTAGGTACCTGTTTTACATCAGGAATGTTTAATTGTATAGCTCAGTTGCAGGAGGATGTCTTGGAAAAGACTGTTACACATATTCATGTGCTGTCTTATTTGGAAGAAGATGCTTCTGTTATGAGAGAGATGATTTACGTGGATGCTATTCTGTTCTTTCATTGTTTATCACCAGATGCAGGTCTGGGATTTAATTTATTGCTGTTGAGATATTCTGAAGAGCAATTATGTTCTGAATGAAGCAGTCGCAGGCTTTGTACCTTACCAGTTGGCTCTTCTGCCTTGGTGCCTGATCACTGGGCTTGTCAGGGTGTATTCTTTTTGGACAGAGCTTGCCAGTAATGAATGAAGCCTGTTTTCCATATTGACCTCAAACTGTACATGATTACCTAAATCCAGCCAACCATAACAATGAGGTGCACATAAAAAATATACTTCATAGAGGAATTTTGTAGAGCTTACAGTGCAGTTAAGTTGAAATTACATAACTATTTATGGGAAATGTACGGTTAGTTATGCCCTCTGCTGTGCCTTCCCTCAAATCTACACCATGAAAGAAACACATCATCTCTGTCAGCACTGCTGTGAGGTTGGCTGTTTCCATATTTTGGCTAGAAACAATATTATTGAACAATAGGATGCCTTTATGTTGCTCTTTAATACCTTTACAATAATTTTCATTTCCCATTTGTAGGAAATTTTATCACAAAATGAATTTATTCTTTGGTATTTTTAGTTCAGTCAATCAAGAAATTCATTGCTCTGTATTTATAAACATCTCCTGTCTGCTCCAGGCTTGATTGTGAGCCTGTTATTCAGCCCTCAGTTAAGGGCAGGGCATTAGGAGACTTCAGAAGGTGCGGTTTCACTCCAAAGTATGTGGAGGATGACGGAGGGAACTTCGCTCTGGCAGTGTGACATTTACTTAGGGCAGTGAAGCAGGATTTGGACTTGCGTTCGATTGGTCAGCCCTGCTGCTGAGCTGCCCCCCCCCTTCTTAGGGTGAGAAACACTTTTTGGGCAAGGAATTCACTTTTGAGTAAGACATTGAATTTCTTCATTTCACATGCCAGTTTTCCTTGCTCTGAGCAAGATGAACAGTGACGATTGTGTTCCTGCTCCTTCCTCGCACCCCACCTGGCCTCAGCTTCGCCTCTGGTGGTCACCTTCCAGTACTGGTTCAAAGTGGGAATTCCCAAATTCTTAATTTCTCATTTGCTCCCAAATTCTTTTCATTGTAGGTGAATGACTTTGAAGATAAAAAGGGAGAATTGGTTTCTTTAATATGTAGTGATTCCCATTTGTGAAACAAACAACTAGAAAACCGATGATTGATCTACAGTCCTAAATATAAGTCTGAGTTCATTTCTACATTGGAAAAGTTGAATAAATGTGTCCATTTTTCTTGTTATCCTTGATAGATTAGCATGAAAGTAAACAAAGTGATTAATTTCAAATGAATATTTCAAGTAGCAGAATTTTATTCTCACAACTAAGCTGATTGTGAAGTGGAAACTTAACTACCTTTGATTCTTGTTTGACTTGGCACTGAACTAGCAACCTTAGATATTTTACACATAGTGGAAATGGTTTTCATGCAGTAGGCATTGAAATTTCTTGAGGGAGAGACACCTGTGAAGGTTTCATGTATAACCGAGATGATAAACACTTCATCTGAGCATGATATTAACAGGTTTATTTGTACAAGAAAAAATTTGACTGAGAAAATGAGGACTGAAACATGCCTTTTTTTTTTTTTTTTTTTTTTTTTAAATGCAGCTCTGAGGAGAGGAGGTTCACATGTTTTATTTATTTTTCCTCTAGTCTGCAGTATGCAATGTAAGTTCAGAGCTTGGGAATGGTCTTGGGAAAATTGCTTGGAAATCAAAACCGTTTTCACCTGAAGATGTTATTCCTGGAGTCGGTGCTGAGACCCAGGAGCAGTTACTGATCCAAGGGTGACATCCAGGCTGCTGCTGCGTGTAACTAGCCTGCTCCATTCTTTTAGGTTGCTACCTTTACACGCTAAGTGGGTCTTTGTTATTTCTGAAATCAGCACAGAGCCAGTGAAATAAAGGCAAGCCACTGTTTATTTACTTCAGCTTTCATGAAGGAGGCCTATTCCAGGCTCTAGGCAACCTGCCATCAACTATCCACACAATTCATAACAATAAAAGCAAAAAAGCAGCAAACCATACCCAAGTTTGCCAGCTGCCTTAGCTGAGGGGAAATGAAATCATCCAGCCCCTCACATTCCCTTAGGCCCTGCAGCTCGGCCCCTATCAAACATTTGTTCCAGAAACAAGCTATGTCTCTGTTGGAGTTAAAAATGTACATGTTAATATATTCCAACAGATCATGAAATTTCCTAGCTTAGAAAGTTGGCTGTGCCAAGCTCCTCTTCTATAGACTATAATTTCCTTTCTAAAGAGGGAAGAAGCATCTGGACCTACTCAGTCCCTGCACAGTATTCCTCCTCCACGTCAGCAAGCTGGAGCTCCAGTGCAACTGGCCAGGGTCAGCTGTGGACTGCCTGGAATCTTCTTATTAAACAAGCCCAGAGTTTTGGATCTGGACCAAACCCCCAGAACTGGACACGCTGGGACATTTGAAAAGTCCTGTTTCTAAACCAGAACTCGGCTGCAAAAGGTCATCGATGCATGCTGCGGACGTTTCCCTGTGTGCTCCGAGTTTCAGACCTCAAGTGCAAAACCTTCTCCCAGTGTAGCTAGGACTAAAAACTTAATTAATGGAGGGGTCTGCTTTCATTCATCTATGCAACAGACAAGGGAATAGGCTATGTTTAACTTCCTGAGATCAGGATCAAGCTGGCAGTTTAGGATTAGCTTGGTTTACTTAGAAAAATTTGTTTAAAACTTATGTTCTCAGCACTGTCCCTTGGCAGAAATTTTCCAGCAAATAAACTTCTGTCAAAGGCCATATTTGAATTGTGATAATATAAAATTATAAAGCAATTAGGATGATGGTAAGTCATTAATTTAGGGGAGAGAATGGTGCGATATCCCATTTCAGTCCTGGTTCTGTCTCTCTGGTTCTTTCTAGACAACCATTCTTCTGACTGCTAAAAGAAAATACAGTAACATTATTCTTGGCACCAGGTTAACCTGAGAATTGTTGGCTACTGACATGCTACGGTAGATGAAGATATAAAAATGGGACTTTCTGTGCGCGTTAATCAGGGAGATTGGAACAAGATGCTTGCAGGGGAGAGGAGTTGTCTCCTGATCTTATTGCCTTAAAACCCCCCCCAAACAAAAAAACCCACAAAATGCTACACTAACCCCCCCCCCCCCCCAAAAAAAAACCCAAACAAAACCCCAAACCCTACACCAAACTGTGGTTACTGATTTTCTAGAGGCTGTGTTTGAAGCCAGCTCCCACCCAGCACTTTTCTGAAAGGCTTAGTTGAGCAGTAGTGAAACTGGTCACATCTGTAGTGAATCCTTTGGGGTTATTTTTCAACACTGAATAATTTTGCAGTATATTTTTCCTTTGATTGCAGTGTCACACTTGGGTAAGTAATGCATGAAAAAATGCACTGTCAAGTCAGATCATTTGACTTGCTGTCATGACTTTTCTGTTTGGAAGAGGCAGATCTTGGAACGGATCTTCATCTGGTGTAAATTACAGTGGTTCCATTACTTCAGTGGAATAATTTACACAAGCCAAAGGTCTGCAACATTATCCAGAGACCAGGTGTGCCACATGTTTTTTTTCCCTATTATCTGTAAAATCATAATGTATGTATTAATGATGGGAGGGCTTCTGGTGTGATGCTGATCTGTTCATTGCGGTGTGTGTAGCTAATGCTAATCATAGTCAGCAGTCGTGCAATGAAAATATTATCCTTACTAATGCTTACCTTGCATATAAAGCACATTCATAAATTTGGAAATACTCCCTAACCTCCAGGCTGTAATTTGGGGATAGGAGCAACTCCCATAATGCACTCACTTTTAAACCAGAAAAAACAACAAATAAAAATGTAACAATTCGTTGTTTGCTAGTTTTGGGGCCCTTATCCAACATAGCCCAAAATGACTGAATTAAGGCTTGGATTAGGGCCCCATTCAGTTGTTGGGATGTTGTTACTGAGCAGTTTCACAGTTCTTTATGTCCTAATTGAAGAAAGTGAGAGAGACCTTTTCTCCTCTCCTGGGTGAGAAGCTGGGTCCAGTTCTGACCTTATATGAGTGGTCAGTTGATGGTGTTTCAGATACCATTTAATGTTACGCATGAAAACGGCTGGGTTTAGAGCCCTGTGAAGATTGTGTCAGAGATTAAGACCATGGGCAATGAAACAGGCAGGTTTCAGCGTATTAATTCCCAATCTGTAGCTGATTGCTTACTGTTTCCACCAACACCACTGTAAATTTTTTGGAGAGGACCAGATCTTCTTGCCTGATCCCTCAGGAGTTGGCTAAGCCTCTGCTGGGGCTCCAAGTGTTGCTATAAAATAGATTCTGATGGTACTAATAAAGCTACTAACGATACTACCTAAAAGTAGCCATAGGAGGCTGGTTTGTTGTCTCCTGACTGAAATGTTTTATTATTTAAATAAATCATTGGGATATCATCAAGCTTATGGTCCAGTAAAATGAATAAAATTAAGCAAATTATTTATGTCCACAAATAACCATGTTGTTCTTTCCTGTATTTTAGGTCAGGCAGAGAAGCAGCTGATAAGATTAACATCCAGATAAGCTAACTGTATTTATTTGAACTTCTTGAGATCATGTCATCTGCTGGAAGTATAGAAATTACCTGATGGCTACATGGCACTACTTAATAGAGTGGGGGAAACTATAAAGCACATAGAAAGGAATCTGTGTATGCATATGTGGGACAAAAGTAAAAAATGTTTATTATGTTCATGAATGAATATTAGGATGTATCATTTAAAAAGAAAAACAAGACATTTGTGAATGTTGGCATAATGAAATGTTATTTCTTTTCTTTCCCAACTTTTATGGGAATATTTAGGAGTAATTTATGCTTTAAAAATTCTTTCTCTTGTGGTCAAATCACTGTATTTCCAAACAAGAGGCAGAAAATAGTATAAAATGAATTTAGTTTTGAAAAATTAAGCTTTTCATTTCAGCAAACTTTATTTACTAGAAAAAAAAAAAAAGTACTTAGACACCAGGCTTCTACCACTGGGAAATTTCTTAACTGATTTCCATGTGTAAGTATTCCTTAAAGCAATGAGATAAACAACCCCCAACTCTGCCACAAACTCTGTAACTGCTGTCCCCCAAAGCCAGGAAGATCAGTGTCCTTGCTAGAGCACTACCATGGATATTTCCACTATTGCTGACTTGATTCAAATTTATGTAGATGGAAGAAAATGGACACAGGGCCAAAGAATTCACAAACCATGAAACATGACTGGGAGAAGAGTCAAGTCCCACATTGGGAGGAGACATTTGTTGTTTTGCAGGTTCTTTGCTTTGCAGGATCGTGGGCCAGCACTGAAAATGGGGGGGGGGGAAGTGTACTTTTCTTTCAGCCTTGCTCTAAATCAGCATGCTTTTCCATTAAATCTTAGGGTTTTTTTGTTTTGTTTTTAAGATCTTCAATTTCTGTGCTATTTAGTGTTCTCTAGAATTGGTTCAAAGCTAACTAACGTGGTTGGATGTAAGTTATTGTTTAATATTATGTATTAGTTAATAATACACCTTGTGTTCCAGAACAAAAATAACCAAGGAAATGTACATAAACAAACTGAATTAATGGCATGACCTACTTTTGCAGTTAATGGATTATCATAATGAGATGAGATATGGTTGTTTGTTTGATAAGCATAACTGAAAAAGACCAGACTAGTTTGGGAAAATGGAAGTGCAAAGTATGACACTGACAGCAGCTTTCTAAAATTCCATTCTGACAAGCATTTTCTTTAGTTGCATTAGATCTGGACAAAAGTGCAATCAAAATATTTTGTAACCAGTACGGAGAGGCAGGAAATGGTGTTAATCTTTGTGGTCTGTGGTGCTTATTTTTACAGCTATGGATTAAAGCAATCTCATCTAGTTGGTATTGAAGCTGAGAAGACATCTATATGATAACTCTTAATAGCTTGGCATCACATCAGTTTCCATAATTGCCTTTTCATATATTATGCTGCTGCTTTTTCTTTTCCAGTGAACCAGATATCAGACTTACCAGTTACCTTAGGAAATGGGACTGTGGCACTGTATTAATGAGTATTCTATTGTGGGTGTAATGGTGGCAAGTCCCTTTCAATAAAAAAAAAAAAAGTTGAGTTTCACTTTCTGTATATTTACAAATTAATTCAAAGTACAAAGTTTCATTTATTTGCTTATTTATTGTTATAGATAATTAGGACATTCTTTGACTCCAGTGCTAGAAGCGTGAGAATTTAAGAGTTCTAAATCTGAAGTAAGGAGTGTAGCTCTTCATTTAGAAACATTTCTAAATTTAGGTATGTTTGTCACTGCGGTGGAAGGGAAAAGACCACAGGTTCTGGCTTGTATTGCTGGATAGTCAAGATAAATGTTTAATTAAAAAAAAAAAAAAAAAAAAGTTGTGCTTTCCCATTGTAAGTGATCTTCTTTGGCTGTGATCAGGGCAGTGTAGGTAGCTGTGTAGCAGTTGATTCCCTTTTTTGTGACTGTGCTGACAAAGCTTTAATGTGGAGAAATCGCATTTCTCTTAGAGGAGACTAATGACAGACAAAAGTTCATAAGTAGAAGAAATAAGCTAAACTTACTATGTAGTGTTTAAGAGTAAAATCTGTTCAAAAAGTGTGCATTGCAAGTTTAAAAACCACCCGTGGAGTATGTATGTAAGTATGAAAACAGTGGTTTCCACCTAGACTAAAACTAAGCAGCTTTGAGGCATGAAGAAGCCATTTTTTCAACTGAAACAAACATGCCAAGGATGAAATATCCTTGCAAAAGAACTGCTTTGAAAAAAAGACAAGGTACAAAACCCATGGGGACTGGACCTCTTTATTTCGACTTGAGAATGGCATTGCTAGTTCATGAGAAGAAATCAGACTGAAGTAGTACATTTGCTTAGCCATTGTCTTCTGGCAGTCTCAGCTTGAGTTTGTTGAGTGTGACAAAAAAATGACATGCAGTGTATTACAGAGACTTTTGCCTGTGAAGTGGGGGTTTGTGTCCTGGTTTGTTACTTTCTAGTAAAACTGACATATACCCCCCCTCCCCTGCCCCCCTGCCAATACTTGTGGAGTGTCTCAGAAAAGAACTGATGGATTTTTTTCCAGTGGATGAAAAGGTAGGTGGTTAGATGCATTCTTTCAGTACTAGTGTTATTAATGTTGCATGGGATGTAGCTGTATTGGTAAGTAATAGATACCTCTCTTAAAAATCTCTAAAATGCTTTTAAAAATTATTAGCAAAATATACTCAGCAAATTTAACTTGCTATTGTTCATTTTTTGTAGTATAATTAATCTTTTTTAGTCCATTTCATTTATTTTATATATATATTTTTTTTTTAGTAAAAGTGACATGAACTCAGATTTGTGTGAGAGAGAAACTGAAACTAAAACGGGTCATTATAAAATGGCCAGATGATGTAAACCTAAAAAGTAAACTTGATCTTCTGGTAATGTTATTTGCAGTGTACTTGCTTGGCTTTCTGCATCCTCAGTGGAGTAGGGAGGACTTTTTTGAGGCATATAGGAGTGGTCTCTATTCAGCTTGCTATCTCAGATGGACTCACCTTACTTCAAAATCAGAGGAAAATAAGCCCAATTCATTCAAATGTTTTTAAGACATGGCCAGAAAGGCAGATGAAATACGATAACACCCTTGGCAACTTCTGGGAACAAATTTCTTTTCATGGAACAGAACTGCAGGACTTCTCACAATATATGATTAGGCAAGCAATGTTGAAATAATCATACAATCATAGAATATCTCAAACTGGAAGGGACCTGTAAGGGTTGTTGAGTCCAACTCCCATGTTAACACCAAAATCAGTATTGCTATTGAGAAATGAGTAAACCAAGCAAAGCAATAGATTTCAGTTTGATATTGAAAATGTGTTCCAATTTTATAAAAGCTATCAATTTATACAAATGAGGTGTTAAATAGAATCTAGCTTTAAAAAAAACCCAAACCAAACAACAAACACTGCTTTTATCTTTGCAATTTAGTGCACACTAAGGTCAAATTTCTGAAGAGTGACCTCTAGTTGGCCAGCTAAAAAAAAAAAGGAAGGAATGTACTTGGTGAGTAGCTGTCCTCAAAGTATCTCAAGCTGAATAGGCCTACTATTTCAGAGAGGTAAAGATTTCAGTGTTCTAAATTGGGAGACTTTTAGGCCTGAATTTGAAAGGAGTAATTTATTTGCCCTTTTTACTTCAGGTTGAGTGGTAGTTGTACATCATTTCATTAGAAAACGACAATAAAAGAGATCTTTCCAGCTGAACAACCATAAACAAGGGACAACTTTCAAATATTACACATTACTCAACTGTAAAATAGGAACAAAGTAAAATTACATAACCTAGGATTTTCTGAAATTCCAAAGCACTTAATATCCTTTGAAATTAATTATGTCTTTAAAATATTTTATGTAAATTAAATGCCATCTTAAAATATTGCTGTTTCATGGTAAAATGCAAAAAATCTCCTTAAATTATGAATTTCACAAATAATTTTCTTGCAGAATATTAATTGTAACTAAAAATATAGCATGGCTAAACTATTTACACATTTGAAATACTTCAGAATATATACATATGTTTAATATAGAATTTATGTAATGCAAAGGTAAGGATCCTAAGCTCCTTAGGAAAAGATTGTACATCAAACTTAGCAGAGTCTGTCTTCTCTTAATTCATTCAATGAACAGGAAAAAAAAACCCAAAAGGAAAAAATAAATTACAAAAGAGGTATCTGAGTATTATTAGTATTAGTCATTTTTAGGCATGGTATCTGCAAATTGTATCCCTGTGTGTGATGCTACATCAGAGGTTTTAAGTACTTCAGAATTAACTAACAAACTCTGCTCTTTCTCCTGAAGGCACTACATATAAGCAAAGTATTTCCAGCTTCATTAAAATTTGCAGCAAGTGGTTTATGTTAATTATGCAAACTAAATACCTGGTAAATGATTTTCATGTTCCTAATACAGCAAAAGACAAAGCGTGGCTTAAGGCTCTAAATAATTTTACAACTAGAAGATTACCTAATAATTTGATTTGAATTCAGACATCAGGTTTTTGCAAAGCCAGGCATGTGCAAGCTGAAACTGGAGTTGAGTCAAACCCAAACGCAAGTTATTCTACAAATATTAAAAAACTCCCAGCCCTGTGCGGAGGTTATTCAAAAGTAGCATGAACTGGTGCCAGCTGTGATCCTGAATACAACAGCATGACTGAACCTGCTAGTGAAACCACGTGACAGCCTGTTGGATGCAGACAGGCATTTGCAGTCCTTAGAAAAGACACTTTCTGTAAGTCAAGACAGAACCCTAAATATTGTAAATAAATTGAGGGTCAATAAATACAGCCGCAATTGAATTCCTGCTACTCTTACCTCAGTCAAAGTGGTTATGCAAACAGTATATGTTTATCTATTTATAGTGGTTTTACCTCACTTTAATTATTTTGACTTTTATAACTGTTCAGTAGTTTTATAATAAATGGCAAATAAGTTTAATTCTCACCAGCTTATTATCTTGTGGATGCAGAAAACAAATGTGAGGTGGCAAGCTGGGGCAATGAAATAACACGAGTACGTAAAATTAAATGGGGCTGTTACCTACTTTAGATATGCTGGGACTATGGTCACTGAGATAAATTGCTGTATGGATTCAGTCACAGGAGCACTGAATCCTTTTTCCCAGTCAGTATAACCTCCTTATTCCATCCAGCAAAATATTCAAGTGTATGGTTTACTTCAGGGTCATACTGACATGTTGTGCTGGATCTGGGACGTAACAGTTGCCTGAGTGCAGATAACTAGGGCCATTTAAGCAGCTGTCATATGTCCTGCTTTGCCTTCAACTGCTAGTCCAGAAGATCATGGGTCCTTCTGTACGTCCTGTATTGTATCTGCTAACCTTGCTTAGAGGCCTTGCGCTCTTTGGCATCTGAAATATCACTAGGTGATCTATATTTAAGCAACTGAATCAAGACCAGTATATTGATGAATGTGTACCTGTGCCAAGTTTTTCTTCTGCACTGTCTATATATGTTTTTGTGGCTTCCTTGCACTTAAAGTAATATTCAGACTGTTTTTTGTCACGTGCAACCCTGCAATTGTTTTTTGAAAGGTAATTCACACTGATTTGTTACTAATGCATTTAGTGCAATATTTTGAATCTTATAAAATGCCAAGGAATTCCTTGACTGAAGCATGTATTTTACCTGAAATTTTAATTTCAGTGCAAAAAGTTAATTAGGAAACTAGACAGCTAATAACAATGGTGCAACTACGAAATAAAACCAACAAGCATGTTAATACTTGCATATGCTAAATCTGTATTGAGAGGTTAACAGTGAACCAGTAGAACGATGTATAACATGTCATGAAAAATGCAGCCCGAGTGAGGCACCACAGGTTCTGAGAGTGAAGGTCAGTCACTGAAGGAAGTCAAGGATGTATCAGTCCAAAGGATGAAGAGGAGTCCCGGTTACAAGGTATATGTCTAGAGCAGGAGAGCAAGAAGCCAGAGCAGGAGCAGGAATGAGGGCTCAGGAATCCAGAGTTCAGCTGTACCAGGATGTATATCAAGCAGCAAGTAAAACCAATAACCTTTCCTTATATAAATAGCATATCTGACATGTCAGGATTTCAGTTTGAGGAAAATTAACTCTGAGTAGTGCAGATCTGCCAGAACCTGACAGTAAACATGTGGCCGGTGGCAGGCCAGGACTCATCATCGAGCTTTTTCTGTTCTCATGACCTGGAAAGGATTTTACAGCAAAATACCTGAGCTACCTTTTATTTATAATTGAGTTGTTTTCTACAAGGTGGGAAGGTAAACTAAGTTCAAACTGCTTGATAATGCAAAAGAGGCATGTCCCCTTTGATATTTTTTTGATCAGTGAATATGATGAGATGAATGCTTGGTACTCCTGAAGTTGAGTAAATGTGAGTTTGTTAGCTGTGGGATGCTTTTATGTTGTTTTGTGTGAGCATGTAAATGTTTTGTGGGAGGAGGATGTAGGAGAAAAGATAGGATTTGGAAAATGTTTACATGCTTCTGATACATATAATGCTGGTGTTAGGCTTTTCTTGGAAACTGGGGAAACACATATGCAATTAATTAAAGCTTGGTTACTAATAAACCATTTTGAAATGGAAAACTAGAACTAAACAAAAAGAAGGAACAATCTGATGCTGATAATAGTAGATGCAGTTAATGTCATGAAACAAATACAGTTAATGCTGTGTTGCTCATGAAGATCTCAATTTTATGAAAAGTTAGCTGTTACAAATCTAAACCATGACTGGGTAGGACACTTGTTGCCAAAGATGACTGCTCTTAAGCCCATATTTTATATGTAGAAGACCATAACCTCTCAGAAACAATAGAGTAAATGCAGCCAAAATGTGGGAGGATGTTTTCTGTTTATGGGCAGGGGAGATGAGCAGACAAGCTTATAAACACATGTGTGTAGTTATTGCATTGACCACCTACTTCTCTGGGTGAAATCTGCATTTGAGCATACAGCTGAGACCTTCCCTCAGCTCTATGGTTTATATGTATTCAGTTCTGTTTGAACAACCAAGTCTGCGTGGCCAAAGGGGATGTGTGTGCAGCTTTACAGAGGAAAAATACACAAGACCCTATGAAAAACTATTCTGCAAGGCCTTGTTTACATGTGCGGAGTTGATTAGCCAGTATTTCCCCCTATGCTGGAAATGGCATAGTGCTCAAATCTGTGAGGATTTAGCTGTACCAGATATGTTTGAAGTAGGAAGCTGTAATAGCTTGTGATGCCTCCACTTGCTTTTTATTGGTTTTGTTTTAAAGATTTAGAGGGACAGTAAAGATTTACTTGGTACTCTGTGTGAAATGCTTGCAGGAAGGCTGTGTCAGCTGTCATTTCTGCAGAGACTGTGAAACCCTGTCACTGAAGTAGAGTCATCCTCTACTCACTAGACTCACAAATGAAATGACATTGCAGCAGTTTCACTTTTCCTCCCCTGTGAGCTATGGAGCGGGTCTGGATCTACTGAGACAGGGTATCCAGCCACATCATGTCTTTTTCAGGTGTAAGTCTCATACTGTACGTTGCTCAGTCCTTGCTGAGAGGTGTGATCCAGCCACCACAGCCTTAAAACCTGCAGGACTCAAAACGAAGCAAGGAAGATTCAAGTTAGGTAGAGTAAAAAAATGTCTCACACAGGGAAGACTCATATGAAGGTAAGGAAGAGGAATTCAGAGTTTTAAAACTTCTGCCCCATGCTTTGTTCTTGGCCTCCACACGGCTACAGCTGTGATGGCAGAAAGCCAGCATATTTGGTCTTCCTTATGGCTTGTTAGCACATGCAATCAGCTAACTGCAGTGTTAGGGCGCAAGTTCTGGGTACTGGGTGTCTTTTACTGCAGTAATAAGGTATGTAATATATTGGTTACAATTTGCTTCATGCATTTTTTTCTTGCACAAAAGGTGTCAATGAGTAGGACTGCAGTGGTAGGAATGTAAGAAAGGTCTCTTTTTCAGAAGGTCAAGACAATAGCCAAAGCAGAGTCTTCCTGAATGTTAGGAAATGAGGACATACAGAGTTAAGGTCACACTTCTAGCAAGGGACAACATACAATTCAGGACCACCTCAATAGATTATTTCAACTTTAGCAGAACTTTTCTATAAATTAGTCTGAAAGTTTTAAAATTGAGATGGCCTTTTTCTAGACTTCAGATTTGGGTGGAACTGCATCGGATTTATGATAAAAGGTGAATGTATGCTTGTCTATAAACAATTGCACTCTTATCTTTTCTTAATTTCTAGATTTTTAGATTGATATTCTCTCTGATTCAGTCTTTGGCATAAAATGAAGTTCTACAACAGGAAATGAATAAACGTGTGTGTAATGGTGGTGAGGTTATTTTTATAGATGTCCTTTGTCTATTTAGTTTCAGCTGCTTAAAACTGCAGTGCTTTAATGGTTAGCATGTGTATTGATAATTAAATAATCACCAATTAAGTAATAAACACCAAGGGTGCTTTTGGATTATTATCAGCCACGAAAATGAGAGTTTGTGTATTCTAAATGAATCTATGAACTGTTCCAATAGTATGAGATGAACTCAATTTGGAAACTGATTTTGAGTCAAAGTGACAAAAAGATAGCTTTGTCCTCAGTGCCAGGAAGATGTGTTTTCACCACTAGATAATAAATATGAATTTATTCATGTCAATGTAGAAAACCAGCCTGGATTTTACTGTAAAGTAACTGTGTGAGGTAGTCATTGTTACTACAGTGATGGTTGATCTTGCCTCCATTGGCATTTTACAGTGTGTTTTATGATACTAGGTTTCCCACTGTAAAAAAACCCACCAAAACAAAAACTAAAGATAACTGTCCTGCCGCCAAAGAAACCAAATTTGTATTTTTTTATATATATATTTTTTTTTTTTTTTATTAAGAATTATCTCTCAATCTATATTTATGAATTTCCAACCAATCACAATTACATCAGGTAAGGAACATGAATAAGGTAGGGCTAGTTTGAAACCTGGTAGCCGAGAGAGAGAGAGAGAGAGAGAGAGAGTGGTAGGGCTTGAGGTGATTCTTTCCTTTCTGAAATTACTATAGAGAATTTTAGGGGATGGTGCAGGAATATTTTAGGGAATGAATGGGACTGAAATTCAAGAGACGGAAGAATGTACTAAGATTTGGAATGAAAGGGTGTGCAGTCCTGAATACACACTTCCAAAGGAATTACTGGAGCAGAAATATGTCAGTATTTCCAATCCAAAGCCTTATAATATCATGAGTCATGTTAAAGAAAAATAAAAATAATCATAAGTTTAGTCTTTTAGTTTTTTAGCTGCCTTCTGCATTTGTTTAGGTTTTTAGGCTCCCCCCCACCTTTATTTAAAAAAAAACAAAACCCAAACATCAAGCAGAGTTTCTATTTTAAAGCTTTATTCCACAAGTTTGGGGCTAGCATTGTCTCTTTCTTTCCATGACAGCTTAAATCCTCATAAATTATATGACCCAGAATCTACAGTTTTAAGACAAATACCATGCATCTTCAGACTCATCATGAAATCACAGGAATAGATAGGGTAATGCATCCCCTATACATTACTCCTTGGTACTGGAAGATGTAGTTATGTTTGGATCATATGTAAGGTAGAAATAGGGTATATTATACGTCATATTAATATTCTATTTAATAATGGAATAATAAGTATGCTTAATAATATTTTTTGGAAGGAATTTTGTTGTTATAATTATGATAAATACGCTATGCATGAATAGGAGGAGAAATAGATGATTTCCTAAGTCATGGTGAAGGCCATGAATGTTAGACTACTCAGCGTATAGTCATTTATTAACTCTATGTAAATGAAACTTTGATTCTAAGTGAAGTTTTAAAACTTTTGCCTTTTATTTGTTAGGTACACGCTTTATTTGATGTTTCGAATTACACAGGATATATATTTACTGAAAACAGGAAGCATTTAGAACATATGTGTGTATTTGATATTCCTGGAAAGGCCCAACTGGACTGAAACTAAATACAATATGGTGTAACACATTTTCTAAGTGCCTTTTTGTACCATAGCTCTTAAAAAATTCCAAAACTGTTCATTTATGCTACTTCTGTAAGAAAAGATGATACTGACCTGACTTCAGAGGTAAATGATAGCTAAGAAATAATGTTCAAGACTTTTAAAATAACTGCTCTGAAACACTGTCTGAAAAGGGTACTTGATACTGTAGTATACCTTTATTTTACTTTGTGTGTGTGTGAGAAAGAGGGATGGTCTAATGTATATTTGTCTAAATAAATTCTAGGAAACTATCGTTGAATCTGTGGCTTCTGTTTCAGAAGTAAGCTTGTCTGCTGTTCCTAACCATGCTCATAGATCAGATCAAAGGCATCTTCCTACAAGCTCTTTCTTGCTTATGCACCCAGATCATATTAGCTAAAACAATTTGGCTGCCTTTTCCTTTTTGGTAATGTGGTGATTTCTGAAAGCTGCTGTCAGGGCCTGGAATGCTGGTTGGTGGTACAGAGACAAGGAATACGAGATAACTTTTCCTGCTATGTAAAGCTAGTGCAGATAGAAAGGGATAGGACAGTAAGCAATGGAACAATGATTTCTGATAGTATTTTACAAAATATGTCATCCTTTACATATGAACTAAGTTCATAGGCGAATAGGTGATTAATACTGATTTGCCGCAATGAGCTTAGAAATTTTCAGCTCCTGGGCTGAATGCTGTGGCTGGTCGTGCTGGGCTTCTTGGACACCGTTCTGGTTCACTAATGTTTTCACAGGAAAAACTTTGTAGTGATCTCTAAACCAGCGTAAGGACACAGCTATTTGAACCGTGTGAAGCCATTTCCTTTTATTATCATTGCTACCAATATATTGATTTGTGCTTTAATGCAAGCTTAATGTAAATTGTTTGTTCCTAGCTCGAAATAGCATACATTTTATTGTTATAAGCTGAAAGAAGGGGAGGGAACTGATGTGATCGTTAGCTATGCTATTTCATCTCCAGTGAAGAGAATTACTTGTATAGAAAAATGCTCTTCAGAAACATCCAGCCCATTTGCAAAGTACCTTTTTGGGGGAATTTTGCCACCTGTGACCCACTGACTTAAGTGAGCTTCGTGACCCGTAACATGTATGATTCTGTGTCAATAAACTTGCATTTATATATGGTCTATAGTGATTAGTGACACTGGAAGACTCAATGTGTGAAGATCAAGCCCTAAACATTTTTAAAAATTGAAAACCTTAAGTCTTTGAAATTTAAACAGGCAGCAAACTGGGGGCATTGCTTTACTGAAAAGAAAATGCTCCACGTGTGCCTGCGTTTCATTTTCCAAACACACTGCATGGTGGGCATGCAGACACCACATTGAGGAAACACTGGAGCATACTTGGTTAAGGGCTCTTTGGAGCTCCTTCCCACAGAACCAGCTGGTGGGCTGTTTATACTCCAGCATGGCTTTCTACAGATATCTGGCATTTCTGTGCATTTTCCTGTGATGCACATTTAATTTGCTTTATAAATTAGGTGTCCGTTGATGCGCCATGTGCCTATGGAAATGGTGTCCTCTCACCACCTGTTTGGTAGTGCTTGCTAGCCATAAACTTTGCTCCCCACAAACTCTACTTTGGTGATATATTTGAGATTAAAAAAGAACAGTGCCAAGCAAGCAGCTGAAGTATTGCTGAGCTGAATGATGAGTTGCTGCTGGATTATGCTTTTCTCTTGTGATGAATGGCACCATTTCAGTCACCATAGCCTAGATCAGGACTTTTTCTTTATTTTGATTAGCTCAGGGTAATAACATGAAATAGAAAGGAAGAAAATGCAGAAGCAGTAATTTGTTGAGTGTAAATCGGATGGAAAATAAACTCTGATTGGAAAGAGATTTGCATGATTAAATTAAAAAATGTGTTTGAATTGAGTATTGTTAGAAACTGGTGGCCATGATAACAACACCACCCAAACACAAGGAAAGAAAAAAAAATCTTTTCCAAGAATCCTCCCAACCTGCTTATTTTTGTCTGTCTTGGAGGGAAGTTTCCAGTCTGCTATACATTGATCACAACGCATCCCAGATTTTCTTCCTTGTGCAGCAGTCTGAGATATGTTTTATCCTTATGACATATGACAGCTGGTTTCACACAGCTAAATGAATTACTTCTCTCTTTAATGCCTTTTTGTATTGCTACACTTTGACAAATAAAAAATAGATAGGACAGAAGAATGATTAACAATAACATTGTATACTTCTAATGCAAATGTTTTGATGCCTACTCTCAAATAAGTTTGATATTTTTTAATTTTTTTTTAAAATTTAAACCTACCATCCTAAGCTGGCACTGACCCGCTATTTTGTTATACTGTCCATTTTTTTAACTGGTAAGAACATATACTAAATATCTGTGAAGTATAGCATGTTGAACCTGGTACACTTCCAGACTGGGCTATTTGAAAGACAGAAATTCCATGCATATAAATCCATCAAAAATTCAGAATGAATGAAATCTCAGGGTGTTATTGTCTGTTTTCCATTTATTATATATGCTGTCCAGCACAGAGCAGGGTATTATAAAATGATGTAGTCCATAAATCATAAACTAAAATATTGTGGGTGATTTTAATTAATGGAAGGAAAAAGGGAAACTAGTATTTCAAACTGTGGCTCACATTCCTTGAAGTCATGGACTCCTGAACACGCAAAGAAACTGAATCCTCACCTGAAGACAATTGGAACAGCAATGTTCGGTGTAATGTGGTGGTAAAGTGCTATTCCAAGTGAGTAAGTTCGTAGAAGAGATTTTGCAGCTTTTTATACCCTGTCCATGTTTATATCTTTTGGTAAACAGTTAAATAATGTACTATGTCACTAGTATAGATTTATCAGCATTTGTCTTGCCAACAGAAATTATTATTTCGGGGTATTAAAAAATTCTGCTTTAGGCTCAGATCTGTATTTTCAGAATTTCTGTGTAAATGTGAGGTGATACTTGGCTTAGTTTAAAATAGGAAGAGAAGAAGAAATCTTGTGTTACTTTATGCTGTTTGCCATTAAAGACAGCTGTCTAAAGTACTAAAATGACTTTTAAAAAGCAGTTGGAAGAAAACTCCCTAACAGATAATAGACCTTGAGCAATGCAGTTGTTAGGTGCAAGTGTGTGTCTCATTCAGCTGCTTCAGGTTTCAAAGCCATTCAGCAATGGAAAGGAGTGCTATAGGGTCAAGTCTCCAGTTCCCTGAAGTGGGATTGTCACTGTCCCCTGGGGGCTGACCTGAGTCCTAGGGATGAAATGACAGAATCTGTAGCCTGGCTGTGATTAGCAGCTAGTGCCAAAAGAGAGTAAATAGCAGCAGGATGTATTTCTACTCGCCCTATGAGAGATAACACTTAAAAGGCAGTGCTGCTAGTAAACTGTAAATAGAAGAGGCTGGAAGATAAATTTCTGCAGCACCGTTTTGCTTTTTGCTATGCTTCTAAGAGCTTTGAAGTTCTCCTGGCAAGTGGTGATTTGGTTTGTTGTTGTTAGATATCTCAGCATGTATTCATTATGCTTTCCAACAGACATGATGATTGCAAATAAATGGAAATAAACAATTTAAAAATAAGTGATGTGCTGTAGTCAGTGGAAATTAGAGGAATATGTGTAAATTTTAAGCACTTGCCACCTGTTGCAGTGCAAAAAAGCTGATAGATGCTGCTACATTTCTCACCCCAACTCATGCATTACTTCTGAGGGAGCAGTCCTCTGACATAGAAGTTGCTTATGTCTCAGGGTAAGTGTTTTTCAAAGTGAAATTTCAAGCTCCTTCATCCAAAAAAAGCTAAGTGTCACTTGCTATAGTCAACTTCTTAAATTTTACTCTAAATATTTTGGTAATGGGGGGAGAGGTTTACTAGATATATTAATTACACTTAGTGAGCAGGTAACTGAAGCAATCTAAACCTATAGGCAGAGCAAGGAAAATGGTGTAAAAATGGTGTTAGCAGTTTGGTTTCTTAGCCATCAGCTCCTGGCAATATGCTGTTACAAGGAATTCTCTTTTCTTTAAAGAGAAGATCCAAGACTGAGCAGTAGTAAGGGTCCACAGAGGCATATTTTCATGTATGTTGCTATGAACAGGTGATATAGAAACAGAAAATGGATTGTGTGCTAATATTCTGGGTGCAAAGCTTAGATCAATAGTTTTCTTAGGTAGAGAGCTTTGATATTTGTCAAAACACAATTCCTCCTCTGGGTGTTTTGAAGTGTTCATCATGGGAAGCTGCAGTATGAGTGGGTGGATCTGGCAGTGAGCTACCACTTGCTGCCTAGGAAAATGAGCTCCTATGATATAAAAATAGATATAAAATGTGGCACAGAAGCTCTTTTGTCTCTTGAGATTGGCAGGCTTTCTGGGAGGATAGAAATCCATGTGAAAGTGCTGATTGGAGGTATTGATCCAAGGTTTACTAGTCATTCAGTGAAGGAAAATGAAACAATAGCTGTACAGTGGCCTTTGAACCGGTGGGGATTTGGGAGCCAAAAAATACATCTGCAGTAACTGAATAGAAGTCTAATCATGCTGTAAATTGAGCTAATCTTACCTTAAACAGACACAGTTATGCTATTTTAAACAAAGCTTAGTTACTTCTCAGAAATACTTTGTTAGAGGACTCAGTTTTAAAGCTTTTAGAACAGATGTTCATGAAGCGTGAGAGAATCATTGAAGAATAATTAAGCCAGACTTTAGGGTTTGGTTTGGAAATGGACTTGTGTTATTTCGGCATGGGCGGCAGTAAAGCAATTTAGAGGACAATACATGGCTTTGTTTTGTATTGGAAAAGTCATTAGTTATCTGTGTCTCATTCTTGTCAATCTTCTTTTGGACTGCTCTCTGAGATCTGAAGTTTCCGATGGGTCTTAGTAACCACAGGGTAATGTTTTGTTTTCTGGATTTTCTGAAAATAGCTATCTGTGTGCCTCTGTGTTTCATAGTTTCATTAATTCAGGCTTTTGAGATGAAGATATCTTGCAAAGCATACGGTGACAGATAGTCTAATAAATGTAACTTTTCTTGAAAATGACCTGTTTGCATCTAAGGAAGCTCTTACATACCAAAGTGGCAATAAGCATCTGTAGCAGGGAAGAAGAAAAAAAAAGTAATCAGTTTAATTTAGTCATTAAAGACTAGTTAATTCATGAAGCTTAGTGAGCTGACTCTTCTTCAAACTGCTCCATTGGTGCAGGCATCCAGGCAGTTCCCAGAGCTACTGCTGGCTTCAGCAACTCCTGGTGGCTTGCTGTAGTGTGGGGCTCAGCATCCTGCTGGCTCTGCGCTGTTCTCGCCTTGTTGTAGGATCCATGCTTGAACTGCCCCCAGGCTCAAGAGCTCACCCTGCGAGCATAGTGCGGGTGTGTTTGAAGATGTCCATGGAGAAACTCCATCTGTGTGGGCAGGCAGAACCTTCTTCTACAGTCCTTAAAATACCTCCTCTGCTGCTCTCCGTTGACTCATCAGGAGATGAGAATTTATCGTTTAGGACTGCTTTGCTACCCACTGTGAATTAGGTTCAAGTTAGGTATCCCGTGCTGTCCTGTGTGCTAAGAAATTAATAGAAATCACAAGTTAGGAGAACACGTAGGAGCATCATTGGTGGCTTTTTCAACATCCTGTAACATCCCCAAACCTTACCTGGATTTCAAATCTTGCAGGATGTCTTCTCACAGTCTATTGTGATTTAGTGCAGTTTTGCTTCCCTCTGTTATTATCTGAGGTGGAATCTCTGGTACCGAGTTAAAATAATTTCCCCCTTTGTGGAGACTGTAAAGTTCCCATGTGTTGAAAGGGGCGTTATAACATAGATGTGTTAAGGCTGAATCTCATGCTATTTGGATGACTGCTTAATATCAAAGACTGTGCTATATATATTGAGTTCAGCATGAAGCAGAGGTTTCAGAAGGCAAACATGGAATAAACCTTGCTTGGTTCTATATATGGTAATAAATACATAGAGCATACATAGTGAATGCAAAAAATTGGGATTCCTTGTGCATTTACCCCTTTTAAACCTAAGTGGTTGGTCTGTCTTGAAGAGGGAATTTCACCACTGTGAAGAAAGGCAGTATGATGTTCATCTGCAAGCCATGGATTTCACCCCAGAACTTTTCTCCAGTATTTAAAGACCAAATCTTCCAGAGTATCTAAGTGAACTACTTATTCCATAGCACCATTACAGGTCCCTATAAAATGACTTAGCTTGGAATAAAGAAATAATTCATGTTGCCCAAATGTAAATATGTATATATATAAAATATAATAATTTCTGTAGCACCTTGTTAAGTTTGTGAAAGATTATTCACTGGATTCTTGTATTTGGAGGTGAAAGTGACCATCTATTCTCTGGCCCTCTGTATATCACACTTCATTCATTCTCACCAATTTACCCTTGAGCCCAGTTTTCTGTGTTTGACCAAACTAAGTTTTATTGATTATATCATTATTAAAAAACTTAGTGTACCTCATTCTTCTACTTTCTCAAGAATTGTTAAGATACCTTTTAGGTTTTTGTTGGTTCCTCCTCTGTCTAATTGGAAAATGCAGTCTCTCAGACACAGGTGAGTTTCCTGTGGATATTTGGTTCTTGTCTGTGCTGCTTGATAATGTCAATGGGGTCAGGTCAGGTATGTCTTGTGGGGTCTAATGTCTTGTCTGTTTGCATGTGGTTGGAACTCTTGGAACCTCAGCATTTGCTTAGTATTTATAAAGATGTATATTGAAATGTATCATCTCCATTATCTACTGTTCCATTCCTACTATGACATAATCTTTATTATTCTTTCGTGCCTCAATAAGAGCATTAAAGCTGAACAGTGATTTCTGTTACTTCGAATTTGAAAATTGTTATATTATATCAATATTCATATGTACAAGAAATCTTGTCCTAGTGTTGTCTGGGTTTGGGTTTTTTTCTGAAGGCTGACTACAGCGTGGTTATTGCATAATATTGGCCAGGGATCTAGTGCTGACCCCATTTTGACTTAACAGGTTGCAATGTCTCTTACAGAGGATGAGGGGATTCCAGTTAATTTCAGTGAAATTTAGTGGATGTCCTTCAGTGATATTTAGCTGGGTCTGGTAAAAGGGCTGTATCTGTAATGGTGGTCAGACTGGTGTTTTTTTTTAGTTTTTTTGTGTGTGTGTGTGTGTGGTTTTTTTCTTCTTTTTTTTTCTTTTGCTTTCATGTACACAGATCAGCTGTTACAAATAACTTTCTTTGTCTGTGTAAGAGTCCCGGAACTGCTGCTAAACCAAGTGCAATGAAGTACAAATGTGCAGGTCTTGCACAAGAGGTCTATCTCCAGTGATCTACCTCTGCTCCTACCTTCTATCATTTTTTGTAACTTGTTGCTTCCATCTATTTGCATATAATGAAGATAACTTCTAACAGGGCAAGCAAGTCCTCAGGCAGATTTGTAGAAGAGTTCCATGTCTAAAGTAAATTACATTAAATTGTAGATGCAATACACAAAAGTATGTGCTTAAGTTTAATAAGCAAACCAACTAAGAAATTATAGAGGATTGAAATTATTTTTGTGACAAGTTAATATGTTGAGAATCTAATCAGTATGCTTAGTTTTAATTACATTTTTAATATTGTTTCTTTAAAAATGAGCCTACTAACATAATAATTAAGAAAAGATTAGGTTAACACCATTAACTGAAATATCGTTGAATTAGATCTTGAAATGTAATTACAAAATGCTGTATAGTCATTGTGGAGAAGATAGTCTCTATGGATGTTTCTAATAGTGTACAGAGCTGATATATACCAAATCAAAGCTTTTAACCCTTGTGGTAGATTGTACAGTAGAATCAATAAATGCTAGTGTCTAAGAATGATTTTTACAGTGTAATAATTTCAGTTTGATCATTTGCAACCATCTCCATGAAATAATATCTTTTTTTTATATTTAGAGATTGTGTATTTTCCTGATGAACAAATAAAAACTAATGAATATTTCTGGGTTTTGTATTCAAAATTGAAGAATATTAAGATTTTTAACTAGTTTCATTGGCCAGTTACTCAGCAGCTACACAAGATTATTTTTTTGGAATTTACTTTATTTATTATTACTTCTTTATTCATGCCATAACTGTATCTCACTCAGCAGTCACCTTCCTGATTTGTTGGAAAGATTCTATAAAGTACAACAAGCAATCTCTGAGCTATGTGCTTTTGTAAATTGTTATATTTGAATTACAGACTTTATTGAGTGTAAACTACACTGCTCTGCTTAATATCAAGAGTGTAAGGGGCCCTGAAATGACAAGGCCATTTATATTCTTCAAGTGTGGATATCGAAGAAATGCTTCAAAGTGAAGTTTCCTTCTGAACACAATTTATTTATAACTTTCTGTTTGTTAAAATGGTGTAGCCAAATGTGGAACAGTGTTATGTGTGTCAGCCTTGAAACTATGTAACTTATATTGCTCTTCTAATACATTGAAAGGATAGTTTGCATCCCCAAACCTTGTTGATACAAGTCTATTGAATCACTGTCTACCAAAATACTACTAGATAATTTAAAAAAATGAATGTATACTTTGTAGTGCCCAAGGAACTGTCCCTGTTTTGGCATAATATATTTTTAGCATTAAGTCAGACTTATTGCTGATGTTGAAGAAAGGCACATTTTACCTCATATATTTGTTCCTGGTAAAAGAAAATCAAATCAGAATAACTGCAAAGTATACTCCATAGCAAATTACTGGATTTCTAAATTGGTGAATATTGTCTTAAAATCAAATCATAGCAATTTCTGTGTAATATAGCAATTTATCAGCTGTGCACAGTGGGGTGCATCTCATCTTGGAGGTAAACTTCTCCCCATTTGTCCTACAGTGTATCAACAGGGAAGATCCACCCTGTGCCCCAAAGTAAATACAAATTTATACCAGTTTCTTGTGTTTGCACTTACTAGTACTGAATTGTACAGAAGGCTACACCCCTGCAAAATGCCAGAGAGCTCAATACTCAGCTCAGTTACTTATTCACTCAAAACCAAAGCAACAGTCTTCGAATTTCTAAAAGTTGCCTCTTTGGGGGATTTCCCAGACATCTAACTGATCTAATTATATATATATATATATATATAAATAAAGATAATATTTATATATCTAATAATATAATATTTCTAGATATATAAAGCTATTGCCTAGCCTTAGGTGGGTGTAACCTTTGTTGTGCTTTGTACATTCTCATGTTTTATATATGAAAGTAACTGCAGTAGCTCACAGAATCTGATACAAATTTAATCTGTCATGTTGGCAGTGTTTAATTTATTATTAGTTTTCAGTGCCTTCCACAACAGTAAAAAAAACCCCACCCCACCAACCACAAAAAACATCCCCTCAAAAAGTCCCCTGTCAAGCAGTGAGCAAATTCCTTGTCAAGAAAGGACTTGTGGTCGAAATATGAGGAAATTTGAATACCCCCAAATTTCTAGCACAGGAATAACAGAGAGCTAGTAAATGTGAAGTGAATTTGAAAATTGTAAGTGTACAAAGAAGAGCCCAGTCCAAATTCAATGCGGTTAAAAATTTCTTTTGTGATTGTTGAATCAGAGGGGTCTAATCTATGATGTTAAATTCTGGATTGGATCCAGAACTGAGTGGAAAGAGAAGCAGTTATATCTACTTTTAACATAGGTCTTAAAAAACCCATTCATTTTCAATAGATACAGTTAGTGTACATGCATTAAATTATCATAATCATCAGTTCTAGACTGAATTCTCCCTCCAAGTCTCTTTGCTCAAATTCTGTTATGTAGCGAGGAGCACACGTTGAACCCTAACTTCTATATTTAGTACAGTATTCAGGGTTAAATACTTTTGGGAAAGAAAAAGCTCAATGAACATTCTCTGAAATGTATCTGAATGTTGTTTTTTAATTTGGGTTTTGTTTCAGCAGTAACGAAGTGTGACAGCTCATCCATTATACAAAGATTTTAATATTTTTTTTAGGATTTAGCCTTTTACATACATCACAAATAACTATTTTATCTGTGTTATTTTCAGTTTCTAACAGGTCTTATCCTTGGTTTACAACTGTTCATAAAAATACATATTGTATATGCATATTTGTACATATATGACACAGTATTTGTACATATATGACACGGATAACGTTCTTTATGATTCTGCATCAGTGAGGTCACTGCAGTTGTGCCATAAACGTCCACAAAAGCAGATTGAGATACAACCTTGCATAGTGACTTGTTTCTGGTAGGAATCAGTGACCTGCTGGGATACTACCACTTTTTCTGTCAGTCTGGCCCCACAAACATCTCCCTTCTCTCTTTTCCACTGTTAGCTCAAGAATGACTTTTCCCCCAATTTTTCCAGGTTACTCCTGGGATTGTATCTTGTTAGTTGATTTAGAAATGTTGCCTGCGATCTTGAAAACCACTGGAAACAGGGAGGCCTTTTGTGGTGATGCTGACGCAACTTTATCTGTAGCACAGCAGTGTAAACCATCTGTTTCCAGTAAGGTGGTTATTATCTTTTCTTGTCAAACTTCTCACTACGAAAATATTTGGCAGTCGTCTTCAATGTCTGTAACATACAGGAGTGCAGTTACTGACATAAGAATGAGCTCTATGAAAGATGGTTTTCCCTTTTGATACCATGCAGTTAATATATCAATTTATGCATATTTCATTGCCAGAGGCAAAAAGCTATATTTGTTTTTATATTCTCCCAGTTCATCAGTTTTGGTCGTTCATCAGGGTGACCACACTTAGACACGCATCTGCAGCTCTTAAAATTGCTACTCATCCACTTGTTTAAAAACCGGTACAGCAGATGACTCTGCTGAAGAGCTATTGTAAATGGTGGGAGATTCTGCCGGTGTTCATGCTGATGCATTAACTTCAGTGCACCTGTACCCATTTATACAAACTAAGGGTGAGGTTCCGCATATTTAGTCTGTGAAAATTTGCCTGTTTTTCTCTTTTGCTCATTTAGTGCAGTTCTGTCTGTTGTCTTTCGCATGTCTAATAGCCAGATTCATGACAACAGGTAGATGTTAGGAGACCATAAGCCTTGGAGGGTTTTGCTTTAAACTTTCAATAAGGCCCTAGTGAATAAAAGCAGAGAAGAATTATTTCATAGTGTGTTGCCAATTCAGTACTGAAGGCCTGCTGAAGGTATGAAAAAGGTCTTGTGGGTGGTCTAGGAGTATAAAATAGATTTGTTTTATTACATGCATCTAGTACACTTTGCAACATTACTGAAAGTCTGAACTCTCATGTGAGTTTTTGAAGAGAGCCAGGCAGCAAAGCACTCTACCAAGGACATGTGCATTGGTGTGTTAGCAGTTCACTTTTAGAGCACTGTTTTCTTTAAGGCAGAGGTTACATTACATCTGAAGCCAGTTAGGAAGCTGCTCTTGAGTGCTGGCTGTTCATAAAGTATTTGGAAGGGCTGGGCGCAGCACACATGCACGACAGTTCTGCCTGGCATGAGATACAGAGCTTGGTCTCACATATCTTGCCTCTGTGTATTGTGCAGCTCAGTCCTGTGGCTCATGCACTGTAGGTCCACTATTGGACACTCATCTCTGAGGGTGCTCTCTCAGTCTTAGAAAAGCACTAGTGTGCATCTTTAACGTCCAAAGTAATCACTCCTTATTTCCTGTATTTCCTTATTTTATTTTAGAAAATTATATCACATTAAAAAGACATTAAAGAATTTGGTTCTAGGTATAAGCCTACTAATCTGGCAGGATTAATGATATTTTAAAAATAATATAGTCGTGACATATTCGACCTTATTTGCATGAAAGATTGTTGGGTGTAGCTACATTAGCACAGAGCACTGGCGGAGAAGGAGTTAGTGAGGAAGGACACTGGTAATATTAGATTTCTTCACTAGTGTGAAGAAATTTAACAATAGGACACTGTTCTGGAAATTGTCACAAACGTCTGGTGTACTTTGTTGATAGATGCCAGCTATTTCTAATCCTCTGGGAACTTTCTTAGAACAGAATGGTAGCTATCTATGTAAAAACCAGATGCTGATCAAGGGACTGAAAGTCAAAACCTTTAGCTGGCATAAACTGGAGAAGTTACAGTTCACTGACAGCTACTGATTTTTCAGAGCTGTGACTCTTTGAAACAGCTGAGAACGCAACACTGTATTTCCAGCCTTTTTCTTCAAATGTAAGAAATGTGACTACCTCTGGCAATGCTCTTGATAATTGTAATTATCTGTGTGATTAACTGAATTTCAGTAGGCGGGTAGAACAAAACACGTTAATTTGCATATAGATGTTCCAGTCTTAACCCAGAAATGGAATTAGTGACTTGGGCAATAAAGCCACCTCTTAACAGACTTGAACATAAGCATCTTGGATGCTTTGAAGAACCAAGATAATGATCTCACTCCTGTCCTCTTGATCATAACAAGCATTGGACTTTACTGTTGTTACCAAGAGCATGTTCCAACATACCTAGTACTTTGCTGAACTGGATTCCTATTTCTAAACTGATGGTAAAAAAAAAAAAAAAAAAAAAAAGGCAAATGGTTGTCTGTTCTGAAATCGTTGAGTGGTAATGATTTTTTTTTAATTTTTTTTTTGTACTAGGATGAGGTATTGTGGATTCTTGCTATGGAGTTACTGATGCATACAAAATTTTATTGAGCAGTTCTTGAATGGGAAATTATAATGTTAAGGTATCTTATTGATGTAACACTCAAAGATATGTAAGGAGAAGTAAAGGAAAGATATGGGGGTTTTTTTGTAGGGAAAGACAACAGTTTCAGAGGAGGAATTTTGGGTTTGGAAGAAGATGAAGTGGAAGGGTTTTGTGGTTCAGAAAATGAAATTATGTAGGAACATAAGAAGGTAGGAAAGGAAGGTGCTCTCTGAGGAAAAGTAAGACCTTGAAAAGCTCAGGTGAGCTTGTGGTAAGCTGGAGTTTATCTGAACCAAGCAAAACATTCTTTGAGCTTCTCAAAAGGAGTCACTTGAAAAATATCGAAGAGAGCTGGCGAATGGACTTGTATCATGTTTGTATGCCAAGCTGCTTCTTCAATCACAGAATATTGTTTAAATGCAAAACCTGTGATAATTCCCTGTTCAAGTAGAACCCACAGGGCTCTAAAGAGGACCTTTAAGTATTTTATGAAAAGTCTGAGTATTTACACCAGCAATGGTGCATAGTCACACTAGAGTGCCCACATACCCTGAATTGTTTCCTAAAAGTTATCTGGAGTCTAAGATCTTAAGTTGCATCCATTAAGCATGGATGCTTCTCTCAACCCCATGCAGATTTCCATTCTTTTGCAGAAGGGAAAATAAACAGCATTTCTGTATGTTATGCATTTACGTGCAGCTGATAGCATCTCCTAACTCTGCTGGGAGAGTAAACTGCTGCAAAAAGATGTTAGTATTTGTAGAGCTTTGCTTTGGAAAAAAAATGTTCTTCTAGCTTGGATGCTGCTTTCTTGGGCTTTTAAAGGCTCATATCAAAGAAACAATAGTAGGATAAGATTAAAAAGATCTGAAAAAATGATAAAGTAGTTTTGAAAGGAGGAACTAAGGGAAATAGAAAGTAGATTGAGTTCAAAGCAAACAGTAGCTGGAGGTGATGACGGCTGGTTTGTTTTAAACTGTGCATCCCTACTTGAATTTTTATTAATTCAAAACCTTTTTAGTATGGACTATTTGCCTGACAAAAGTTCATAATGCTTCATCCCTGAAGTATGGAAGGATATCCAACAAATAAGAGCAGGAGAGCCTGCAGGAAAGCCTTTCATTTCCTCTGTCCCAGAAACCATAATCCTGCAGGAGAGCAAAGTAATGGATGGTATGTATCTTTTTAAATAACATTTATCAACGTTATGCATCTAAATGACAGGGTGGATAGAATTTCTTCTTTGCTGACTTTTTTTTATATTCAATGTCTTTTTTTATGCTCATTTTTAATATGTATGGACCAAGAAGTGGGACAATACCAAAGCCAAGTTAAAAATGAAATTGAAATAAAAATATTTAACTTTATTCAAATTCGGAATACAGCAACAGAGTCTCCAGATGGGCAAAGTTACCTCTAATTCTTGTTTCACACTGGATTTTTCTTACAACACCTTATTAACATTAACAAGGTTACCATTTCCCACTGTTGCATAAAGGCAAAATAAGAAACTGGGTTTTGTTTAAACTTCCTTCTTAAATTTAATGAAGTTATGCAATGGTCTGAAAATGGAGTAAGGAAATTCTTCCCCTGACCTAGCTCTACTCTTCTTCTAGTAGGAATTAAGGGAAGTATGTTGGTCTGCAAATGTAAGAGTCTACTTGAAGATGTCATGGAAGTTGCAGTGTACAACCACCAGCCTATGCTAGAGAGGAAGCTGCTTATGAATATCTGGGTTTTCCCTAGCCAGTCTGGATGGATTGAGGCAACCTTGAAGAGGTCTTATGACTTTGTAGTGGTGAAAAAGATAGAATCGGGTCAGGTCAATGAAAGCATTTTTCTCAGCTTGACTTGGATGTTTTTTACAAGGTTTTTTGGTATAAAGTTCTCTCTAGCAAACCCCAATGTTTTCTTGAGTGCAATAGGTAATTTCAAACATCCTGAAAATGAAAGGAAAGGTTTTCAAGTGGATGTATCTAATAAAAGCACCTTCTTTGGTATTTTAGTAATTCAACGCTTTCCAACAACAACAACAACAAAATTGTAGAAAAATCCCTGACCACTGCTAATTGTCTTGCTTTTATATTCAGTCTCAAGGATTGTCTCATCCCTAACCTTTATTGAAATGAGATGAACTCTACTCACTTGTTCTTACCGATGTTGTTACTTTTACGCACTGAAAGGAGACTGCTTATTGCTCCTTTATCTGTAAGTAATAAGTTTAACTTGCGTAGAAGTTAAACTTTCTCTTGGGCATGAGACACACCTAAATCACTGTCTGTTCCTCATGCACATGTGTGTGATTGACTTTAGATTATACTTAAAACTAGGATGGTCCTTTATAACTTTCATCCCTGATGCTGTGCAGAAAGTAGCTAGGATGCCCTGAGGGCTGCCAAAGCCTATTCTATGTCATCTTGAAACCAGAAGTTGCTGACTGAGATGTCTGAAGTGTGGTAAAGGTAATGGTAGCAGAAAAGAAACAGAGGCTTTCTTCCTGGAATTTTTGCAGACTTTCTTGCTTACTGTTCTTTAATTTCTCAGAGGCCCAGAGTTTCAGCAAATGAATAGCTTTGCTGTACAAACACCATATTATGAGTATAGCTTTCCAGCAATACCTTCCTACTCCACCCAAACGCTGGGTATTTTTCGCTTCAGTTTAAAATGCTGAGCCTGTTGGAATGCAAGGATTTTTAATTATGGAATTGAATTTTCTTACTAATTACAAATCTTTAGTTGAAAAAGAGGGTCATATTAGCCAGCAAGGATGCATTTAGGGGATAACATGAGTCCACTTTGCAAACCACAATGTAGAAAAGCTTTGAGGAAAAGGCAATGTATAATGATAGGTTTCTGTTGAACTTTGATGTGTATAGCTTCAAAGAATGAGATGTTTAGGCAGCAGCAAGTGTGTTTCTCTTAGATGCAATAAGAAAAGATACCTATATACATTTTGTCTGACTTCAAAGGAACTAAATCCTACAAAACAAGGAAGGCAAACCATTTCTTTTGCAATGCATGGTTATTTCATCAGTTAGACTTTGAGTATTACAGTATATGTGAAATTAGAACAGTGGAACTTTTAAGAGTTTGGATAGACGGGTGCAGAGAAGATCGGATCAGACTGCAGTTAGGGGCTACCTATTTAATGAATTTTCCCTTTGCCATTGAATTGTTTAAATCCGATGGCCTTCTACAATGAGATAATTGGCTCAGTGCACAAAAGAAGAGTAGTGGATGCTGTTTCCCTTTAGTTTAGCAAGGCTTTTGATGCCATCTTCCATAGCATCCATAGGCAAATTGGGGAAGTATTCTGTCCCGTATTCAGTATGGGACTGAATGGGTGGACAACAAGGTGAATGAAAACCCAGTGGGGCTATCAAGTTCAAAGAGTAATTCTTGGCAGTTCAAAGTCCAGCTGGTGGCTAGATAATGATAGAATCATTTAGGTTGGAAAAGACCTTTGAGATCATCGAGTCCAACCGTCAACCATGCCCACTAAACCATGTCCTGAAGTGCCTTGTCGATGCACTTTTTGAATACCTCCAGGCATGGTGACTCAACCACTTCCCTGGGCAACCTGTTCCGATGCCTGACAACCCTCTCAGTAAAGAAATTTTTCCTAATATCCAATCTAAACTCCCCTGCCGCAACTTGAGGCCATTTCCTTGTCCTATCTCCAGCCACCTGACAGAAGAGACCAGCACCCACCTCACTACAACCCCCTTTCAGGTAGTTGTAGAGAGCAATAAGGTCTCCCCTCAGACTCCTCTTCTCCAGACTGAACAACCCCAGCTGCTCCTCATCAAACTTGTGCTCCAGGCCCCTCACCAACTTGGTTGCCCTCCTCTGAACATGCTCCAGCACCTCCATGTCTTTCCTGTAGCGAGGGGCCCAAAACTGCACATGGTACTCAGGGTGCGGCCTCACCAGTGCCGAGTACAGGGGAACAACCACCTCCCTGCTCCTGCTGGCCACACTATTTCTGATACAGGCCAGGATGCCATTGGCCTTCTTGGCCACCTGGGCACACTGCTGGCTCATATCCAGCCGGCTGTCAACCAGCACCCCCAGGTCCTTTTCTGCCGGGCAGCTTTCCAGCCACTCTTCCCCAAGCCTGTAGCGCTCCATGGGGTTGCTGTGACCGAAGTGCAGGACCCGGCACTTGGCCTTGTTGAACTTCATACGATTGGCCTCGGCCCATCGATCCAGCCTGTCCAGATCTCTCTGTAGAGCCTCCCTACCCTCAAGCAGATCGACCATCCCTCCCAACTTGGTGTTGTGTGCAAACTTGCTGAGGGTGCATTCAATCCCCTTCTCCAGATCAGTGATAAAGATACTAAAGAGAACTGGCCCCAAAACTGAGCCCTGGGGAATACTGCTTGTGACCCGCCGCCAACTGGATTTCACCCCATTCACCACTACCCTCTGAGCTTGTCCATCCAGCCAGTTTTTTACCCAGTGAAGAGTAATGGTGACATTCTTCAAGGATTCATGCTGGGACCATCAAGAAATGGTTATTTCAGAACCTGGCTGACACAGTGCAGCCTTACCCTGCATGGCTTGTTGGTTGGGCAATTGGTTTCTGGCTGGCTGGACAACCAAGATGGCTTCTTGTGAATTGCTGATAGATTTACTACAGGAATCCAAATGTACTGTGAGTGGAAACCATGTCTCGCTGGTATTGGCACAGGAAGCAGCTGAGAGAATGTTCTTCACAGCCAAAATGCATTATTTTTTACTGATGCACAGCAGTCCAAGACTGGATTTTGGAAAGACCAAAATCAAAACATTCATGGATTCCAGAACAGTGAGCCAAAGTAGGCACTAGAAGAATATTACATTTTCATTGTAATCTTGCTATTTTATACTTTGTTTTAAATACATCAGGCACAGTTCGTTATGTCCTGATAAGATTCATTTAAATTTGCAGTAGCAGCAGGTTGGGCAGAATTCCTGCTGTCAGGGCACGTTTGCTTCCCTATTCTGCCTCCACTGACTGAAATGCTCTTGCTGCACGTTCTCTTTGTCAGCTCCCCACCAAAAGAATCTGTTGTTTCTGTGGGACCAGACTGTCTTCATGCAAATGAAAGTGATTCCGCTTGAAAAAGTCATCTCGGAGTCAAGAATGTTCTCCAAAACTTTGCTTAGAAGAACAGATGATCTCTGTTGCCTCAAGCCTCTTTTGAAGTAATAAAACATAATAATTGGCCGTGGTGAGCACTCCTTTTAGCTTTTTTCTGCCCTGAGGAAGAAAACGGTGGTACAGGTGGCTATAGCTGAACTGATCTCACTGTAACTACTTTTCATGACAAAGTCCAAGCAGGGCATTTGTGGCTGTGTGGGCTCCAGCAGAGACCAGGCACCCTGCTACTGACTTCAGCTTTCGACTGATTTGCTCCAACTGCTGAAATCTGCAACAGTGTTTTCTCAGGCATGTCCTGAATGCCTCCCCATTACAATCTTTGCACAGCCTTACACATTTGGAAGTAATTTTATTTGCCACTGTATGCTTGAGGCTTGATTGCTGTCATCTGAGAGTATTTGTATGAGCACCACTGGCAGATCAAGCTCTTCAAACTTCCTCCTTCACCCTATTCTCCTGCAGGCACCAAACAATGTGTCCAGCCACCCTACTTGTAAACCAAAGTAAAAATAGAAAAACAAAGTAAAAACACGTTTACACCTAACCTTATTCATGGGGTAACTAGTGAGTTAGTTTAACGAAGTGCTTTCAAAGTTTGCAGATCCAACACTGTGGAGTAACCAACAGAAAAGGACCAGCCTGACCAACCTTTCAGCAAAGTGTTGCTGCTGCACAGTTCCCTGCCCCGTCCGTAGTATAAGATGGGGTGTTTAGAAGGGTTCAGTCTTGTTCAGTAGCTCAGGAACAGTGAGGTTAATATGCAGATACAGCATCATCAGATGCTCTTAGGGAATTGAACAGTATAATAAACATTGGATAGTGCTGTGGGACCAGCAACAGAAATTGTTTTTACTGGAAGGTATCCCAGTATATTCTGCCTTTGTATCCAGCATGTGTTGAATCTTGTAATAAAAACATTGCTCTTGATTTTTTTGTGTTGGAAATTAACTTTATCCATAAAAAGGCAAGCAAAACTCCTGTTAGCACTGATGGAGACATAAATACATGAACCTGTGAGTTGGGGTAATACGGACTACCAAGCCAAATGTAGGGTAGTATTGTTTCCATCCAGTTAAGGAAACAGGGGAGAAGCAGTTGTATACTTCAGATGTTAATTTAAAATTCATTCAGAGGAGTCTAACAACATCCTAAACACAGTTTTTCCTCTTCAGTTTTCCCTATTCAGCCAAATCTGGAATTACAGTGCGGAGTGGTAAACAGAATTATTAATTTTGGCACAATATTCTGGAAAAGGCAAAACCCAGTTGCCAGATCAGACTCAGAAAGCCCTTTACCTGGGAGATTACCTTTTCTCCTGAGTCAGGGTACAGTGTTTTGCTGTTGCTTTCTGCCTCTGGACTGTTGTTTAGAGTTTTGAGGTTGGATTTTCTTGGTTGATGAAACTCAAGAGGGTGAAGTCCCTCACCTTAGTGCCAGCCAGAAGCGACTGGCCAGCTGCAAAGTGTATGTCTTTAGTAAGGCTTTGGTTAACTGCTATAGCAATTAATTCTCTGCTTGGGAGTTGACTTGCACCTTGATACTTAGCAGTATTTATTCATACTTAACGTTATTTGTAGACTCTGCAGGAAAAAAAAGTTGAGTCTGTAATTTTCCAGTCCTAAAATACATATTTTAAAATTATCTACACCATTTAGGAGAACACCCTGGGACTTTTCTACTTCTGAAACAAGGCACACAAAGGGTTGCAGCTCCTTGTCTAGAGGATTGACCCCCTCAATCACTTTGAAAACTCATTTAGAATTAAGATGATTCAATGTCTTTTGACCTGTGGAATGCTTTTAAAAACATTTATTGTCAACTTTGCAAATTATGCTCTAGGATTTTTTTAAGCAGGAACTCTGCAGGATAGATTAAAAAAACTCATCTCTTTTCCTAAGAAACAGTTCTGATGAAACCTGGTTTCCTACAGGTTTGTGTTTTAAACCGTGTGCCTGTGTGCATTCCCAAAGGTATGATGAAAGGGATTTGTTATTACCCACTTGTTTGCAAGGGAGCCTTGGTGGGCACTAACTTGGAACTTCCTTCTCTTCCTAACTGTCTGTGTTCACAAAATTTGCAGGAGCACAATTATCATAGTGACCTGGTCTCCATCAAACTTGGCTGAAGTCAGCCACTGGAATCAAATGGGCTTGGGGACACAGGTGTCATAGTGCTGCCAGTAGGATCACGTAAGCCTAATTTCCTTAGGAAACCACAAGGGAAATGCAAAATGAAATGTTCATCTGGACTGTCAGCTGGCATAAAACAATGCAGAGCCACAGACTTTGAAAAAGTCATCTTATTTTACACCAATGAATGTCTGTGCTAGTTGTTACTTTAGACAGCCCTGTAATGAATAAAACCTCTGCATAATACTCTTGATGAATCTGTGTGTGTCATTCGTTGCTTATTCTCTTGGCTATGCAGGGAGACTTAAACTAAATTTGAAGTCACTGAGAGGACATTCATCTTCTGTAACCCTTAGTGAATTAACACTGTGTTATAGACCTTGTTAGTGGTCAGTGTTTCCAAAAGAATGCCAAGTTATTTGGACTTAAGTGCATTGTTGTACTGTAGCTGTTATCTAAAGTTCACTGAGATGCATGATGTATCCTGAATGGAAATGTCTGAATGTAAATTTGATTTCATTTTGACAATCAAATATTTCATATTAAGTGAATTGTGAATCAGTTCAGTCTTTTATTGGTAAGGGATTTCAGGTTCATCCTCACGTACGTAAGTGTAAAGTTCTTATGTAAACTGTGTGCATTAATCGATATTAACAAGAACTGTTTCTTTACAACAAATGCAAAATAGGTTTTGTATTTGTCAGCACTCCTGAAAAGTATCTGATTTTCAAAATAATTGGTGTTTACATTATAATTTTTATGGCACACTAATTTGGATAATACTTTATTTATTACCACCCCCCAAAAAGTTATCAAAAGATAAAAAAAAGGTGGTCTGATTCTTATTGGAGTAAATGAGAGGGTTTTTTCCACTGATTTAATGGGAAGTGGATCAAGCCCTACATTATTGTTGCAGCAGGCTGACAATCAAATATTATTAACGCCAATCCCTCTCTTGGCAGTCTGTACACATGAACAACAGTACATCTGCAAAATGGTTGTTAGCACGTATCATCTTTCACTTTGATTTACTTCTGCACCTCTGCTTTGTGAGTCAGCAGGATTAAATTTTGTAATTCACAACTTGAAACTCAGCTTTTCATATTCTAGAAATTTTATTAAACTTAAAAAACCAGTTTATCTATGTAGTCTTATATTTCCTTATGCTTTTCACAAACTAGCATCTGAATGACAAAGAGAGGATGAGAAGCTACCTGCACAAGCTGTTTTGTTTCCAACCCTTTTTCATTAAATAGACAAACTTCTTCTGTTCCAGTCTTTTTATGTTAAGCAATGTAAAAGCATTGGGGTTTGGTTACAGTATGCATCAAGAAGTCTGTCTTGACAGAAGAAAGCATAAAACTGGCAGACTCTGCTTTCAATACCGTTCATCATCTTTTCTGCCTTTGTTGGACTATGTTCTCTACTGCTGTAGGTCTATCAGTCTTTAGGTTCCTTTAATTATTGCACTGGTAGGACTAGTAAAAACGCAATGAAATGGAGCTGCTTCGCTGTCAAATCCTTTTCTTTCCCTTACCATTTAATCTATGAACCAAAGTTGGTAATGTCTGCAGAAAACCTATATATCTGAAAGTTTAACTTGGGCCATTTTTTTCCCAAGTAAGGCACTGAGGAATGTATTGCATTTTATTGTATACCTGCTATCTTCTCAGCTGAAGTAATGGTGTTTGACTGCTTCTTTATTAGGTTGTCTATAAGCGGAGATGGGGAACAGGAGAGTGTAGTTTGGGGCTTTAGGGATGTTTCTGCAAGGAAAAATGAGACCTTAGGATGGCAGCTTCAGCAAGTCTCCCTGTTTGTACATCTGGAGTAGTCTTTTCTCCCACTTTTTATGCTTTTCTTTTAAAATATTTTGCTCAAGATGCTGTGTTCCGCCCTTTTCTCTTTTTATGGTGTCATTTTCCTTCCTCCTTTCTTTCTTTTTGTTCTACCTGGTTCCATGCCCACGCCTTACTTTCCTTGTTCACATGCAAGGTGTGAACCAGAAGTCGATGAAAGCAATGAGTACAATAATGAGGAGTATCTTTAAACATCAAATCAAGCAGCAGTGAATTTCCAGGTGTTGCTTTCAAAATGATGTGTATCTGGTGATGCAAGATTGCCATGGTTTCATATGCTATCCTTTAAAACACTTGCCCTGTTGTTGGCTTGTTGAGGAGTGGAATTAACCTTGAGAGAAATTGTAAAGGAAAACAAGCTCAGCATAAAATGCCCAAAGCAGGGTGTGCCTTGCACGCCTTTACTGTGCATGAACTTCTTTGACACTTGCTCGTGATGACGGATGGGCTTTGACAGCCATCTAGTGGCTGGGATGGGGTTTCTCCCCCGGTAATTCGTACAAGTTCAGTGTTGTCACAAAACTGGGCCTGGATATGTCAGTGCATGATGTGATTTTTACTTCCAAACTGTTAATATGTAGTCTCCAAGTATGATGATTTAGTATATTAGCAATAACTGACTGAATTCGGATCAAATCGTTCTTTAAAGTAGAACTGATACTCCAACAGATCAATATGTAGCAGAAAAATAATTGCATTGTACTCACTGTGCTTTTCATTGACAATCCTCTTTCACGAAGGTCCTTTGTGCAAACTCGTGAATGTATGAGTCCTTAAATATATCATAGGGTATTTCTTCTACCTGCCTTTTATATTTGCAGACTGGTTTGAAACTCATTTTCACTGACTTCAATGGATTTGCAACCCTGTAGATTCTCTACTCAGGTCCAATACTTTTTGTTGGTGAGAAAGGAATCGGTTAATGGGCTAGCAGAACCGTTTGCCACATTAAGAATTTCCAAAGCTGCTTCTCAAGCCATTCAGCACCTTGTGTTACAACTGCAGAGGCAGAAAGAACATGCAACATAAAGAGTTTGTGACTTGGTCTCTGTAATTCAAAAAACTTGCAGATTTCCAGACCAGGGAGGAAACGGTAGAACAATTTCCTTTGCTGCCTTTCCTGGTCTGGGTGTAGATGGATAACATGCCTCCAGTTCAGGTCTGAGAGTAAAATGTCAAAATGTGCTTGTGAGATGAGTTGGCTTTGAAATAGCTGCTCTTTTCAGCTTACTCTCTCAGTGCAATTCAGTCACAGCAGAAAGGAAAACTAGAAGCTCCAAACGTAATCAGGTTATTTAAAATTAAAAATATGTTTTCTGGCAGTATTGTAGGGTGGGTTTTTGTGTTGGTGTTTTTTTTGCTTGTTTGTTTGTTTGTTTGTTTTTATATTATCAGCATATCTGCAATCTGATAGGAAAACAGACGACTTAGTACACTCCAGAAGCTGGTATGTGCTTTTCTCCCCTGTCTTCCTCTGCCTCTTTCTCAGCCACTGAGCATGACCCAGGCAGAAGCTAGTCACCATCTGGCTCAGCTCTGATTTGCCAAAGCAGTTGCTATGTGGTTTGTTTGAAGTTATGACAGAATGCTGACTTTGGGCTCAGTAACTTAGAAATTTCATTTATGCAAACTGCTGCTCTTCTGAACAGCACAACAAGTTCTGTGGGTGATACATTAACGAAGACATAGACCATATGCCAGACATATGGGTGGAAAAGGCTAAATATGTCAGACAGCGCATTATGTCATGCACACAAGGGAGAAGCGAGAAGAGTGGTTTCCAAAATACGATCTGCAGTTTGGAAAATGATTCTCACAGTGTCATAAATGGACTGCACAGCACACTTGTTTGAAGTCTTTACTTCACACTGAAAACATTTCCTCCTGAGCTTCTGCAGCACCCCTTAGAGTAATTTTGTCAGTCGGTGTGATAAACTGATTGAAGAGAGGAGCTGACCTGGTAAAAATTTGGATTTCAGTTTCTGTTAGAAAGCTGCAGAAGTTAGCGATGGCAGGCAACAGTTAATGACACATCTGCTCCATTTCTCCAAGCTTTGACATTGATGGAGTAACTGGACTTGAGTTGAGGCATGAAGCTGAAATTCCAAATCTGTTTGTATTTATTACTTCAAGATTTTTTGTTTACATCTGGTTTAAATTAGGACAGAAATGCATAGAAGAGTGAAGCTGTCCTGGTGCTTAGAGCTGTTAATTTTTAGGCAAATAACAGATTTTTTAAAAAAAATAATGGTTGTGATCTTTGACTAGTGGGATGTGTCCTATATATATATATGTACACATAGGTACATAAAATTGCCCTTATTCCCAGTCTTGTTTCAGTTAGAAATTAGGGCTGTTTGGGAATTTTCAGATAATGTTTTAACTGGATTGTCCAGTTGCAAAAAAATTTTTTGGATAGGAAGGTTTCTGTGGTCAGATGGAGCTCCACCCAGGTAAGATTAATCTTCTCCACAGCATCCCAGGGGTCGGGAGAATCACCTTGGATTGTGTGTGACAGCTTTGGTGTGTGTGACTCAGAGGGCGTCTTAGCACTGGGGTTCTTGGTTTGCAGGTTTGTGGCCCATTGTCTAGGGACAGTCTGGGGACAGTTCATTGCTTTTGCAGGTGCTTGTGTTCCTTTAAAGGACAAAATATTCATTGGGCCAAAGTGAAATTTTTTTTTTTTTTTTTTTTTTTTTTTGCTGATAGGGTGTTCTGAAAAATGTTGGATACCCGAAGAAAAGTTTCCACTTTACTTGATTTTTGAATTCTTTATCAGACATATTTTATGTTTAGGGGACATACTGAGATATACTCATCTCATGGTTAAAAAAAAATCCAGATATTTGGAGTATTTGCCTACAGAATAGGAAGAAAACAAAGGCATAGACTTAAGTATGGATAGAAGAGTGCCTGAAGAGATGGTTATGCCCCCTTAAATGCTGCCATCAGTCAAATGAGGAAATTTTTGAAATTTCTAAGTTATAAATTCAACCCAGAGAAGTTGTTCTGCCTTGGTGGTGGTAGATCTGTTGGAGAGGAGAGAGCAAAAACTATATGGAATGGCTTTCTAAATGATTAGTAAGAAATTAATTCTAAATTGGAATTCAAGGAAAAGAAAGAAAGAATAATATTAAGACAAGAAAGAAAGTAAACTTTCTGTAAATGGAATGGATTAGGGTAAAAATGACATGCAACTTCAATAAAATAGAATGACCTCCATACAATTATGTGAATATGTAGATAGATAGGATACATGCATATAGGCAGTCAATGCTATTCCTATATAAATGGCCACACAGGATAGTCTTTCATATATAGTTAAAATATTTAAGAGGTATTTTGTATATAGTTAATATATATCTATAGCAATAATTTATGAGTGTGCTGGGGTAATCCCGTAGAGCCATGACCAGCTGGATTATGAACACTGAGCAAAAGAAGTAGTTTGAGGAGCCTCTCTTCACTCAGCTGGAGAAACTGCTGCAAGTACCCTTGCAATGGAGACTGCTATTGCCACTGGACAGTGACTGACTGTCCCGTTTGGAAAATTTGATTCTCCATGTTGGTATTACCTTACACCAAGACCCCAATAAATGAGTTTTTTTTCTTTTCAACAACCACTGCCATGTTGTTCAAAACTGTCATAAGTCTGGCTGTGTAAGTTGCCTGCATCAGGGAGCAGGTAGTGTATGCCACTTCGTACAGAAGTCTCGCAGGTTCTTCTCCCCAGTCGGACGTCTCTAACACCCTGTGCACAAGAGTTACAAAGAGCAGGCATGTGGCAGGAGTTCCTCAATGCAGAGTTAGTACCCCACTGAGCAGAATGACATCCAGAGACTTGTGAGGCAATGTTCATTTGATACTGTGGCAAGTTTGTGCACTCTGCGATGACTCTATTTTACTTCTTTCTGATCAAGAAATAAGGTGGTAAAATAAGACAGACATTTAAGATGACTGATATTTAAAAGTCCTTAATATCAACATCAGCTATGCCGATGGAATGTTTTCTTTATGTACGTGATGCTGCTTCTCATCTCTAGATGTGCTCTTCCCTTGTCCAGACCTACTCCTCCTTTGATTTCACGGTTGGAAAATGTGTTGTATATTCTCTCTCCTATCCCAGGAGAAGATGTTGAAGAAATAGCCTGCACTCAAAATGGCCAGATGTACCTGAACAGGGATATTTGGAAGCCCTCACCGTGCCAAATTTGTGTCTGTGACAATGGAGCTATTCTTTGCGATGAAATCCAGTGTCAAGATGTGCTGGAGTGTGAGAACCCCCAGGTGCCCCCCGGAGAGTGCTGTCCTGTGTGTCCCCATACAACACGCGATTTTGACACCACCATTGGTAAGATTGCTTTCCAGGTTCCTTTTTTTGAAAGGAGAGACAGCCCAAAGAACTAGGAACCTCATGATATTGAAATTTCTAATAGTATTTCCATGGTGAAAGTTTAAACCTGAAAATAGTAGATACCTGCCAGTTATCTTCCATCTTGGGTTGCACCTGAGCTGGCTCTGGAAACAGTTTTCTTCTAACTATGAATCTGATATAAGCCCAAATGGCATTATAACTAAAAGGTTGATCTGAATTCCATCTTGATATTTCAAGGAGGTTGAATTCTAGCTTCTTTTTGTGGTTCATCTGGAACTGAAAGATGAATATATTAAGATAAATATATATAATAAACATATTAAGATAAATATATATTTATATAGTAAATATATATAATAAAATAAGTACATGCTTTAATAAAATGCTCAATTTGAGGCCCCTCCAATGAATGAATAAAAGTAAACATTACATGTAAACAGTATAAAGTATTTCCCCAAAGTGGAAACATGGACGTGTGATCCTTTTGTGAGACATAGGAATATAAATTAGCATGAAGCGTTATTAACTCCCTGTTTGCATACTTTCTGTTACATATCTTAAAGATTATGTCTTTTCCAGTCCATTTCTTCTTCCTGGAGAGACTTGGATGAAGCAATCCCCCCACAATTTTCCTAAAAGAAAATCTCTTAACTTGCAATTAATGCTCATTAATAACTGTGTATTGTATTGAATTATTTGAATTACATTCTATATATAATAATTAAAGAAATTTCTTCATGAGATATAATCGCTGTCGATTAGCTTATATAGAACAAAGTAGTGATAAAGACCATGTAGTAGATACTTCTGTAATTGAGCAATGGAGCAAGATGTGGCAAGCATTAATAAATAGATGGTGCATCCTGCTGTGTTTTCAGAGGCATTAGGCCAACGCCAACAAGGTACACCCAGCAAATATAAAAGCGGTATGGATACATTCCAGAGTTCCTTACTGTTATTCAAGGTATTAAAATGTTCCTCTGGAGGATTTTTGTGGGTGTGAGTGTGGCTGTACAGCTCTGAATGCAAGCATGTGATATTGTAGGTGTTTTTCAAATGAGAAAAGGTCAAAAATCCCTCAGTCAGCTCTGTCTTTTGAAAAATGCTGTGTAATTTGTTGTGGATCCATTAACATTGCTTGTATTGAAGTCAGCAATAAAGCTTCCTTTAACTTCGCTGTCAATCACTAGGCCAGCTTCTGACAATTCCCCACAAGTTATTCTGCTTTCCTAAAGTGCTTTTTCTTTTTGTATGCGATGATGGCTGAGAATCAGGGGACATCATTGCAAACCCTTCCAATTCCTTACACCTGAACAAGGCCATATGTCTGTCCCTGGGAACTTCCCCAGCTCCTTGTAGGCGATACACCATCTTCTGTGCATCCAGGATCAGGGCTGGCTCTAGCTGAAACACCTTCACTCAAATCTTACCGTGTTCTGTCTCTCAGAGTAAAACATTAATTTCCTCTTTTCTTCTTTTGTCCTTTTTAATAGGTAGAGGAAGAAAGGTAAGATTGCCTTTTTTTTTTTTTTTTTTTTTTTTTAATGTATTACAACTGTTAAAAGAATCACTTGCATTTCCTTGGAGCACTTCACAGAAAATAAATATAAGCTCTGTTAGAAACACTTAATTCTTTCCTCTTGGTCTTCCTCAGTGGCTAGGGAGATTGCAGTCCATATGGAAAAAATGCTAGGATGCAGGCAAAAATCCTGGTCTTAATATAGAGAATCCCCTGGCTGAAAATCCCTGCTGTCTACATCAAAGGAATTCCAGTTTGAGTAGTTTGGTTGTTTCATCTCTAGCAGTGCCACAAAATGAAGGAAGGGACCACTAGGTCATTAGAAGCCAAACTATTAAAACTTGCAGCTTGTTTTTTGCTGAGACTTAGCTGTCCAGTGTGCAGTAGGTAGTACTGGGACGATGCGTTCTTGCACAGAGCCACGGTTCTGTGGGCAGCATCGCTCATGGTATGCAATTAAACAAAGAGAAGATCTATTTTTACAAAAGAAATTAAAATACATTCTGATAAATGAGCTTCTAAGATAGTAGTCAGCTACAAGAAATAACTGGAATAATTTTTAGGTGATTAAGTATATACACTAGCTAAAAGCCAGTAGCTCTATGCAGAGGTAGTTCATGGAAATAAATGGACTGTAACCAGCTTCTTATTACTTGATAAACAAGGCAGGAAATTTTTTATCTTTAAAAAGTCCTCTTTTTTCCCTTAATAAACCAGTTACCACCAATAAATCTAAACCCAGTTATTTTATGTAACATATAATCACTGTCAACACATTCAGCGCAGAGAAAAGTCAATTGGCAAATGCTGTCCCCTTCACTCTGAGGCTATGTGATACCAGTTGGTGTTCTGTCCCTATGCCGCAGATGGACATGCAGGGGCTTTTTGTCCATAGATTTAATGATATGAATTTTGATTTGATACCTTGAAGAAATGGAATCTGAATGCTGCTCTGGGCTCTGCATTTCATATGAAGCAAATCATCCAATAACAGAACTAGAACATATTTTCTAGTACTTAAATATCATGTTTTGTTTTTTTTTCAGCTTGACTCTTCTTTCAGCCAGTACATTATGCAGTTAGGCAAAGTCTGTTAATTTATAGTCTTTGTTTAATCAGTGACCATAGTCATTAAAAATAGTATGGATTAGCTATCACAGGTAATTTAATTTAGTCTCAGTTGTACGCTTAGAAAAGTCTTAGCATTTGTCACAGCCACAGGGATGGTATTGGCGAAAATGTTAATTGTACTTTCACTATTTTTTTCCCCATCTGATGTTTTTGTATCTTTTTCCTACAGGGACAAAAAGGAGAACCTGGAATAGTGCCACCTGTAAGTCCATTTTTTTCTTCATTTATCAGCACACCCTAGAAGCGTACATTTTAGTGCTTTAAAGCAGAATTGCAGTAATTGAGGAAATACAACAACAATGTACAGCCTGGGAATGAAAGGAATGGAATTAGTTACACTGTTTCACATATGTTACATGAGAAATTCCTGTCAATTGCATTTTTGGGAAAAAAATCTTATTGAGTTAAATCTGTCATAGCCTTTATTTCTATAGTTAGAATTTTGTGGAGGTATACTGGTAAGTTAGTATCTGGAAAGTGTAGAGACACTTGAGAAAACTGGTGAAATAGATTGTCATTTTCTATCTTTATTATCCCTTCCTAGCATGAAGACAAACAAATTAAAAGAATCGATAACTTGAGACTAAATCATTGTAATTCACTAATTTGTTTCATCTTTTTTGGAATAACAATGATACTTCCAAAATTTTGCTGATATTGCTTATAAAAGGACTCCAAACTGGAAAGACATAACCAGTGAACTTTTTTGTTTTTTTTCTTTTCCTTCTTCTTCTCCAAAAAGCCTTGCAAATTGCCTGGTGCTTTAATTTTCTGTCTTGCTGTTTGCTTTTCATTAACTAATTTTCTGTAGGGTAGTCATGACAAATACAGCCGTAACGTTATGTGGTAACTTTAATTTGTATTGCCTTCTTTAGGTTTCAGGAATACGAGGCCGCCCAGGACCAGCTGTGAGTGCTTTTTGGACTTCTGTTTCTCAATGATAACATTTTCCACTTTCTGCCATTTCTGTTTTATATTGTGATGATGAGGTGAAGGAGGACTATTCCATGCCTGTAGTGGGTATTGTATGCAAAGCTGCTGGATTTGAGGACTCAACAAGATTATGGGATTTTTTCACTACTGTCAGGTCTGCCCATGCCCTAAGTGAATGGATGTGTGCTTGTAGCACATGTGTGTCTGAGGATCTTTGTGTGAGGTTGATGCTGGAGAATGCTTTTCTAGCAGGAGTAGAAGGAGATGCAGTATGGTCCCTGGCTGTGGATAAGCAGAGAGCAGTTCTGGACTAGCAGGAAGGGTGTCTCAAACCTGTATGTCTCTGCATTAAGAGCCTCCAGCATTCAGAAAACCTTTGCTAAATTAACCTGTGGAGCACATGAGAGATGAAACCATTTTGTAGATCTCTGCATCCTGGTTCTACTCCCTTCAGGCAATGTACTATTGGGAAGAAATATTGACTACTCGGTGATTGTAGCTGTTTTCTTTATGATCATGAAAAAAAGGAACCACATTAATTTTCAAATAAACATTGCATTTCATATTTTCAGACCTTTATTAATCGTTAACTAGTTTAAAAGGTACTTAATATTTCTAATCTTTCTTTTAGGGACCTCCAGGCTCACAAGGACCACGAGGAGAACGAGGACCAAAGGGAAGACCTGTAAGTTATTAAATATTCTCAGAAATTAGGTACTGCAGTAACCTTAAAAGGTTAGACAGCTTTAAACTGTCTCCTTGTCTTCTAGAGTTACCAGAACATTCCTCATATTTTTCAAGAATCAGATAACAAACAGAAAAACAGTTATATCTCAGAATTCTCTGGGTAGATTTGAAACCTGAATGCTTTGAGATAGTTGACAGGTTTAGCAGTATTTCCATTAAAAGCCATACTTTTTCAACAGTTATCCAGAGTAGTGTCTGAGAGTATGGCTTTCTCCAGGATTTAAAAAAAAAAAAGAAAATAGAACAAAACTGGAACATCATGTTTGCCTGTTTAGGAACTTGCTGACTTTTTGCTGGTTACTACTATGCATCAGTAGTGTGAGCTGTGTGGCTCAGAGTATTTTAGAAAAGGCAAAGCTCAGGACGTTAGCAGGAGTTAATATGTGACTACATATGTTGGTATGCTGGTGAATAATATAATCAAGATTGCTCAGTGGAAATAAAGACTTCATAAGGGAATTTCAGTGTCTGCATGTGGAGAACCACAGAAAGGCCAAAAGGGAGGGCTGAAAATGCCAAAGATGACACGTTCCTTTTGAAAAAGCTAGGTCAAAGAGCAGAAGCTGCTAAAAGCAGATTTTTAAAAGTTGTTTCATTGTAATTTCTACGTGGATATTTTCCTATCCCTCAGGAGAGAACAAGCCAATACTGAGTTTAGGCATCGGCCTAAAACTGACTCCTTTGTGCTGTTCCTCCAGTGAGTGCCTGTTGTCCATAGACGGTAATGACACTTCTTCTAAAGCAGTGGAGTAAGTGTGTAGCCTCTCTGACATGGATGCCAAGCCACTGCTGCTCTCTAGATCACCAGAAGATGTTTCTCTGATGAAAGAGGATCAAGATGTGTAAAAGAATTCTGGGAGTAATTGTGAAATCTTGTGGTGTGCAGAGGAATCTCGACTGTGTTTATAGACACATCTGAAGTGCTTTCCTAATATGCAGAATTATCAATGAGATGCTAAATAATTTCTGATTCTGTGCCATGCATCCTTTGTATGTCTCTACAGAGTGGTGGCTAGAAGCACCTAAAATACCAAAAGGCCGTAAATAGTTCTGAGTTCCATTGACACAGGTTATTACACTGCAGTCAGGTCCTTTGAAAACATTACGTCAAAGGTTCTGGTGAGCGATGTGTATGTTAGAGTGTAGGTCTGAGACCGAAGAACACTGCTTTAGTTACAGAGTGACTGCTAGTGCAGGATTTGTTATTTATACTTGTGGGAAAAAAATGTTAGCTCACACCTGCAGTTTATATTATGAAAACCTCTCTGCACATTGCAGTTTGTTTAAAATACTTCATTGAGCAGGTAACCTTGTACAGACACCCTTTATAAAATTAGTCTGGGTAAATACATTACTGACTGGTGATATTACAGAACCACTAAGCACATTTCCAAGCCTTTTGTTTGTTTCTTTGGATTTTTTTTTCCTTCAAATGGGCTCCTACTGACTAGTGAGCAGAAGAAGCTCAACCTTGCTATGGATTTCTGCCTTTTACAATAGCAGGACCCTTAGATGTGAAATGAATTCAGATATATTAGCATACTTTTTACTTCAGATTCTTTGTTAGTGTAACAATGAGAGAGAAACAGCTAGGGAATAACATGTTTGCATTTGCAAAATGTGTCTAGGGAGGGGGAATTTTGGAGCATGATACAATTTATGTGTTCACAAATGTTCTTTTGAAGACAGAAAATAAGCTTGAGCATCCTCAGAACCATTGATATGTTTTGTTTCAATATGGATTTACATTCGATTGTAATTGCAGTAGCAGTTAAAATGGATAGTAGTTTGAGAGTGTTGTAGCATGATGCACATTTCCTTTTATTCCATTACAGGCAAAACCTGTAATAGTTTTTTGAACAGCAGCAGCAATGGGCCAGAATGAGTAAACTGGGTGTTTAAACGGTGCCACCTCGTGGCCTATGTGAGAATTTTCCCCCCCTTTTTTTTAAACCTCTGACCTTGAGCTCGTGAAAGAAAATGAAAGGGCCTTTTTTTAAATATACATATAAATAGATAAATAATATAAAATAAATAAAAGTATAATCTAGATTTTATTAATAAACTCACAAACATTGGTTATATACCGCTGGTTAGATGCCACCTACAAATATAAACATTCTTTTGGGGGTTTTGTGTGGGGGTTTGCAGTGTTGCTCTTGAAGCAGGTTGATTTTTGGTGGCTAAAAAGTAGGTCCTTTTCTTAAAAGAAACGAAAAAAAGACCTTTTTCATATCAGATTTTGTTAATGTGTCTTGGTTTGGATGCTGAAAATCAGTCATTATATTGAAGCTTGCTTAATTCTTTATAGGCAACTGTGGTTTTTTTTCTCTGATGCTTAGCTTTGTTTTATTTTTATTTTGAGAACAAAGGAAAGAAGATAACATTCTTTTCCTCCTTTGGACAGTACGCACTTTTAGGTTTGGCGGTGTGTACTTTTATTTATAACAGAAATATTAAAGTTTTCTGCTAGAACCTTCTGCTTCCATCCAACATGCACAAATCCACTCATTTGTTTCCAAATACCATCTATTCACAATTCATTCTGCGAGTAGGGGTGTGTGTGTATGTGCATGTCTGATAAGAAAAGGTTTTTTTCCTGATTGCTAAGCTTATGGGAATTTCAGACCATAAAGACAGATCAAGAATTAAGGGAATTAGCTCATTCTCTGGGAGTTTTCAGGAATCTTATTGTCAACGTTATCTCAGTGTAGCCTTTTCCCAAGGGAATGCTTTAGCTTTAACATGCGATCCATACTAGTTCAGACATAAATTCCACTCAAATATGTTGCAGACTGCAAGGAGACACAGTCCTCATCTCAGGGAAATACAAGCACTCTGATTATAAATGTGTTTGTAAAGATGACTCACTGAGCCAGGCTTCCAAAGTTTTATGTTTAAGGATCCTTAAAATAGAAGAGCTCATTATACAGTATAGAATTTTTCCTTGCCATTGTCAAGCGTTTTATTCTAATGAAGGAAGCAGTAGTGATAAGCACTTTCAAGTCTGTATTTATGATTGAAGTATATTTTTATTTGCCCTGTTGCTATTGGTTTTGTTCCACTAATGTTTTATTAGCTGCTTGCATATTTAATTTTAGTTGTGACACAAGAAAAGATGAAAGCAGTTTAGGAATCAAAAGTGGGTGATCAAAATGGGATCAATGGGATGGTCTCCTAGGCTATCCTATAATACTAGCTAGAGATAACATCAACACCAAGGGAGTTACTCTACATTTTTGGCAGTGTAACTGTGTTGAGAATTCAGCAATAGTATGAGCTGTCTAAACCATTAATGATGTTAGGAGGCTGTAAAAAACCCAGCCTTACACTGGAGTTTCCTAAGCATGTGTATGTATGTACACTAATCTGAGTTATATGTGTTTCAAAAGTAAATTCATGATATTCTAGATTTTGTGCAAAGCCTAATTTTTTTCAGGAATAGTATACTCTAATATGGAACGATAGGAAGCCTGAATTTCTAAAAGAGCCTCTGAGAGAAATTACTGCAGTTTACTTGTGTGTTGGATTTGTGACTAATTTTAGCCAGTGCTTCAGATCTGAAGGTAGGAACAGGTCTTGAGGGATGTTTGAAGATCTTTCTGTAGAAATACAAATTTATCACGAACGAGGCAGTTGTTTGCCAGTTACAATGATTTTAATGAATACCTTTGCATACTCTTGGCACTTCTGATTTTCTTTCTAGGGTCCTCGTGGTCCTCAAGGGATTGATGGTGAACCTGGTATCCCTGGCCAGCCTGGTGACCCTGGTCCTCCAGGGCATCCTACCCACCCAGGACCAGATGGACTAAGCAGGGTACGTTTTACACTTGCATTAGTAGAAAGTGAAGTGAGTGTTGGGCCAGATCCACAGGATACAAAGAGTAACTTCTGTTTGCTTCCATGAACATGGAATGCTGTGCCTACAGTTCGTGTCTCCCAGTCATGAGGGACAGCAGCTAGCGGCAGTGCAAGCTCTGCCAAAAATTGGGGCAAGCTGAATGTCAGAAAGGACACACCTTTCGCAATGGGTTTTACCATCTAGAAAAGCCAAGGTGCCCAAATCTAAAACCCTCAGTAGGGTTCTGTTACTTCCATCTGATTTAAACCCAAGAGGTCTGGGCAATAGTACAGGGAAACTGGTGTACCAAATTAGGAATACCGTATTAGAAAAGAAAAAGTAAGATGAATCATAAATAACAGAATAACTAATGAGAGAAATTAAAATGTGATTAAGTATACTTTTTCCTGGAATTGTTCAGACCAACATTGAGAAGATTAAGTAAGGAATTGTTTGTGAAAAGCAGTGCTAACCAGCTATAGATACAGACAAAGTGTTCTGCAAGACTTACCCCCCTGCCTTCTCCCCCCGCCCCCATTCTATAGAACACTAATTATGATTGATAATGAAATACATATTTGAATTTCTCAAGTATATTCAGTTACACTTTCATTGCTGTTTGGAAGATATGTGTTCTCATTTCTCACTCCATTGTTCCTGCAGTGTTACTGAAAACAATAGAGTTTTACTTATAATAAGCTGAAATATTCATGTTAGGCCAACAGCTTTCAAGTTTGGGCAGCATTTCTTGACTTAATCACCTTTCCAAATAGTCCTGAATCCAGCAGATTCAGCCCAAGAAAATATCTTCAGCACAGAGGAATCCCGTAGAATCACAGAAGCACCAGGACGGGTGTTAGACCACCTTCCTTCATAGATTTCCACAGAAAATGTGAAAGAATAGGTGTGGCCAGAGATCTAAGACATTTTGGGTTGTATTCTTGTCTCTGAAGTTAGGCAATCTCCAGCTTTGTGGAAAGTGTGTTTGCACAACTGATGTGAAACAAACTGTAAATCTTAGAAGACCTGAATGCACATTTGTGCTGCTGCTCCTTCTCAGCCACTGTAAGCTCCGGCCTGCCATGAGTGAGGATCTGGCTCTGAACAAAACAAAATAAAACTGTTGATTTCAACTATGTGCTTGCAGAAGGAGGAGAGCACTGAAGGTTCTCCCTGCTCTAACTCATTTGTCTCTGTGAATTGGCATGAACAGCAGTGGCCTTCAACTTTGCTGGAAAAGGGCAACATGGTTAAATTTTGAATTTGAAATCATAAAATCAGCTACGTTTCCACTTACCTTAAGATATTTATGAACTTGAAACACAATAAGTGAAAACAAAAGAAAGGCATAGAAGACATGAAGGAATATTGCAGGTGAAGTTAAGGTGTTTTAAATTTGAAGGTGGTGAAAGAAATCTAATTAATTTAACGGGAGGCTTTCTTCTTTTTAGGTAATTTTCTCATTTGTTTAATATTCAAGTGGGGGTTGAGTCAGAATAGCAAGCAGACAATGTAATGCATTTGATTGGTCTATGAAGCCTTAAACCACCTCAAATTTATTGGAAAGACAACTTGTATTTTAATGATTAAAACAAGAATTTACTTCTTAGTGCTGCAAAGCCAGTGTAAACAACAAAGATTTGGTTGCATGGATTTTTGCTTTATGAACCATTGGAATGACTGACAGCTAAAATCACCCATCTTATTTTTTTCAGCCATTTTCAGCTCAGATGGCAGGACTGGATGAAAAATCTGGACTTGGTAGTCAGATGGGACTGATGCCCGGTGCAGTGGTAAGACCAGATTAGCCCTGTAAGGTACAACAGGATGGAAGTGGAGTGCATATGCAAAAACCCAAAGGGGAATTAATCCTCTTCAATTTCCTATGCCTCTAGAACCTGGAAAAAAGTGAAAAAATATTCTTTTGTTAAAGTGAAATCCTTTTTTTCCCCACCTGTAGCCTCCTTGTTGTCTTCCTTCCATCCTTCTGAAATATAGCAGCTACTAACAGTAAGGTACAGGGGAAAAAAAAGCTCCTGATTTTCTCTTATCTGGAGTCACTGCAGAGTAACTGAAAAGCATGAGGTATACCGCAAAGCAGAATAAACAAATATGTAACTTTGAAGGCTTCTTTTCACATCGTGACATCAAAAATAGTTATTTTTGGTAGTAATTTAAAAAATTATTTCTGAAACCAGCTGTTAACTGAAAGCTGTGCTTCATTCTTTTAAGATAGACATTCTATTTCTCCAGTGGGTCCAGTTTCAACATTGGCATCTCTCATTGTTTAGATAATGCCCTTTACTTTTAGCGCACTGGTGGCTTAATGGTAACACTGAAATTTTTTACCATCTGTGAAAGCTGTTTCACCACCCTCAGCTGTCTCTGCTAGGACTCTTGGGGTTGTTTTTGAGTATTATCTCTTTTCACTACATTTATTTATCACATTACGATATCTTGAAGCTAATGTTACCACCTTTGCTGTTATTTTTGACACTCATTCTTAAGGAAACCACCCTTTAGTGGTCATACCGTCCATGAGTTTGCCTATGTGAATCTTCATCCCTCCAAGTCCCCACTAGTAACCTTCAAACTCAGTTTCAAAACAACTTGAAAGGTTCTAAAGATAATCTGATGTTTTGCCTTAGGATTAACTTTTGAAGTGATTTCTTCAAAAATCTTTTTTATGAATGTCTCTCTTCAGTGAATTTGCTGTGGGCACATACAATGATTTGTTCCACAAGTCTGTCCTGCTTACCTTGTTGCCCTCCATTGTATTGCTTAATCCTTTCACTCAATTTGTCTCCAGACATTGCATCTCTTGTACTGCCTCTTCTTTTGTCATTCTCAAATATGATTTGTTTTGATATTAATACATCTTTTAAGGTATTTTTCAATATGTAGGTCTCTCTAAGGCCTAACACAAAGTCTACTAGAGTCAGTTGGCATTCACTTACTGTCTTTGGATTGATTCATCATGTTCTGTGCTATCCTTTTTTCCTTTCCTTGTAAACTGACTAGCTGACAGTCAGCTGAACCATTGGTTTTTGTTTTGGTTTTAATGTTGATTAGAACTTTTAAATGGCCTATTATTCACTCTTCTACATTTGCTTTGTAAAAATTAGTAAAAATTAATGAATTGTGTAAAAGACATAAATCTTAAGCTTCTGTCAAAATGCAAGTTATTGTCTGCTATAGATATTTTTGTATTGCTATAAGCAAGAGAATTACTTTCAGACAAGATTACGTTTACTTCATGGGATAAGTTACAATTAAGCACAAGATTTTTCCTAAAAATCCCATGAAACATTTTAGGGGGAAATCTGAATTTTCTGTGGGAAACCACAACCGTTTGGAAGCTGTTCTGGTGGTTTATGTGATTCATGAAAATACGTCCTTCCATTGCTGCTTGTTGCTGTTCATGCCTGAGAACAGCAGCATGAATTTATTTTGTCATTGATTCCATTATGAGATTAATCTGAGTAATGAGATTCCCTTCAAGGGAAGACTATTCCCCCCAACTCTATTCTGTTACTACTTTTTTTTGTTCAGTGGAGCTAAGCAGGCAACCCGGTTATTCTGAATGATTCCAGATACAGTGAGGTTCCAGAGAGCAAGTAAGCCCATATTTTCAGCTGCTAATGAATTTACACTGCTGTGGCTTTTTGAGTTTGAAGATTTCCATTCTATGTATTTCATAACACCAGTCTCCTGAGTAAAAGACTTTCAGAGGGTTTGACCATAGAAATGTTATCATGGAGGTCACTATCAGGCCATTTTGATGTCTTTGTAGGATGAATGTTACTTGGGGAAGGGTGTTTGCCAGTGTGTAACAAGTTATGTTTTTGATAGGGTCCAGTGGGTCCAAGAGGTCCTCAAGGTCTCCAAGGAAAACAAGTAAGTACTTCACCTGGGAGGATTTAAGGTAATTGGCCAGAGATGAAGGCAAACACATAGTAACTGAATGCATGGATGAATGCATCTTCATCTAGAGGTGAATCCAAACGTGCTGCTCTCAAGAGCTCTGCTCCAGATGTACTCTATACACAGAAATTAACCCAGAAAGAACAATGTATTTATTAGACCTTTAACAAGGTTTTAACCCAACCCACACTTTTTAATGAGGGAACATCAATGAAAATGGTGACTGTTCTGGTTTCAGTATTGTCATGGTGTTAAGTTTCCAGTGGGATTTGTGTACGGCACAGGACTTCTCTAAAGCTTGAGGGATTTTAGTATCCAACTTTCACTCATTTTGCAATGTGAGCTAGTTCTGAATTAGAAACCAGACTGTCCTATGAGCTGTGGTTTTCCTGATCATGGGTTTTCATTTATATCCTTATATTTTTATTTTTTGGAATTTGTAACTGTATTCATCTTCTGTTAATTTTAGGGTGGTGCTGGCCCCACAGGCCCACCTGGTGAACCTGGGGATCCAGGACCTATGGTAAGACCAAGAAATACAAACATATCCACAATAAAACTGCAGACACTATGTTATACCTCCTTACTTCAGAACAGATTTTTTTTTGTGTTGTCTTAGCCAAAGCAATTAACTTTAGTCAAGAGTTGTGGTGTTCAAAGCACGTTGTTCTGAATCAGTGAATTTGAATTTTTTGAACATGCATAATAATGATTATAGTATAAACAATCATTATTACTTTTCCAGCACAGACCTGAGGATGGTTAAGCACTGGTAAAACCATACCTGATAGTGTAACTTACACAAAGTATGATGAGAATATTTACGTTTTGGAGGTCATAAAATGATTCAAGACTAAAAGTAAGAGCCAGAGATTTGGAACAACAGCAACTGTGATTTTTAATGTTTTTTTTTTTTCTCCTAAAGAATCAAGCCTATATTTTTATATAACATAATGCAGGTTTCTTAGGGGTAGGATGGTTAGAAAGAGCACTACAAAATTAAGCAAGTGTGCTTAGGCATAAAATCATTCTTCTTCTACATCTGTTTTTATAACCCCAGACTTTGAAATGGAGCAAATAGATATTTTAGTGATGGCCAAATTGACTTCTCAACAAATACATTTATTTCTTAGGGTCCAGTTGGTTCTCGTGGACCAGAAGGACCTCCAGGCAAACCTGGTGAAGATGTAAGTTTGTTATTCTTTGTATCTTGTTTTCTGTTTAATAAAACAAATATTGGCATCTTTGAGACAGTGACTAACCAGCAGATGTACCTGTTGTAACTACTTTTTTCTATTTATTTTTCTCTGTAATCATACTCCTCATTAAATGCAGCATCACAACTATAAATCTTAGCAACCCTTTTCAAAACCCTCCTATCTTTTCTTTTCATGTCACCACCATACCTAAAGTTTAAGCACTGGCTCTTTATTATTTTTTGCCTCAGCCAGTTCTTCAATTGAAATGTCTTGAAATCAAACGTAATAAGATACCACAGTTAGGAGGGGGCAATTGGAGGCATCGCCTCTCTTTGGGATTGCATGATGAGTTAGAAGAACTGTAATGATAAAATTCATCTGAATCTGGACAATAAAATTCTAGTATTTAAAATTTTTTTAACTTTTTAATCATTTATTATATTCATAACTGATATTATGATTCTATCCATGTAGGTACACAAATATGTAAGATGTATGTGTTATACATATTGCATAAGTATATATGTACTGCACAACAATGGCCTAAGAATTTACTGGTAGACATATATTATTTGTTTGCAAAGCATACTAAATCCATCTGAATTGTAATTTATAACTTGGAAATGAGTTGAAAACTGCAGATACCGGATATTTTAGTATAAAAATTACCACAGCTTGTGTAAAGGCTGCTTTCCCATTAAACTGTACAAAGAGTTATAAGAATCTTTGAAAACAGTTAACTCTCAGTGCAGCGAAGCCAAATCTTGATACTGCTCTTAAGAACTTCCTCCATTTCCAATGTATGTATGGGTTTCTTTAATTGCATTTGTGAAGCACTTTACCTTCTCTCTGTTCTGAAACTGTTTTTCTGTAGCCTGTCATACTCCTGTAGCCCAGAGTCCTGGATGTATTTGAACTGATTGATGCATATAAAGGAATGTTTGATTGTGACTCTGGAGGACTTTGAATAATCTTCGAAATATGCTTATTTCATTCTACCATAGTTTCTTTCGTATTGCATCACAGAGAAGATAGACAACGACCTAGAATGAAATTATACACATTTTAAACCATTTGAACAGAAGGAGAAGTAACAAGCTACAATGCAGGCAGTTTTAGATTGCTGTTCTTATAGAAAATTAAAGTAATTTGTGTCTGGATGACAAAAGGTTGCCACATTAATTCACAGGAAAACTGCGTTGCAGCGCCATCTTGTGATGCTGAGATGCGTTTTGGACTCAGTCTTCAGTTTCCACAGTTCTTGGTTAAAAACCTTTTTTTAAGTTAATATGTTTAATGCACATTGTTAGTCATGCATGAAGTTGATTTATATCACTGAAATTGTTACAGTAAAGATACAGAATATTGATGTGAATGCCCTCATTTGTTTGAATGGAAGAATGATAAGAGAAGTTAATTTTCATATTTGCTATTTTCTTGTGTTCCTTTTCTTTCTTTCCTTAGGGTGAACCTGGTAGACCAGGACAATCTGGTGAGCCTGGATTTCCAGGATCTCCAGTAAGAGCATGATTATTTACCTTTTAGCAAAATAATCATACTTATGTCATCACTATCTCTTTTAATAATGAGTGCAAAGTTCTGCTGTTCAATTTCTGAAGTACTTGTGTTAACTTACTGTAATGATCCAGACCAGTGTGATAGCTGAGAACCAAACAGGTGATTCAAAGGTCCTCAAGTTAATCCCAAGGGTCATTTCACAGGTGCATGTTTTGACTGTTTCATAGGTGAAATACGCATAAAATGATGGTAGTACATACAAGTTGTACTCCCTTTCCCAGTATTTCACAAGGTCATTCATAATCATGTGCAGGAAGTGCTCAGAGATTGTAAAATGATGTCAGGTTAGGGTGGCACTGTTTACCTTTATAACAGTCAGTCTAAGGGCAGGGAAAGAGGGGATTGTATCATAGACATATGTAATTTATTTTTATGTATATTTTCAATATGCAAATGTGATTAAAGAATTTCCAGATGATAGGTACTTGTACTGCAGAGGATACTTGTCATGGTTCACTGCAGAAATAAAAGAAAAGAGGTATATCATTTTGGCCCATATTAAGAGTTCTACCTTCATTAGTCAAGTTTCTGTACCTGGAAGGGAGCTGTAGTGTGGCTGAAAAGAGGACAGTTAAATCCCAAACTGAAGCTACCTGATACACATCATCCCTTAAGCTGCCTCCTTTTCTTTTTAAGTGTCCAGTTCTTGTCTGGCAATTTTGTTAGCAACCAGAGATACGATCTCTTGGAAAGAGAAATGATTTTTTTAACAAGGTAGTGTTGTTTCCTAAGCCTACCTCCTAAGTTCTATGAATCAAAGACAATGTTTGGTAAGCTGCTTGAGGCAAATGTAGTCTGTGGAGTGTTGTTCTGTTCAGGTCAAGCTGTTTTGCTCAATAGAATAATCTTTTAGAAGACTTTCTAATGAAGGAAAGAAGTAATGTAACTGCACACATGCAAAAAAAATCTCATTAAGAGTTTGCTGCAATTGCATAGCAAGGTAGAGAACACTATTGAATACCCCGATAGTTTATCATAGAATTGTGCCATGTCTTGATCAATGACAAGGCTCATAGGCTGCTACAGAGATACCCGATGGCTGTTTCACCTTGTACATGATTTGCCTCCTTGTCATGTGACTTGTCCTGTGTGCGTGCTTCATCATTTGATTGCCCTGGTTGTATAAACGGATATACATGTACCACTAAGCACAGGCCAAATGAATCCTTTTTATGGGCTACATTGAGTCTAAACCAGCATAATTTGTGCAATTTCAAATTTACATGCAAGACCTTGTATGACAACAGAGATCATTCTTCACTGATAAGCTCATTGACTATAAATAATTTCAAGCAATCAATTCTATTAATTTCAGAAATTTCACACCTTTAGAAAGTAAATTTCTCTTTAGGAGTCTGGAAACTCTGGAGTGATTTCCCACTGAACTTTATGATCAAACTTTATTCATAGAATTGACTATGGGAAGACAAAAACCTTTCTTATGTTCCTTGATGCTAATAAGGAAACAGCTTGTCTGTGTGTGAAGTTCTCTAATGCTGAGATCTCAGATGTTCTTTTTTGCTCCTCTGAATATCAGTATTGCTTCACGATGCTTCATTTTCTATAATAGAGCTGTGTGATTTTTTGCTATGCAAAAAGGTATGAACTATAATCTTTTTGAGAACTTTGGTTCAGAGGTACCATAAAGGAAGAAATTATGTGTTTGCTGAATTGTTGTTATCTGAGAGTATGAAGGTATTAATGTGATTTTTATTATAAATTCATGTGACTTATAGTCTAACACGAGGCACCTGACTCCTTTCTATTACTTAGTCTTTCCTGAAAGATAAATTGGGAAACTTGGAAGGAAACTAAGTGCAAGGCAACTTTGGTGTAACTGCTAAATGTGTTTTAATAGCGGTTGTTTATCCTGCTACTTGACTGACATATTCTGAAAGAACATGTACAGTCTGCAGTTTGATCTCAGTTTCTATTTTATTTTAAATGTTAATTCTGAGATTTGATCTCTGTTTAACTAAGGTTTCTCCATATTAAGCCTCAAAACTTGATCTATCACTGGTTTTATTTCATTACTTCTGTTGAAATTTGAGGCTTGATCATACACTGATGTAAATGATAAAGCTTTCAATATCAGTCAAAACGTGCATAATGCTGAGACTGTCTAACTTCATAGCATGTTAGGCTGTATCACCTGTGACCTTCTCAAATGCGATGCCTCGCTATATTATGTCACCAAGGTGAAGGAGTGTTAGGAGTATTAGTATTAACGCTGCTACCCTCTTCCTTGTTAGCAGCATTATTGCTAGGTTTATCTGCAGAAATCAGGATTTTATTTGTTTTTTTTTCTTTTTCCTTAGGGGCCTCGAGGCTTTCCTGGTGCTCCTGGTCTCCCAGGTCTCAAGGGTCACAGGGTAAGAGACAAGGTTTTCCCTCTCCTTATAGATGATGTTTCCAGGCAGTTTCAGTATAAAGATACCAAACTTTTTTTGTATTTACAGTGAATTTGACTACACTATAGACCTGCCAAATGTAGCAGAGTCACTGGAATTCAAGAGAAAGAGGGTCTTGCAGAAAATCAGTGCTACTCCCCTTTAAGCTGACCTCTGTATTATATTCTCTAGTGCTTTCTTCACTCTATTTTCAAATGATCTGGGAATCTGGAAGGAGCTTGTATGAGCCCTGCCAAGCTTCAGGAGGCACAAACCTGACAGTTCTCTTGCTTTGTTGGCAAGTCTTGCATTAGGGTGGGGAACTTGAGAGGTGGATATGTTTGCAACATGGAGTGATTACAAATTACGAAGTTTTCTGGCCAGAATTTTACTTTGGGGAGGAATAAATGGGTTTCCTATGGCTCAGAGCCTCCTCCTTGTTGTTTTAGGATTTTTTTTTAAACATTCTTGGTTTAAAAAGGAAACCAAATCCAAGGAAATGTACCTAGTACAAATGGTTTCCATTTAGGAAATGTTTAAAAACTTTATTCCATCTGTTTTTTTAATTCTTTATTTTTTTTCTTTCTTACTCTTGCCACCTCAGATCAGTTCTTAACACTTTAGTATCAAGTTATTTTAACAATAAGAGTAGGAATACTCTCTGTGTGTACATATACAAATGTAATTTCTCCATGTTTTTATAACTTACAGGGATTGAAAGGACTTGATGGTCCAAAAGGTGAAATTGGAGCAGCTGGAGCAAAGGTATTTTTGTGGCCCAAAGAACTAAATGCTTAAGCATGTTTTCTATAATGCCAAAATAATGAAAGATAGTAGATTTTTTTGAACACTGCTTTGTACCCTCTCTTGTCAGTGCTACTTGTATGGAATGGAGAGGCTACATGGAATTGTCCATTTTTACTGTGTGTTTGATCCATATAAACTGCTATACAATGACGTGTCTGAGCTTTATACAGGAAGACAGTTCAATAGTGCTAGTCACAATTTCAGCTGGGGCTCAGTTTCAGGCCTGTAAGGTATCAGAGGGTGAATTGACTGTGGTCTGTCTGTGACACCTATGTAATACTGAAGACAACAAAGTGTGTTAACAAAGAGCCCATGCACTTCTTGCAATTTTCCACTTGGCCAGTTTGTGGTTCTTGTTGGCTTTATGTGACCAAGTTGAGAGAGGAAAAACAAGTTTTCTAACATCTTTTTATAAAATAAAATAAAATAATAAAGCAATGCATAACTAAAACCTGACTGTCCTCTTTTGGATTACCATACTAGAGATTGGCTTAAAAGAAACAGGCAATGGAGAGGAGAGAGAATATATTTTATCAAACTGACTATTTTTCACCTAATAATTTTATTCTCTTAGAATTTTTGACCCTCACTGGTACTGTAGCACCCTTACAACTTCAGCTCAAAGGAGTGGTAACACAGGATAGCCAGCTGGAGTCAATCCTTTCAAGATGGGTTAAAAGTTATTTTAAAAGAGCACGGAACACTTTTTTTTCAGGCTTTTCCACATTGATCAGTGCTGATGCTGAAGCATTTTTGACCTGGTGTAGGTGATAATCACAGGTGGGACAGAACTATTCCTTTAGATTAAAAACATAGTAAATGAAGAGAATCTTCCAAAATCTAAATTTAAATGTGAAATCAGTAGTTAAGGAGAGTTTGTGTAAGAAAAGACCTTTTTCCTGAAATTGCCTACCACTTTCTGGGGAGGCAACAACAGCAGAAGACTTGGTAGAAACAGCGCAGTAGGTGGTGTGGGCAGTTATCTAGAACAGGTAGGAGTTAAATCTGCTTCACTGAGAATATGTAAATACGGCATTTCCCATCAGCATGGGAAACAGTGCCCTTGACATGTGTGATGCACACAGGTGACTGTACAAATCTGGCTCTTAGGTCTAACATAAGCACAGAGGACAGGGATGAAACATGTAACTCCATTTTCCTGTAACCCATTTCCTCTAATTGTGTCATTTCCATTTCTAGGGAGAATCCGGACCAACAGGTGCCATGGGTGCAACGGGTCCTCTAGTGAGTGTCATGTGCATTGGATATTACAGAAGTGGCTTTAAGATTGTAAATGCTATTGCCAATAGGAGTTTTAAGGTTTTGATATCTGTACTTGATGTCATGAAGCTGAACCTTCTCTTAATTAAGGCTTTGTTTTCTGTTACACTAACAGTAAATTTGGTCCACTGTAAGCTGTTCTTCTACACAATTCACAGACATAGATAATAACAATAAGTTAGAAGGCTCAAAAGAAATTGAATGTAGGTTTTGTGATTGTTTACCTGCTAGTGTAAATGTTGGGTGACTAAATTTTTTTTTTTACATGTTGATGCTTCATATGGAGTGATATCCATATGAGGAAAAACTCATTTAGGTTGCTCTGAGATAGAAATAGAATAATTTAGGTCAGAAATACACTAGCTAAGAAAACCATGGACAGAGGATTTTGGATGTTACGGTGAGGATAAACATGCATGACATGGAAATGAAATGGAGAAAATTTTTCTCAGAGTAGTTTTCATTCAGATGTGGTTTTGGACAACTGAATACTTGTGAGCAATGTAACATGCCAAAAATTGACTCTCAGCAGTGCTTCTGGAAGTAAAGCACCTTTCTGATATCAGATAATGACATTTCTCTGCGAAGCACTATCTTGTGTCATGCAGAATGTAATATCCCTGAAGTGGAACCTAGTTTGTGAATGAGACATAGTAAATGAGATTGCATTATTGATCCTGGTGAGTATATATAGAATTTATTCTAATGTGTTTAAAACTGGAAATACTGTTGGAACAGGAAAAAAGAAATTACAGTCTATTAAATTTCCACTAGGCAAGCCTGTGAGGCTGGAAGGATTTATGTAAGCTGCTACCTCTTTCCTGCTGTAAGACAAGATAAGCTACACCTGCAGGAGGGGAAAAAAATAACTTGGTTCTGTAACTGTTGTTCGCATCATCTGTCCTTATCATGCTTGTAGTCTCAGTGAAGCTAATCGTGTTCTTGTTAAAAGCAAATAAAGAAGACTGGGCAGAAAATCGCTGAAGAGCGATGCAGTGCTAAACTTATTTGAAGCAAAGGAAAAGTCAAGTATGTTTAAAAAAAAAGGTCAAAAGCAAAGAAAAAGGAGGAGAGAGAAAAAAAAAGAGGAGATGGTGTGTGTTCTCTCCACTATGGGGGGGAAAAAATAAAGAGAACTATGTTTTCCCCTTTTTGTTATTCTGCCATGATGAGCTCCTAAATAATGCACTTTTTGTTCTCTATTCAAGGGACCTAGAGGAATGCCAGGAGAAAGAGGTCGAATTGGACCACAGGGTGCCCCTGTAAGTAGGATCTTCCTTCTCTCTCCTTATAATTCTTCCCTCATTTTACTTAAATTTAAATCCCTGAGCCTGAAAGTGTTTATTCGTGTGACTGCTAGTCACTTCTGTGGTGAGTTCTGCTGTAGCTTAAGAAAGTTAGGGCTGAGTAGAGTTTTGTGGGGTAAGACCTTTACTATAAATTTCAAGTGTCAAAACCAGTTTTAATAGGAGAATGCTAGCTGTATGGTAATTTCTTATACCAGAGCTGCCCATAAGGCCAAATACCTTCACAACACTTTTTTTCTGTAATACAAAAATGTCTTCTTTGGTTCTGTGAAATTTCTTGAGAGGCTATTTTCACCAAAAATCACTGAACTAGAAATAATATGTATTGATTTTGTCTGGAAAAAAGTTTAAAATGAAAATTTAGACTTTCAATTTAAATTAAGTTTTATAATTTAATTCCAGGTAATAAAGCTGTCTTCTTAAAAAATGTTTTGCTTTTCAGCAAAAAAAGGGATTAGCTTTGACATGAGATCATATTTGAGTAGAAATTTCTTTCTGTTGCTTTATGTCCAGTGTCAAGTATTGTTTTTTCTGACATATCTCCCCATGACTTTTATGTGCTCTGTTTATGTTATGTGCTTCATACAATGACACTGTGAAAATATGGCCTCTCTGAAAATAGAGAAATCCATTAACTTGAAGGGAAGTATAATTTCTTCTAGATGTTTTCCATGCCAGTGTTTGGAAGGCTCTGCAATCTAGCATTTCTTTGATTGCTTTAGTATGTATGGCTGCTAACACAAATGCTAACAATAAATAAATAAATAAATAAATAAAATTAGTTAGAGTTCTTATAAATATTCTGTCTTGTTTGTTTCCATATCTAGGGTGGACGTGGCCAGCATGGTATGCCTGGGAAGCCAGGGCCAATGGTAAGTTTCTTTCTTAATCACCTATTTTTTCCACCTTGTATTTCCCACTTGCCTTTTGACACTACCAAAAGAAGCACAAAAAAATTGTAGGCAGTTGCTGGTAACAGTTAAGTGCACCTGGAATTATCTCTAAATGATTCCTAGTTCTACTCATTTTAGCTTTAGTGCTGTCCTCTGAGAAATGATACTCTGTAGTTTGCTTCATCTAAAAGTTTTAATTTGCAAAGGAGTGGCATCTTCCCTGGTGAGGTGATGCTTTGCTGCTTTTATGAAGTGGAATCTATATTGTGGGAGATAAGTGTCTTAAAATAATATGCACTGTAATATAAAACAGTTTATAATGGCATAGTAGACATAATATCTTCCTTCACATACAAAGTTAGCAAATGAGATAGTACCCATTCTCAGCAAGAAGAAATGCCACTCGCTGATAGCAGAACTTGCTACCTGCAATTGATCCATTACAAAATGTGTGAAAGATAGCCTTTTAATTATGGACAGTCACACATTGAACTGGAGAACCAGAAGCCTATGTGTGAATGTCTGCCAAACTGAGAAAGCCTGGTGTGCAGGACTGTAGAATTTGTCACACAATTGCAATGGGGCTGAAAATGACTGTGGCAGTTTAAACTGTGGATGTCGGTGTATCAAAGGGTGATGGTTTCAATCCTACAATCCAGTATCACAGTGCATTTGCAAAATGCATTGATGTGAATTCACATGAGCATTAGGAAGCCAGTGGGATTATTCACATACATACAGTTAATTATGTGTTGCTTCTACAAATGAAAGCTTATGATGATTTTGTACTATTTGTGCAAGGCCAGCTTCCATTTTAAAAATGTGGTATTCTTTTTTGTTTACTTTTTTTGAAAGCATTACTTCTAGGATGTGGTTGACAGTTTCTGTTTATTGATGTAGTCAGCCTTGAACCTTTACCACTTTGTGATGTTCAACTTAAAAAAAAAACAAAACCAACAAACCACCAAAACCAAACCAAAAAAACCCACACCAAAAAACCTCCTCAAAACCCCAAAACACACTTGCCTGCAATTAAAATTTCATTCTGTGCATCCTCTTTATTTAATAATGACGTAAGTCCTGAGAAAATTTCATTTCCCTGTGTCATCTTAATGCACAGACTGTTTTATTAAAAACTTCATTAAGAAATAATTAATTGTAACAGAAGCTCAAAAAATGAGTGTGTCTAAAAGCTGCAAAACTCAATTATTTAGTGTACCGTGAAAGAAGGGTAACTTGTTAGAAGAAACTTTCAAACAACAAAAAGATTTTTCAGTATTGAAAACAAATTATAAACTTAAATAAAGGTGAGTCCTAAGCCATAAAATTCTACATGAAGCTTGAAATTTTTCTTTGGCATGAAATATGAGCTCGGCTTCATGGTACACGATAATGGGTTGGCTAACACTTTTTATAAAATCCCATGTAGTGTCACAAGGGAGATACTGGTACTTAACGCGCATGTTTCTCATTGGAGGAAGTGTTAATGAAATGCATTGTTGTTTGGGCCAGTGCAGTGGTACACCGTAATTCTGGAATTCTTTCTGCAACGAGAGATTTGGCAGACGTATTTGTGATTCAATAAACTGGGACATAGGTTTTCAAAAATATACTTAGTGAGCTGTTACATCAGTCCTGTAGAAATCCAGTGGAAGGTCATGGCAGAAATGTTGTCTGTAATTGATGCTCAGTGGGACAGATTGTTCTTATTAAGTTTGTCACCAGAGCTTTATTACATAGAGCATTTTTTCACAGTATGCATCATATTTTACTAAAAGACAGAAAATCAGGAAAAGATAAAGAGGAATCATCTGGGAACATTGTTGTAGTGAATATTTATAACCACTGTGTGCCGCCATCCAGAGAATTTATAATACAGTAGAAAGATCTTCTGTTGAATGTCTTGTTCAGCAGACGAGGCATTATGAGAATGGAAACAATTCACAAATTTACTCTGAAGTCCTTAATTGAAAATCTTTCTGTTTAGCAAAGCAAGGTTTGGATCACACCATACAGGTATATTCAAGTGTATACACTTGAAGTTTGCTTTCTAGTGACTTTGCACAGTCTGCTATGTAATGCAGCCCCAGCCGTTTGCATCCCTGCCCAAACTTCATATCCTCACAGCCACATGAGGTGTGCCTACACTGTGCAGTGCAATGTACCAAGAATTTGGCTCTAGAATGAGAACTAGTGTAGCTGCATCAATACTATGGTCTGCTCAAGCTGTCAGCCTTTCTTAGACACAGCATTGACTATCTCAAGATATAATGCTATTTGGGAAGAGCTATACTGGTTTTAGGAGCTGAAGATGTACCTCTGCACAGCATTGTGTTTTGTGGTGTGACATAACCCAGCCTTTCCTCTGCTTCCTTTTCCAGAAATACCTGCCTATCTCTGAACAAAGATCCAAGCAGTAAACTCTCTGCTGTATGTCTTTGTCTATAGAGCCTTGAAAATTTGGTACAAAATCTGTGTTTTAAAGCTTGCAGAAGAATGTGGCTGTGAATTTGTGAATCTCAACAGGGCAGAGGAATAGGAAGCAGGGCATGTAGTTACATAGCTTTTAATTATATTTTCACTTTTCATGTTGCTTACCTCAAAAATCATGTCACACAACCCATTTGTTTTAATGTAGATGTGGCTTGTATTTCTTTTTTCTAGATTACTATTTTAAGTTTAAAAGAATTGAAACTCTCCTTTGTTACATTCCATAGGACAAACTGTGATGGCTGAACAAATATCTGATCTTTTCATTACCGTACCACAGTAGAAAAGATATAAAAAGAAGATATAATATTTTGTTAAAAACTAAATTTGAAAAACAATTGCTATAATAATTGTCAACTGTGTAGATTGCAATCTGTGCATTAATAGCTGCATCAAGAGCTGTAACTTTGCTGAAGGCAGTAAACACATTATTAAAATCCTGCACCACAATTCTATAAAGTGTACCACATAGAAAAATGGTATTTATAGTTATTTTGGATTTGTTATGAACAAAGGTTTTATGACTAAAAAATACATTTAATCCCAGAACCATATTTACCCAGTGATTAGATACTAATCTCTGTGATCTAAACTGCACAATTACAGATCTGTCCCTGTCTTTTATAGGGCCCACTTGGCATAACTGGTTCTCCAGGTTTTCCAGGTGCTCCTGGTGTAAAGGTAAAAAATCAAAATATCTTTTTCATATGTCTAATAACACAGAATTAAAAAATATGTACTAGACTACACAGAGTTCAGCCTGACATTGTATACAGGTCCCTAACAGTTGTTGTGAAATCATAGTCAAGACCTTGAGGCAGAGCTTAGAAATCAGAAGCCAAATGAAGCTGTTGCAATTCAGCACAGTTAGGATACTTTCTTTGCTCTCACTTTTGCTTGAGCTAAGGGGTGATTAAAAGATGACTGTCATGCTGTGCCTCAGGAATCTTGTCCAGTATATTCAAAGAATAACAAGATGCATTATTACAAGTTAAGCTGCGAGGACTACTCTAAGGCAGTATGGAAGCAGTACCTTCTAATGCTGAAACTTCCAGTTTCGGCCAAGAACACCTTTTGAGATGACCTGGACTGGTAAGGAAAATGCCTGAACCCCAACAGAGATGTACTGCAGTTCATCACAATAGAGCAAATGATGATTACCACCTTTTGTGGGTCTGTGTGATTGGGCTGAAATGGAAAACTTCCATTGGCTGCAGCGCTATCTTTGTGGGACTTCCCTCTCGTTTTTCAAGAAAGTGCTCAATATTTTTTTTTCCTAGCCTTGAGTCTATGTCTGCAAAGACAGAAAACACTACTCATACAGGTTCCTTATACTTCTTATTATTGCCTTCCACCCAGTTGCTCCTCTTTTTTCCTTTACACTCCTAATACATGATAGGAAAAAATTAAACAGAAAGAAACTCTCAATTAGTCAGGTAGCCAAGTTCAGCAGATGTTTTGTGTTGTTGTGAAGCTGGCAACATTCATGAAACAATTTTTTGGAAACGGGTCTTAATAAGAGTATTAACATAATGTATACAATTAAATGATGGACCTTTTAGTGCATGTCATAAAATGCTTTGGTATGGCTAACCACTACTTAGTACCTAAATAAATATTTGGAGAAGCTGTCACATGATGAATGAATGAAAGCTTTTGAAAAGGAGGAGCTACCTTCAAGTTTGATCATCAGATGATGTAAAATTGAATAGCTGCTTTGAACTCAGAAAAGCTAAGCAGACTATACAATGAAGATGTGGACTTCAGTTATGAAGACGTGATATTAACAGCTATCAGTTCCAAAAGGCAAATTTCTATATAAAGATAAAATTCAAAGGAAATGCCAGGAGGAATTTTTTTATTGGAGCATCCAGTCTCCAGTCCAATCTTACAGGGATTTTGTATTTAATACAGTGCTGCAACACTGAGTTAATCTGTGCTGTGCAAAAACCCACCAGATGTGTTATAATTTCTAAATCTTAAGCCTGAGCTGTTAACAAAGCTAAAAAAAAAACCCTTGTCAAATTAGAGGTACATACTGAGATTTTAGAAAGAGATGTCTATCTAAAATATTCGGTCTGATTTGGGCCACTGGATATAATGCTGCTTCTCTGTAGAAAGTTTCCTTGTCCTTGTATACATTGAGGAAAAATTCTGTTTGTACTTTTAAAGTTTACATTCACATAGAAGTAGTAGAAGTAGAATTAGGTAAGCAAAATATTTTTTAAGGATAATAAACTATTTCAAAACCTGAATTGTTCTTCTCTTATAAACTCATTATTCCTCCTTAGTTAGTTTGTAGCACTACTTTTTAGAGCAAAGTAATCTCCAGTTGTTTTCTCATGTGAAATCTTAGGGTGAAGCAGGTCCAACGGGTCCTCGTGGTCCTGAAGGTCCTCAAGGACAAAGGGGTGAAACAGGTCCACAGGGCCCAGCTGGATCACAAGGTCTTCCTGTAAGTACAATAAATTGAGTTCCTCAGTGCTCAGCTTGCGTGTGTTGCCTGTTTATAGGGAATTTTAATACCCCACTTGATAGACACTGAGTTTTGCTCAAATTACTTTTCCCAGGAAAGGAAAGGGCTCATTCATTTGTTTTGTGCTTATTTTGTTCAAAATAACTTTTCATTATTTAATTAAAACAGCTTGGAAAACTGAAAGTTACACAGCTCGATACAGTCTCAATCCTGGAAGTACTTTAAAGCTTAAGCTTCAACATAAAGTCTGAAGGATTAAACATCACATTAATTTGCATGCTTTGTTACCCATATTAGCATTTGCACAAGTAGATGGTATGTTGCTGTATTTATTTAATAGCCTTTATTGTCTGGTCTTGTAAAGTAGATAAAATAACTATCTTCTGCATTTGTTATCGACACCCTCCTCATTAAAATTAATTTTAATGGTTGGTACACTATCTTTAGGGTACTGAAGGGACTGATGGTTCCCCAGGTGCTAAAGGCCCTACTGTAAGTAATCATATCACCTGTTGAAGAAATTGTGTGAGAGAATTTATTTTATTTCCTTGGTTTTACTACATTTCCTTACTGTGCTTGCTGTTCTTTCTATTTGTAGGGATCTCCAGGCACTGGAGGCCCCCCTGGTTTATCAGGTCCACCTGGTTCCCCAGGACCACAAGGCAGTACTGGCCCACCTGGTATTCGAGGCCAGCCGGTAATGATGTCTTTGTCTCTGTGGTAATTGTAATGTCTTGCAAATGCGTTGCATAGTTACTCTATGAAACTAAAACAGTGATTAGCAGTGGGATTCCTTTAAATAAATTAGGAGCATGCTGAGACTCAGATCTTGTGAGTCTTCCGTGTGTCCAAAATACCAGTTTTGGATTCTTAAAGGTCTAAGAAAGAAGAATGTCTATATAAACTTGGACAAACAGTAACAGTTATCTCCTGAAATTGCCTTGTTTAGGTTTTTGCCTTGATAACATTATAATAAACAAGCATGCTAAATGGAAAGACAAACCATTATAAGCATCCTGCTATATTGCCTATGACTAGTTACTAAACTAGGAAATGTTTTTCTGTTTGATAGCATAATACAAAATGATCAAATGGTTTATGCAGAGTTTTAACCTTATGGGTGTTATTCATGTGTTTGTTTTCAGGGAGACCCTGGTGTCCCAGGTTTCAAGGGAGAAGCAGGACCCAAAGGTGAACCTGTAAGTCTCCATAAGCTTTGTTAAATGAAAAGGAATCACAAAGGCTTGTTATGAGTATTTTGAATAGATTCTTACAATTTCCAAGACGCTTCTGATGCTCATAATCACAAGAGTAATTATTGTGAAAGACAAACCACGGTGAACCTGGCTAGACAGTACTAACAATGAATGGCGAAGCAGGTTCTTTGATGTTATAAATCACCTACCCAATGTGGGCCTTACAGGACTAAAGGACAGAAGAACCAATTAGTGCATCTACTGAGGCTTCTGTAGCACACAGAATGAATGTATTCTAATTTATCTCATATGAAATGGATCCATACGATTCTGGACATTTAAGAGCATCCGGTGTGTTGATGCTTGAGTGTGCTAATCATAATTAAAAAATCCTTTTTATTTTAAACTTAAATTTAAAATATTTTATACTTATGCAGTTATTTATCTATTAACTATGTTTTATTTACACATTAAAATAATATACATATTTATACATTTATGGTATGAATAGCTGTTTAACCCACAGATAATATTTGTGAAAGATTATTTGAGAATATGGCTAATTCCATGATGTAACCATGTGAATTTTGGAAGAAAAGTGATTCTGCAGAGTTGGAGTCAGTTTGACTTGTCAACTAATCTTTAGTTTTAGTTTTTCACTAGTTAAATGGTCATGTAATAACTGACAAAAATGTACAGATGAAGTAGTGGTTTCCTTACCACTTACTGTCTTCTCCTTTTAGAATTTCTACTAGAGTCTTACTGAATTTTGAGTCCTTTGCAGCTTATTGATAATAATAAATAGAAATTATTGTGTGTAGGTGATTATAAGAAGCACTGTACAGCTGAACTGCAGAATTAGACTTAATTCCTAGTGCACTTCTTACTGAAATATTAGCTTACTAACATTGTAAAAGAGAAAAGCTGATGCTGAAAAGCTGCATTTTTTTAACCGATTCAAAACCTAACTATTTTTTCTCCTTTATTTGGAAAAATATTTATGATGTTTAGAAGACAGTCTGTTTCAATATACCTGAGAAGTGGTGAGCTTAACAATGATTTTTTTTTAAAAACATTCTACTTTTACTAGGGCCCACAAGGTCCCCAGGGTCCCATTGGCCCTGTAGGTGAAGAAGGGAAAAGAGGTCCTCGAGGTGATCCAGGGTCAGTAGGTCCACCAGGTCCTGTTGGAGAGAGGGTAAGCAATCCAAAGGAATAATATGTCTTGAGAGATACACTGCTAAGCTGAAAAACCTCTTGACCTAAATGTGAATTTCCTTACAGCTTCATAGTGGGTGTAGTCAAACTTTTTTTTCCTAACAGTAATTAATACTGTGCATTATTCTTTACACTGGGTATTTTCATTTGTGGTTTCAATGCACAGGATAGTATGGTAGGAGAAATGATGGAGATATGATGAGCTAATCTGCAGATTTTTTGCTTAACCCTTTACAAATGGTCATCTTGCTTTCAATGAGGCTGTTCACATAGAAGGAGCTGTTCAGCACGCATGAATGAAACATTGATATTTTTACCACTCCAAGTGGTAAAATGCCCAAATTTAAAGTATTAAAGTAAGAAAGTTGTAAGGAAATAAACTGAACCCCCAAACTATAAAACTAGTACTTTATTTGCAATAAATTACGTAAAAATTAAGATAATAATCTTGTATCTGTGGCTTTTTTCTAGGGTGCTCCTGGTAACCGTGGTTTTCCAGGTTCTGATGGCTTGCCTGGACCAAAGGTAAATGAAATTAAAGCGTTCATCTTTTATTGGGTCATTTGTTAAATTTTCATAAATACAAATATATAGAAAGAAAGTGTTCCATTAAAAACATCTGCTTCTGGGCAAATAGGCAGATCCTCAGAATCACTGGAAGCAGGATCAAAAGGAATTGACAAATGCCAGAAAGGGTTCTGAATGTTTTGAGACTAAAGTTTTTTAGGAAAAATCACTTTCAATTCCTGTGGTGTTCAGCTTTTCTTGCTTGTCCTTGACTTAATGCTCCCTCATGCTGAAATGTGACTAGATAAGAGATGGTGACCTGTTCTCCTACTGTATTGCTTCATGTGTTGCTCTATAGTAGGTAACTATTTGAAAAATTGCCTTTTATTTGTGTGTGGTGTAGTTTTTCTAGATCTGTCCCTTGAATAGATGGGCTTATCTGTCTCTGGCTTTCCAAACTTCTTCCTAACACTTTTTTGGCTTTCCTAACACTTCCAGGGAAGTGACTCACATACATATTTGTCTAGTGTTTCTGTAAATTCCTAACTTGGTAAAAATACAGGGATTCTAAAATTCTTATATAAATTTGCTTTATGGAAGAGACAACTTTTAAGTAATAATTTGGGGAAAAAAGTAATAATAATAAAAGTATTAATGATTTGGAACTCTGTGTGCAAAAATAAGTCCTTAACAGAAGACGCCTGTTTTATTCAACCTTCTCTTACTGTTGCTGTTCTACCTGTTAACTAGTAGCCCATTGGTATCTTTCTAGGGTGCCCAAGGAGAGCGTGGTCCAGCAGGTTCTTCTGGTCCTAAAGGAGGTCAGGGAGATCCTGGGCGTCCTGGTGAACCTGGCCTCCCAGGTGCAAGGGTAAGGAACTAATAGCAGTATGCTATAAACCATGGCATTTTTCTTTTGAAAAAGGCAAAAATGAACTTTGCAGAATTAAGGATGGACTTGTTTCAGTGGGGCTACTTGAAGGGTAAAGGCCAAAATACCTCTCTTTTTTCCTGCTGATGTTGGGAAGATCAGGTTCCATTTGTCTTTGAAAAAGGAGAAATAGCCCTGATTGAGACTAGCTAATGCAACTGAAGGAGTGTGCTTGTAAAACACATAGTTACCACAGATAACATGAATTGAAGGCCAAATTAATTGAAGGCTAACCTTCATTAAATTGGTGATTTATAACTTCCATAGTTGAGTGGTGCATGTCATCTTGAGATTTTTTTCAGGAAAAATATTTGAGGAGAATTTGGAATATCATAAAAGAAGAGAAAGGGAGCAGCAAGTATAAGATGTGATATAGAACACTGGGTAATGTTGGCAGAAATAAAGATGAGCCTGTGAGAAGCTCAAGAGGTGTAAAAGCAAGAAAAGGGAGAATAGGAAAAGGGAAGATCAAATACAGTGGGGGATGAAGCTGTAAAGTGAAGAAGAGGATGAAGACCTTTGATACAGAGAAGTTTGTACTATGGTAGTAACTGAGCATATCTTTTGGCTTTATTTACATTTCTGTATTGTTCTAGAATTATATGCACAACCTTAACACCAATATTATTCCCGCTTTTAGGGTTTGACAGGAAATCCAGGTGTTCAAGGCCCTGAAGGAAAACTTGGCCCCTTGGTAAGTGACATAAATGTTAGTCCTTTCAGTTAATGCCACAGTAATTTGAAGGTCCCAACTCATTGAAATTACTTTTATTAACTTGAGTTTTCTTGATTTCAGAAGGTTTATCTTCTCTTTTAATTGTTCATTTTAGATTCCCGACTCCAAAATTAGTGGAGATAATGCTCCTTTAGTTTTGTTTGCATAGCAGTGTCTGTTGTTTACCAGCTGCTGCAATATTTTTAAACCATTTTGAACGAAATATCTTGTCTAACTGCCTCTCTAAGGAAACAATAATGTATTTGTATATAATGGCTCAATGATAATAATTGCATAGTATTTGGTTAAATCCAGCAGTATGGCTAAAGCTATGTCTGCTTTAAAGACATTTTGACTGATAACTGTAGCACCAAACCAGGTTAATGTTATTTTTTATATATATACAAACATTTTCCAGGAGCAAATAGGTTCATATGAATAAACATATTTATAATCTAATGTGGAAAATGCTCTGTAGGGTGCTCCTGGAGAAGATGGACGTCCAGGTCCAGCAGGTTCAATAGGAATCAGAGGTCAGCCAGGCAGCATGGGCCTTCCTGGGCCAAAGGGTAGTAGTGTGAGTATGGCATCTGGTACCCAAGATCTGTTTAACTTTAAACATTTGCATTTATTTTAATGGATGAAAACAGTATTTAAAAACAGTCATTTTTATTTCTGCAAATTAGGGTGATCCTGGAAAACCTGGAGAAGCAGGCAATGCAGGTGTCCCAGGACAGAGAGTGAGTGTGACTCTTATTTGCAGCGATTACAGAAAATGATGCTTTTCTGTTATATGTGTTCACTATACAAGACTTCTTCCCATGTCATTTTAATTTAGGGAGCCCCTGGTAAAGATGGTGAAGTTGGTCCTTCTGGTCCTGTTGGCCCACCAGTAAGTCAACTTTTACCACTCTGCATGCCTGCCAGTCGCTCCACCCATTCGTTATTCTTTCTGCTTCTATTTTTCTCTATCTTCATGCCAATTTTTGATTCCAAACAAAAAATCCTAAGAACGTGTAAAGAAAAAATTTTCCTAGAAAAATGGGAAGCTTTGTATTAGAAAAAAAAAATACATATATGAGCAGTCTAATTCCTTTTACTGACCATTACAAAAAATAGTGCAAGGGGCAAAATTTTCTTATGGTTCATTTTCCTAGCTTCCTTGGTTTCAATGGAACTGAGTGTTTTCCTGTCAGCACAGAATTTTTGCGGGGAGGATCTTAGAGAAATAAGATACATCTTATTACATCTTTTAGATAGGGTATATCTTGGCCTGGGGTAAGTAAAAATGTATAATAAACAAATACGTAACCAAAAATACACATATTCAGAGAGAAGAAAAATTGTAGAGCCTGCCTATATTCCTCTACTGTATACTTACTACTTTCTTTTGTATAGGGTCTGGCAGGAGAAAGAGGAGAACAAGGCCCTCCAGGTCCTACAGGGTTTCAGGTATGTGCATTCATTTTTTTTAAAGAAAAAAATAAACAGCCATATCTTTCAACTGAAATTGGAGAAATTCAATCAAGTGATGTATAATAAAACACAACTTTAGAACTAAGGCACCGATGTTCAGAATAATTAGTCATACTTTCACATTAGCTGTGCACTAAACTGAACTGGCAAAGGCTTAAATACCAGCTCTGTATCCCTTGAGAAAACCTTTGTTGTTTTTCAGTTTTCATTTGGAGATTTTCCAAAGATGTTCCAAATATGGAGCAAAAGAATTGTTTTGATAATGAAGTATTAAGTCAAGTCAATCTCTGTTTATACAGAACTTTATTTTTAGGGCTTATATGCCTATGACCTACAAATATTAAAGAAGGGCTGCCATCTTATTTATAGGGGGAAAAACACCTGTGTAATATTCATGTAACTGTTTTGCTTGAGGATCTCTGAGGACATAGTCTTGTACCGAGTATAATACTACATTCATATTCTTGGTGTCTTAGTTAAATCTGGATTTACCTAACTTTCTATCATGTTAGTGACCATTTTATTTACTTTTTTACAGGGCTTGCCTGGGCCACCAGGTCCTCCAGGTGAGGGAGGGAAGCCAGGTGATCAGGTAATTTCTGTGTAATTTAACAGGAATTCACTTCATAAAGTAGTTTTACCTTTTCTTCTCTTTGTAATTTTAATTCCCTACTCTGTTTCAAAAATATTCACTGATGTAGTCTGCAAGCTGTCCGAGAACTGCTTTTGGATAAAAGAAATACTAGAATCTCCTAGTCCATCTTCCTGGACTGAGTTGGACTATTTCCTCTTGTCATGGACAGATAATATTCAGAACTAGCCATCTACACTCACAGTACTTTGCGAATGAAAATGTTTATCTCTATTTTCCATAACTATAAGGCTATGAATAATGCTTTCATTCTAATGGTGAGTTCTTTCTGCTTAGGGTGTGCCTGGAGACCCTGGAGCTGTTGGTCCATTGGGCCCTAGGGTAAGTATTTTTTTTCAGAGCTTAAACATTCATAACAGTTCTCTGAGGTTGAAAGTTGATATATAATGTGGACTTTAACAGCTAAAGTGAATATTTGACTTTTTTCCCACCAACGAAATGGTTGTAAACATGGATACGTTTTAATATGGTTTCTGTAAAACCTACCACCTTTAATGGTTTCATAGCTCGTGAAGTGGTGTTGAGTACTAGCTGCTAAATGATTAGGTTTACGGCTGTAAAATGATAGTTTTTAGTTTGCTGAACAACATGCTATTTCCCCTACCTTTAACAATAAAAGCATAAAGCTGTTTTTTTATTTGATCAGTTCTCCTAGAATTTGTTTACAGGCTCTTTGTTTAAATAGCAGAGCTGCACTTATGGTATATTAGGATTTTGTCTACCAGAACTGTACCCTGACTTCTGAATAAGTAACAATTTTCCATTTTGTAGGGAGAACGTGGCAATCCAGGGGAAAGGGGAGAACCAGGTGCATCAGGACTCCAGGGCGAAAAGGGTATGGCTGGAGGTCATGGCCCTGATGGTCCAAAGGTAAGCTGGATGGAGATTTGTGTTGCTGCAGTGATGTAATGTATAATTCTGCTCATTTGCATGAACACAAAAGAGAGACCTTTTTTATTATAAAAAGGATAACTTTTCATGAAAGGTATCTTGTTTATATAAGGGTTCTAGGAGGACATACAAGTTATGCTGGTATAACAATATTAATAACTTGCAAGATACTTACACATTGAGAACACATTTTGTATTAATTTATATAGGTCTGAAATTTAAAATGGGTTTTGTGTTTCTCAGTAGAACTGGGCAAAGCCATTTTTGAACTGCAGAAAACCCTCTAGCAATGTTTTAAGAGCTACGTCAGTTTACACGACGACATTTGGCAGGGTGAAAACTGCATGCCTTTCTTTCACCTGCAATTGATTTAAGTAGGCCTAGGAAGGTCACCCCAAGTGGGGAGTGCCTTTAATAATGTGGCACCTGTAATAGACATGAGGTGTGAGAAGCAAAGCATAAATAAAGCATCTCTGCCCCTGGCAACTTCTACCTGTAGCTGCTTTGTGTAATAAATCCATGTGGTGTCAGGGTAGACAGACGAGCTTCTTTTTTTGCCTGTTCTCATCCCCAATATGCACTGAGTAAATACTAATGTATTTGGAAAGACTATTACAGCTGAACTTCTTGAGTAACACAGTGGGAAAAGAAAAGTATTTGGACATTAATAAAGTCCAAATTTAAGAGAAAATTATTACTTAAAACTGTACCCCAGAGACTTCAACACAGTCACAGCCTGTTCTGCAGCCTAGAGACAAAGATACTTCTAGGATGAATAGACAACAACTTGCTCTTTATTTGCTTCAGGGAAGCCCAGGCCCTAGTGGGACGCCTGGTGATCCAGGTCCACCGGGTCTTCAAGGTATGCCTGGAGAAAGAGGGATTGCTGGAACACCTGGCCCCAAGGGTGACAGAGTAAGTCTATTTATTTCTGTTTTCCTGAGCAGAATCACCTATCTCTTAATACTGCAGTTATTCTGGGGTATGAACTACTGAGCATTCAGTGTGATAACTGAGACTTTCTGGGTATTTTCCATAGGGCGGCATAGGTGAGAAAGGTGCTGAAGGTACAGCTGGCAACGATGGGGCAAGAGTAAGTAAATCTATCACTCTCTTTAGACCCACTCTTCATACACCAGAGTGTTTATTGTGCTAAGGGTACTCAGCTCATAGAGTTAATCACTACTCAACTTGGTGATATCATGGGCTGATAGTCATTCTCATTACCCCTACCCTCCAAATTTTGAAGTTTTTCAAGACTGCTGTGTACAATGCTTTGGGATGTTGGGGTTCCAAGCCCCTGTTTTGTATCATCGATAATGGGAGTTAAGATGTCAGTGGAAAGGATTCACAGAAGTAGTGTGTTGATTTGGGATTCAGCTAAGTTGACTATAGTAAAAATATGAAAAAAGGGACAGGCAGAGTTCAATAGCCTAAAAGCAGACCTTCCAGCTCTGACTCTTGGACTAAGGCAGATGCCTCCTTATGGTTTGGATTGAGTTGTCCACAGTCTGTCTTGAGTTTCACAGGTGAAAATTCCTGTGAATGTACTAAGCCCCATATGGGCGGTAAGTTGCTGACACTTCTGGAAAGCTTTGAATCTCCTGTGCATAAATGACATGGCTAGTCTGGCAAGACATGTTCAAGACATGTTGCACACACTTTTCTGCATAGACCAACTGTCCAATAACCCCAAATGCACTGGGCTGGTTGTGTATGCACTGACAATATTTTCTTCCCAGAAGTTATTGGAGTTACTTTTTACATGAATTGCATATATCTGAGATTCTTTGTTTTTGGAAACTGGTTGGAGTACTAGCTGCTAGGCATTTGGAAATCTGAGGTACGTTCAAAAGATGAGGATCCTGCCTGGACTAAATTTATAACTAAAGAGGAAAAGGTTTTTGGAGCAACCATAGGATACAGAAGCACTAACTTAAAACTATCAGCTGTGAGCTGGATTTAGTTATAGTTAGTCAGTTATTAGTTAGTCAGATATTATCCAAAGATACAGAACCGTTCTTAATCATTGTAAGGCACATTTATAGCTTACAGTAACTAATGAACAGGTAAAGGAATGGTGAGCTAAATGTACATCCCTGTTCTAAAGCCAGTTATCTGCAGATATCTCTGCTACCTACCACTAGAGCATTGATGACGCTGCAGTATCTTTGTTAATGGCTTCTTTTTTTGTATTTCTCTACAGTTTGAACTAAGTTCCAGTGCAATTTTTTTTGTGGGAGGGGGGATTTTGTTCAATATAAACTGGGTGCAAGTTTGTGGTACTCTGCTTCTAATGAAACAGAATTGTAATTGGATATCTAGATATTCAAGAAGGTAATATAATTAGTGCTGCGGGATCATTATGCGGAGTTGATGGGTTTGGATGGAGAATTTGCGACCTGTTTGCCTAACTGCCCCATGAAGAGAAAAAGGACACTTTTGAGGAGTTTGCAAGATATAAATGAATCTTCAAAAGTAATGATGGACACTTTAAAACTAATTTAAACAGTTAAATACTAGCAGAGCTTCTGTGCAAGTGGGGGAAAATGACTTAATTTCCTCCTGAGAGAGCAAAATAAAGCCAGGGCTTTTTTTCTTTTTATCATTGGCCTTATTCATAAACACTGCATAAAGGAGAAGATGAAGTTAGCAAAGAAAGAGAAAATGAAGGAAAGCAGTCTTCTGAGATGTGGTATTTTGGTCACTGGGAGAGGAAATGCAAGTCAATTTTAAGTAAAGACAAACCCAACAAGTTTTCAGAGGTAAAGGAGAAGAATTTAAAGGAATGTAAAAGCATATGGAAATAGTAACATATGAGAAGTTTTACACTAACTGTTTTGAAGCATCACTTCTCTAACTTCCTTTCATCTTATTGTTCAAAAGGGTCTCCCTGGTCCAATAGGCCCAATGGGTCCAGCAGGTCCCACTGGTGAAAAGGTAAACAGATTTTTATTCCATTCCCTACTGAAGTTTCTTGATATTATCACCCTTTATTGGCACTTTTGCTACTCATCAAATAAGTTACTTGGGAAATAATAATGTTTAATTTCATTTTAAGGGTGAACCAGGTCCTCGAGGTCTAGTTGGTCCTCCTGGTTCCCGTGGAAACCCTGTGAGTAAACATGTTTGGTTTTTGCCTGGCATAAGTTAACAATGTCTAATACTGTTCCAAACTCCAGGTATTTGTCTCATTTGTGATATATTTTCCTCTTTTTCTTCCTCTTCCTGTGTAGCCAAAATCTGTAGTTCTGTCTCGATGCTCTGCACTTGCAAAACTATTAGCGGATTTTGTTCCTCTGTCCTATACTTGTTTTAGGGCAAAATTTACAGAGAGTTACCCTCATTTACCTTACTCCTGAAAGTATACCACCATTTTTAATTGTCTGAATGTTTTTAAAAGCATGCACATACCAGATACTACTGTACACATACAAATATTTAGATGGACAAAATGCAGAGGTATACCTTAGTTCATCCAGTTATGTTAACTCTTGTCATTTTCCACTTATTTGTGATTTTAAGGGCTGACTTTGATAAGGGAATTAAAGGCTCAGCCCTTCTAGATCCTTAATACTGCTTGGAGTTGATTATGTCTGTGTCATAAATCAGAACAATCTTATTTCCAGTATAAATTGGAAGAGCTTCCACCCCTCTAGGGACTGCTGGGGCTTGGCAGCCTTCAGCTCCTTCTTTTCCAAACAAATGTTGTGTGGAAAGCTCAGCTGAAGCAGCTCATAGCCCATTCTGACCTTGTAGAAGAATACATCTTTGAACTACTGGCTTTTTTCCCCCAGTCTATCTTATTAGAATGGTAGGTTGCATAAGGTGTGTGCTCTTCAGCTAATTGTGCTATCTCTGGAAGTAGTTGTGAGCAGAATTTCTCTTACTGCAGTTTTAGTGCTTGCTCATGCCTTCCATCTCTAAATTCTGAAAGTTTGAATATAGTGTTGAACACATGGCAGATCTTAACTTCATAGTTAACATCATTTATTTTATGATTAGAAGATCATTTTATTCTGATTAATGGAGCAAAAGTATAATCACACTTATGACAGTAAATAGTTAACAGCCTTTCTTGTATATTTAGCTGTAAATTATACTGTATGTAGAAAGGCAGTTGTTAAATACGATTATTCTAATTTCTTTGACCAGGGTTCCCGAGGAGAAAATGGCCCAACTGGTGCTGTTGGTTTTGCTGGTCCTCCGGTATGTGTTTTGTAACACTAATGAGTTTCCTTTAGTCATGGTTTGACATACTTAGTTTCCTTCATTATGAATAATACTGCAGTGTTCTGGAACGTGACTCACATTTTTGTTGCAGAAAACTGTTTCTTTTTCCCATCAGTATAACAAGTAAAGAAAAGGGCCAATAAATACCCTAGACAGCTGAAAAGTGATTTTGTTGATAAGATTATGTAATTGTTCACCAGATTTCATATTTTCATGAATATGCTATGTTGCTCCTTTGAGATTAAAATGAGGTAAATTAAAAAAGGTGTCATCTACTGAAGGTAGAAAAGATTTGCACCATGAGTAGCAAAGGCTGGAATGAGTTGATAGACCAAATGGAAGGTTTGTGAGTTTTCCAGTTAACACCCTGAACTTTCCCACAACCTAAGTAATGTTTCAGACCTTCCACAAAGAGTCAGGCATCTGCTTCCCTTGGTAGGAAAAACAAGACGAGAAAAGACAATATTTGTTCAGTCTGTTTTGCTTTTAGGTATGTAATAGCTGCTGATAAAAATAGAAAATCTAAAGAAAAGAAAAATGTGAAGTAGACAAGAAAATATTTTAAATGGAAATACTGACTTCACAGACTGTTCAGAAAATCTCATCTGTGATCTTCTAAAGACTGTGCTGAACTGTTACAGTTCTCTTGAACTGAACTGTTAAGCAAATACAGTGTTTTCTGGGCTGATTTGTTCTCCTGATATTTTTTGCCATCTAGAAATTCCCTACAAAATGACTTTGTTAGGCTGGAAAGATTTGGTATTCTCTGACCTGATGTCTCTTCTCAATATTTCTTATAGGGCCCTGATGGTCAGCCAGGTGTGAAAGGTGAACCTGGAGAACCTGGACAGAAAGGAGATGCTGGATCTCCAGGACCACAGGGTCTTGCTGGGTCTCCTGGTCCACCGGTAAGTATAAATAACCTCTTCAGAGAACTGGTGGCATAGGCTGATCTTGCTTATTTAAATGTTCTGGTTGTTCGCTACCACCCTTCTCTTCCTCTGTTCCTTTTAGGGTCCTCCAGGTGTTCCTGGTCTGAAAGGTGGTAGAGGAACTCAGGGTCCACCCGTAAGTATATTTTATTTTTTGTGACCTGACTGCAGATAATCTGCTACTGAAATTTTATGTAATGTGTGTATCATTCCTCATCTCAGCTTGTTTTTCACAGTCTGTAATTATAACATTTGCTCACTAATACAGCTGAGAACATTTGAGGTAACCAGTGCTGTATTTCTTTCAATAAAGTTGGCATTAAAACGTTTCTTAGGGTGCTACTGGATTCCCAGGATCTGCTGGAAGAGTTGGGCCTCCAGGACCTACTGTAAGTCAATTGTCATTCCTAATAGGTGTGTTTTATAAACTGGTGATTGAAAACATGAAGACTAAATAAACCAGAAAAGGTGAAGCAGTGTTTATGGCCTGAGGCAATAGAAGAGAACAGTTGTCAGCACTGACTTCTGTGACTGCATGCTTACATCCGGCTTCGTTAAATAAAACTCATTAGCCTTGGGCTTGATCCAGTGCTGGTGTGTCCAAATTAGTGCAACACTTTTCACTGGATTAAGTAGGCTTTGAGCTGTTCAAGCTGCTCTAATGACTCAGTTGCTTACAGGAACAAAATAACAATCTATATCTTCCTGTACTTTTTATTTTTTTGTCTCTTCAGTGGTGACTGAAGTTAGGACATTTTTGGAAAAGGAAGAGGCCTCTGCCAGGCTATCTCGTCAGTGGGGTTACTCATCCATTAAAATAAAACCACAAAATCTCTTACGGCTAAACATTTTCAGAAACACTAAAAAAAAAAAAAAAAAAAAAAAGAATTAGTTGTGGATCAACAAGTGAGGATTCAACTCCACACAGAGAACTGTGTTACTTTCTTCATATGCCTTTCAATGTTTTGATGGGAAAAATAACTTGCAGTCGTGAGTTTATCAAAAAGTGAAGTTTATGGAAAACATAATATACATGTGAAGTCTTTTAAAAGTATTTGTGAAATGAACAAAGGTCCATTAAAACACTAATTTGTACCATGTGAATGAAAAGTTTGAATATGGACTTTAGCTTGATGATATTGGAAAGAATGGGCAAGGGTGAGTTTTCTAGCAGCAGTTGTACACGTGAGGTAAAAAACAAGAAAAGAAAAGAAGACAGAAACAAAAAAAAGAGTGTCTTTTAAAGGAGGGAGTTTGGAATTGCAAACTTGAGGGGGTGGGGGAGGTAGGGTGTGGAGCTTGGACATAATTTGATGAGATGTTTATTTAATCTCTTTGATTATAAATGAGATAATAGCTCTTAGCTCATTCACACTTTGGGCCTTCCTTAGAGAGTATGCACATTTACAGTTGATCAAAACACAGTCCTTAGAATTTAATTGTCCTGATCAGAAAAGGGTCCATTGTAATGAGGTGTTTTAATTTTCTTAGGGAGCTCCAGGGCCTGCGGGTCCTATTGGTGAGCCAGGAAAAGAAGGTCCCCCGGGTCTTCGTGGTGATCCCGGTTCTCATGGCCGTGTGGGAGATCGAGGGCCAGCTGGGCCTCCTGGTGGTCCTGGAGACAAGGGTGATGCGGGGGAAGATGGGCAGCCGGTACGTCCTGGTTGATGTTAAAATCTCCCTAGGCTGACTCTAGGCTTGGTCTCATTGTTACTTATATTTATTGCTACTGAAATGCTAGTAACGTTGTTCTATCCTTTGTGGATTTCAGGGCCCGGATGGCCCCCCCGGTCCAGCAGGAACTACCGGTCAAAGAGGTATTGTTGGTATGCCAGGACAGCGAGGGGAAAGAGGCATGCCAGGGCTGCCGGGTCCTGCAGTAAGTAACGACCAAGCCAGTGACGCCACCAGCTTGGGCATTCTCATCATCTTAGTGGAATTCTGAGCATAGTGCCCCATAGCACAAGGAGAAAGTTGGAAAACTCCGATTGCAGGAGCGAATATAGAAAGAATAGTAAATAACTAAATCTCATGCAAATATGAGGTGGGAGATTTTGTTTTGGCCATAATGGAAGGTCTGAACCTGAATTAAGAGTAAGTAAGTGGATAATAGCATTAAGACTTCTGGCTAAAATGTTCCTATTTGACTTAAAACTAGATCCTTGAAAAAAACAACCCCAGATTCTTCATTTAGGTGCCCAAAGGTCACCTGAATGTGAGTAAATACTCTGTAACAGCTATTTCATAAATTGTGAACTACAGTCTTCAGAATTACCATTTGTGCTGTCTTTGCTTTCATGTAGGATTTATAGATATTTATTGGAAAGCCTAATGATCCAGGAGATGAAGTCATTAAATAGACTATTAGTAAAAGGGATGGTATGGAGGATCTACCATTACCACTGGATCCATAAAGTCAATTTATAGTTAAAGTTGGCCAGAAATTATTCCAGGCTAACAAGTTTTGTTGGTGTTGAGACAGAGGAAAAAAAAAAAAATCATGTTACTTATTTCAAACTGCATTACATTTTTCCAGAGTTGAAAAGGCCTTACCTATTGCAGATAATGCCATCAGACATATTGATTTATCAAGGGAGTGTGTGCTTAAGAGTTGCTACTAGATAGACGAACTTCAAGTGCAGATTCTAGTCAATAAAAACCTATTCAAAAGCAACTAACACAATTAAACTGCATAAAAATACACAGTATATACATTTTAATATGTACTCAAGAATCTATAAGAACATTTTCCTTAATTATCAGTTTTTTCAAGTTATAAATGTTGATGGTACGTCAGACTGGATTAATGAGTAGTGTTTTGCAGGCAGCAGGTACTTTGTTTTGTGATTAAAATTTTGATATGATATTTCTCGTCTCTTTTAGGGTACACCAGGAAAACAAGGTCCCACGGGGCCACCTGGTGATAAAGGTCCCCCAGGACCTATTGGCCAGTCAGGTGCCACTGGACCTGTAGGTGAAGCTGGTCCAGAAGTAAGTATTAGAGCCTTGTAACATGCAAAAAAAAGGCAGTCTAGTGGTTATTCTACTTGACTTGAAGTTGGAGGTGGAGAACAACTCTCTAGTTCTTCCTACAGAAATGCAAGATTACAGAGCTAATCGACAGCTCTGTTTTTATTCCATAACTCTAGGGACCTGCTGGTAATGATGGTACTCCTGGACGAGATGGAGCTGTTGGAGAACGTGTAAGTATATATTGTTTTCTTAAGTCACTTCTGGAAATCTTGATTTTATTATTGACTTATTGTAGATTTTCTCTTCATTTGCTTAACTTGAATGGAGAACTTGTTCTGAAAGTGTATCACAGCTTTGAATAAGTAGTACTTCTCAAAGTTGAGGAAACCTGGCTAAGAACACCTGTCTCCACAAACTCAGACTTGAGTTCCTACAGAAGGAACATCTTTGTAGATTGTAATTGCTAGAAAATAGATTAGCAATGCTAGAGTCCAGTCCTCTTCAGATAAATAATGTTCAAATTATGTTTTGCAGGGTGATCGTGGTGAACCTGGCCCTGCAGGCTTGCCAGGTTCTCCAGGGGGTCCAGGAACTCCAGGTCCTGTTGGCCCTCCAGGAGATGCAGGTCAAAGAGGTGAAACTGTAAGTGAGACTTTTTCATTTTTTTTTAATACTTTGTTTATCAAAAAAATATTGTGTATGCCTTTGTGCATTGCTTCACATATCTTCTGTATGCAATCTTTATAGGGTTCTCGAGGTCCGATGGGTCCCCCAGGTCGTGCAGGAAAAAGAGGTTTGCCTGTAAGTTCTCCGTGGTCACTATGGTTTTATCTGAGATCCTTTTTACAGGAAAGTGTATGAGAAACTAGGCCAAAATCAGAATGCTAAACAGGGCTTCAACTTTTAGTCTTCTGACTGCAAGTGGATGAAAGTAGTCATCTGAGCTGCAAAGCTGTATGAATCTGTTTGGATACACTAGTATTTCTACACTGTAAAAATACTTTGCAGAGAATTAACAAATGCTTTGGAAGCCTCTTTATTTGGAGCGTGTTGCTGTCTGCATGATGGTAGGACCTAAGTTAGCAAATGGCTGGAGTCTGTGTCTGATAATTCAAATAAAGGTTAAAGAAATGAATGCGGAAAAGGCACATCTTTAGATAAAATTGGCAGAAATGTAACAAAATCACCTGTTCTCATGCAACTGCCTTAATTCAATCCATGAGATTCTGACTTCAGTCCAAATTGAAAAACAAACAAAACCCATCTTTTTGCATTATATAACTCTTTTACAATCCAAGCTTGGAACAAAAAAATAATTGCAAACTTGGGAAATTCAAAAGAATGTTGTTCTGTCCCTAAGCAGATGTCATTTGAGAAACAAGAAAAGTTTATTGAGTAGTTGGTGATAATGATGCCATTGATAAACTATTTGGAATCTGGCGTTAAGAAATTTAGCATGCAATTTGGGCTGAGAAATATAGAATTGAAAGTAGAAGGCATTTTTTCCAATGATTTTTGAATTGGTATAAAAAGTACGAAACTATCGAAAATACCAAGAATGAAATTGTGATGGTAATAAAACCAAGCTATTTGTACTGGGGAGCCTGAACGTTGTTGTCTGTAGTTAGGGAGTGTAATTTCAGTTGTGAAGGTGAAAGCAGCTGTGAGAAGTAAAGATGCAACATGGAGGATTTCATACTGAAAATACTTTTTATCATTATGAGTCTGTGAGACATCTTGAAAATGCATTTTACCATTATGAGTCTGTGAGACTTCCACAATATTTCAATCTCATCCTACAAAAATTATTTGCCATATCCAGTAAGGCAAAGAAATTTTCTAATCTTAAAAATTTTGTTACATAAATTATTTTGCATCATTATTACAGGGGGTTTTTTACTGTATTACAAAGATAAATAGACTAAATTTACCACAACTACAATTAAGCACAACACAGATTTCTGTAATTATTTACTTATTCTTTGGTAAAAAATCAAGATTCTTGGAGCTGCCCCAGAATCACCTTCTTTCCAGCTTTAGAAGCGAATGAGGTCTGAGTGCAGTGCCTAAGAGCAAATGAGGGGGTTTTGCGGTTGTGGGGTTTTTTCCAGTTCAGAATCTTACATTTCATCACTGATATTTACAGGGTCCCCAAGGACCTCGTGGTGACAAAGGTGACAATGGAGATCGAGGTGATAGGGGCCAGAAAGGACATAGGGGTTTCACTGGGCTTCAAGGCCTTCCTGGTCCTCCTGTAAGTTCTGTTTTTACTATAATTTTATTTCCTTGATAGTTAAATAATGTATCAGGAACACAGTTATTTAAAATATGAAAAAAAGCAAACATGAATTTTTTTTTCCCACAAGGTGCTTGTGAGTGGCCTGGCTATCTGTACTTGTTAATATTTTTAATGCAATTTTACAATACTATTGCATGATGAGGTAAACCTGTGCTTTGCAAGATACGTGTTCTCCTACTCTTGTTCTATTTGTGCCAGTCCGCAGTGACTGAAAACTGACAGTCTATGACCTGTCAGCACAAGATGATAACAAAAGTTGATAGTTTCAGATAGGCACATTAGAGTGTGAAATGCTTTTTGCCAGTGTTTGAACTCTTTACAGTCAAAGAGTCAAATGCAAAATCCCATGAGGATTGTGGTAGTATCTCTCACTAATATTTGCAAGAACTTCATGATTTCAGTGGCGATTGAATGGAAATGCGATGGAAAACTTAATTTTTGTACATTTGTTTGCTGATCCTATGCAAGAGCTAGAAGTTTCAACATGCAGGAAAAGAGTCAACAAAAAAACCCCAGCATCCAAAGCATCTTTGCACTTCATAACAACGTCAGTTACTCTTTTATAAGCCAATCTGATTCTGAATGTCATGAAAGCAAGGCTTTTCTGCAGAAACAACTTTATATATAGCCAAGCACTAGTAAATTCTATTAATCTAAATTGTGATTACAGTTGTTACTCTGTGACAAAAGAGAATAGAATGAAAATGAATCATAAGAGGGAAAGGTACTACCCATTGTTTATGTATATTATAATCCTATTCATACAGAATTGTGTATATCACACACTAATTCTTTAAAACTAAAGGAATATGCTTTAAATGTCACAAAGATACAATGATTTCTTCTGTTTAGGGTCCTATTGGTGAACAGGGCAGTCCTGGCATTCCAGGCCCATTTGGTCCTCGGGTGAGTATGTTTCAGGATTAAGGTTTTTCTTGCTTGTTTTTTTCCATGATCAGATTTCTACTTCTGCATCACACTTACTTCACTGGCTTTTATTGACTTTCAGTATCATGTGGTAATTACCCTACTATCTTTTGCTGAGAGACATTACATTGTTTAATACAGTAAAGCTATGACATAAGTGTAGTTTATAGCTAGATAAAAAGGTCAGCTCAGAATAACTACAGGGCTACAGTCTCTTTTTTACAGACACTCTTCCTGTAGCTAATGCAAAGCCATATATGTGGCAGCTTTGCTACTCTGCCTTTCATACACCCATGTATGTCGTTCACTCAAAAGTAAAGGAGAAATAGGACTCCCTTGGATGTTCCCAAGTGACAGTGTATCTCTGAGTCTGTATACATGTATGCAAGATACTGCTTATAAAAGGCTGTTTTGTGTAACTTTGTTATTAAATGCTAAAATACATTCCTTCTTTCTCTTACATTATCTAGGGTCCTCCAGGTCCAGTTGGTCCTTCTGGCAAAGATGGAAGTCCCGGTCCACTTGGGCCAATTGGGCCTCCTGGTGTTAGAGGGAGTGTAGGAGAAGCTGGACCTGAGGTGAGTTGATGGCAATATGGAGGGAAAAGATTACCTTCAAATAATGAGATTTTTTTACCATCCATTGCATCACTTTCTCAAACATTCATGAGCTCAAGAGAAATGGTAAGATTTGATATAGTTTCTCCAACAAGTAGTCAGGATAACTGTGTATTGAAAGGGCTCATTTCTTACTCATTTTCATCTTCTGGACCTGTGACAATCCCAGTCCCATCTACCTATGCTCTCCTTAGGCCAGCCTGGGGCTACTTCTGCAGTTAGCTCACTGGATCCTACTAGAACTGCAGTTCAACATGGCTTTTTGGCAAGTTGAGTCCTAAAATCTCAGGCCTAAGCATAGGTCAGTTGGTGTATCTGGAACTAGCAGCAGTTCAAAGTCAGTAGTCCCACAAAGGTGGCACTGAATTAGAACAGCCATGTGACTGATTGCCAGCAGCATATTCCATCATGCCTTGTGTCAAGGAAATTTTCCAGTCCAAACAGCCAGCCCAAAATCTAACACTCACCTCAGCTGACCTTCAGCCTGGTCTGAGGTTTACAGGCATCAACCATGAGCTGATTCGCAGCTAATGAAAAATAGTTTGTCCATTTTGGAAAAAGTCCTAAACCTTTGCTAAAAGTCCCAGGCATATTCCACATTTACCAATTCACGATAAGTCATAAGATGTAAGTTACGCTAACCCAAAGAAGATAAGTTAGAAAATTAGAGGGATTTGTGAAATTTGTGAAAAGGGTGATCTGGACAGTCATGTGAAATATTAAAAGACTGGTATTGCTTATTTTGGGGAAGAAGTGGAAGAGGTGGAATAGAACAATGAGCAAGACAGAGAAGGCAGTTTCTGCTATTTTTCTGTCTTGTAAGACATGGTGCTTCCTGTGTTTATCGTGTGCTAATATGCACCCTATTTCATTTGAACTTCTGCCAATTATGGGTATCTCCACTTCTGCCGAGGCACCAAGACATGAATCAAAAGTCTACAGTAGAGCATAAGAATATAATGTATATCCAGATACTTCATCTGTGTAATGAGACAGTACAAGAAATATCATACCAATATCATACCAGTATTTTTAGTTTTGCTTTCCATGGTGGCTTGCATGCAACTGTAAATTGGAATTAAAAAGCAAGAAATAAAAGTTAAGATTTCATTTGTCAGACACAGAGCGTATTAGTTTGGGTGTGTGCTCTGTAGTAAGTGTTTGGAACACCAGTTGTGAATTCTGAAGTAATTACTCTCAAAGGAAATGCCACGTTCTGATACACAATCTCATGCACCAGAGCATCAAACTTCAAATGAAGGCATGTTCCAGACTTCCTGCTGCCAAAGAAGAGCTGGCAAAGCTTGCAGGTGGACATATGTTTATTAACTGCTATTTTTTGTGTCAAGACTCAGTTACCTCCCCAAATATCACAATTCAGGTTGACAGAAGGACCTTACAACCCAACATTTGGGAAAATTTACTTAGTCAGGAAAACACCTGCTTTGCCAAGTAAGGATGATATACATTCTGTCTCATACCTGTGGCCAGAAAGCTCAGCACTGTGCAGGATAAATGTAAAGATGTATCTAGTGCCAAATTTTCCATTCAGGCTTTACTAATTGAAAATGTGCCTGAGGCAATGCAGGGGAAGAAGGAATTTTAGATTGCTCTAAAAATCACTTACAGTTGTTGGGAATTTTAAGAAATAAAGTTATTAGGGAGGGATTTGAACAAGGAGGGACAGATAGCTTAAAAAAATGGAATGAAGAGGCCATTCCTTGGTGACTTTTTCCAGTCTGAAATCAGGAGTAAGAAAAATTTGAGCAAGGTATTAAGACAGGCAGAGAGGGCATGAAGCAGAGACAATACCTCACATGCAGTTCTAATCTCTTAACCCTGTTCCTGGAAATGTGAATTGTCTATCTGTATCTGAACATTCCCTATGCATTAGGGTGGCTGGCCCTGAAGTTTTGCTTTTTTAGTGGCTGGCTTTGCTGTCATTTTGCACAGTATTTACTCTGCTGTGCCTCTATTGCCTTTGTTTTTAACCTTAGGGTCCACCAGGGGATCCTGGCCCTCCTGGCCCTCCTGGCCCTCCAGGCCATCTCACTGCTGCCATTGGTGACATTATGGGACACTATGATGATGCTATGGCAGATCCGCTACCAGAGTTTACTGAAGATGAAGCAGCCCCAGATGACCATAATAAAACAGACCCAGGAGTCCATGCCACACTGAAGTCACTGAGCAGCCAGATTGAGACTATGCGCAGCCCAGATGGTTCAAAGAAACACCCAGCACGGACTTGTGATGACCTGAAGCTGTGCCACCCATCCAAGAAGAGCGGTGTGTATAAATACACCATCTCCTCTATGTGCCATATGATGCTGTCTTGTTTCCAATATATACTTGGTCACTGGAAAAAATGAGTAATACAGATTTTGATGGCCTAAATCGACATTCACACTAGGAGCTTGAAAACTTCTTACAAAAAATTATTTCTTCTTGCCAGTGAAGTATATATTCTGATGTATCCCTTATTTATTTATTCAGTATTTATTAAAAAATCTGAAATATTTTAGACTTCCTTGGAATTCTACTTCTAAAAGTGTTTTCACCATGGAGTACCACTTACATGACGATAGAGATAGCTTAGTCCGCCAGTTGTGACTATTTGCTTAATTGCTATTAGCTCAAAATGTTACCTGTAGGCTGATGACCTGCAAATGCTTTCCATCCAGAATTCTCTGCTGCTGCTTCATGCTGGCAATTCGTAGGTGGTAATGTGCTAACATGCCTTTTAGGAGTTTCCCTAATTTATGTGGATTATTAGTGGATAAATCAGAACAGACTGGAAGGTAGAGATAGTTTGTGGCAGGCCTTGCCAGCTTTTGCCCCATTTCCTGAAACTTTGCTTCCAACATCAATGTTAGGAGGGGCTGGCATCAGTTTGTCATGTGTAGAGGAAAATTGTCTTCTAGCCACTGTGTGCTCTTTATGCACTTGGAGTGCTCAGGACCTTTGCAATGCATTTCAACGACCTTAACCTTAAACAGCTTTCAAGTCTGAATTCCCTTATTTTGAAATATTTGAAATACAGATCAGCTGGTATCTTGAAGCAACGTTATAGTGTATACCTGAAGGACACATCAAAACACATCAGGTCAATACATGAAGCGTATGCCTGTTTTGCCTTGTGTTTTGTACTGTTGTGACATACTTTTGCTTACATTGTCCCTGTTATTTCAAGAATCTTTACAATATAATGGAATCATGTTTTATATTCTTTGTAGGTGAATATTGGATTGATCCTAACCAAGGATGTGTTGAAGATGCTATAAAAGTATACTGCAACATGGAAACCGGAGAGACCTGTATTTCTGCAAACCCGTCTACTATACCCCGTAAAACATGGTGGGCCAGCAGGTCATCTGACTTAAAGCCCATTTGGTATGGCCTGGATATGAACAGGGGATCACAGGTAACTACGTATATTTAATGTCAAGAATCGACTTCTACGAAACTTGTTTCCTTCTGGTTTAGAACTTCATCTGCTCTTCTGAGCAGATTCTGCTACAGTCAGAACATTATGATTATTGATTGACTGGCTTATATTCAATTGGTTGTTATTACCATACAGTAATATAGTAAATATAGACAAGAGCTGGGAGAAACAAAGTGCGTGCATCTAAGGCAGGATTGGCTATAAGTAGACCACTGCTGGGAAAGATTTATTTCTCTTGATCCCAAAAACATCAACTTCTCTAGCAATCTATTTTAGTAACTCACTATCCTTGTCCTTAAAAAAAAGTGTACTTTATCCTAATATATGATTTAAATCACTGCTGTTTGTTTGTATTGAATTCTACTCTTTCTTTCAGAAAACTCTTTACTGCTAAAAAGTACAAAACTTACTTTATAAATTTGTTTTTAAAGAAAGTATGATTGTCAGAAAGAAAGTATGTGTCAGAATGCTTCATGCCGAATGCATCAGTCTCTAGACAGACAAAAATTCCACTCAGCTTTCTGTTGTGTATTCCATCTGTGGTAACTTCTAAAAGTAGGCTTAATGATCCTGCCGAATAACAGAAGTTTATGCTACGCAAAGTATATAATTAATTAACCAGCTTTTGCCACTTTTATTCCTAGTTCATGGAACCAAAAGCACAGAAAATATTTTCAATTGTTACTTCATAGGGAGTAATTAAATATCTTTAAAATAAGTATTTGGTGTGTAAAAAATAATGCTGCTATCAGCTGGATTCCTGAGAACAGTTCAGAACTTCAACAGTTGAGAACGGATGTGATATTGATTGCTTTTTTGAGATCCTTTCACTTATTATTAAATTCAGGAGAACTTGCCATGTCCCAAGATGTCACAGTTGATGTTTAGCTGCCTGCAGAGCTACAGATAGGGGTTTTGTAAGTCAGATGCTCTTTGGAGGAAGAAATTATCTTGAGGAATACTATAAAAGGATATTTCATTTTTGAAAACACTGTCAGATTTGAAACGAATAGTATGATCTCTGTAATAGTCATATGCACTGCTTACAGATTCTAAATAATAAGCACTGCGATTGTTGAACAGATATAACACATTTTGTAAAAAATGACAGTGTCAATGCATAAGATTTCCTCTTTTCTTCACCAGTTTCAGTGAAATGTATACATTTTTAGTCATTCTTGACTTATATTTTTATGTTGCAATGATTCATAAAGGATGAATAAAATGAAACCTGCACAGATAGGGAAAAATATCTCAGGAATTTTACGATTTTTGTTATTGGTAGAAAAATTGTTTCTGTTTTTTATAGAAACAGTGGCACTTCGTAAAACATTTGTCAAACTTTGGTGCAAGTTAGTTAGTTGATAAAGCCCATATGCAAATGTATACAATACAAAGCCTGTACAAAGCCTGTACAAACTGTAGAAAACAAGTTGCTAAAGTTGCAATATAGCAGGTACGCCATAAAAGGTTTTTCTGTGCTTGATGTTTCTCAGCTACTTTGAGGTGGCTCTAATGCACTATTTCATATGTAAGGTTTAGCTCCTACAGAATCCCTTTTTGAAATAAGGCAGAACTCATTCCAAAACTTGGTCTGTGGAGGCCCAACTGCCTTAGAGTTGTTCAGCTGCAGAGCTTTACAGTTAAAATTCTCCAAAATGATCCCTTTTACAGGGTGTCTACATTTCTTCATCCTCAACTGGCAGCAAACTACAAAAGAAACCGTTCTTAGATTTCATGTAATAGGGCTCCTGCTAGTCATGTCTGGAAAGGGTTACGATAATGGCAGATGTTTCTGAAATTCATGAACCCTTAATGAATTTTCATGTAATATATGTTGATCTATTTCTTTATCTTTACAGTTTGTGTATGGGGATACAGCTGTTACGCAGATGACATTCCTGCGCCTCCTATCAAAGGAAGCTTCCCAGAATATCACTTACCTTTGTAAAAACAGTGTTGGGTACATGGATGACCAGACGAAGAATCTGAAAAAAGCTGTAATTCTGAAAGGGGCCAATGACCTGGAGATCAAAGCAGAGGGAAACAGTCGATTCAGATACACTGTTCTTCATGACAGCTGTTCTGTAAGTTTGGGTTTTCTGTCATTTGTTATGGAGAAAAAGGACTTTTGTCCTTTTTCAGTTCTTTCTTGATTTAGAAGAAAAATCCATAGAGTGAAGTAATTAAAATGCTGCAGAATTTTATCCTGAATCATAGAAGTAACTGATCAAGTAGGTATTTCTACTAGTTCTAGCTTCACATAATAGATGTCCGCACTATTCAGAGGATATTTACAAATTACTACTTATTAGTGAGCATACTAAGATACATATCTTGCCATTTTGCATTTCCCAGTATTTGTTTACCTCTCTGTGGAATCACACAAATTGGTCAGATAACCTCAAGCATTTGTCTGCCAGATGGGTAAGATTATTGCAGCAATACGCTAGAGGAAACTCATTGGTATAAGACTAACTGAGTTGGAAAGGAAAGTGTTCCCCACAAAATTTCCTAGTGGGCATAAAAAGCAGCAAGTAGTAAATTTTTTCATGTTCAATAGCGTTCTCAGTCAAGTCTATGATACTGGCAAAAGATTTCTAAATTTATTTTTGCACTTGAAATAAATTAGAATATTCTCTGTGCTCTAAAGTAGTATAGCCCAAGATCATGTGTCCAGGTGCATATTAACACATAGAGAAGAATTTCACAACATAAGAATCAATCCAGCTTGAGGGGAAAATCCTGCTGTGTCAATCTGACAGGTCTGTTCATCACTGTAAGCGCAAGATATATAAATTTTAAAATAACCAAGGTGCAGTATGGGCGGGGGTGTGTTGCTTAGCAAAGATACAGTGAGATCCTTCTGAACTATCAGACAACTGGCTCAACCAGCTGGAATTCAGGCTGTTTCTGACATGAGCGCTGGCTTAAGTTTTTCTCTCTTCTTTTTTTTTTTTTTTTTCCCTCCCCCCCCTCCAGAAACGTAATGGGAACGTGGGCAAGACTGTTTTTGAGTACAGAACACAGAACGTGGCACGCTTACCTATCATAGATATTGCACCGGTGGACATTGGCAGTACCGACCAGGAATTTGGAATTGAAATTGGGCCAGTTTGCTTTGTGTAAGAGGAAGGGGGGAAATTAACACACTACCCAGCAACAGCAGCAATTAAACACATGAACTTAGACTGATTGAAGTTAATCCTGAGACTCTTGAAGTAATGGCTGATATTGGATCAGCATTGTATATACAGTTCTTTTTAAATGCCCGGCCTCCTTTTGAATATTTATTTTACTTACAAACCTTCCGTTTTAAATGATTGAAACCAACTTTTTAGTGCAACAGTACAATTTTAAGAGGATTGATGACCACCTTTTAAAAGTAATATGAATCTTCTTTTCCTTGCTTTTGTTTCAAATTATTTTGAAATTTACAGGTATTCTAAATAGATAGTTTTAATGTGGGACTTTGTAAAGCTCTAAGGATTATTTCTTTTGCTTGGATGCATACTGAATAACAGAAAAGTAGAGCACTTTTGTGAACCGTTGGCTATATTTCAATCATACATACTCCCGCTACCCCAGTTTGTCTTCCTGTCGTTGCCAGTATGATAGCCATTCGCAGAAAACTCTATCTTTTGTAGCAGAAAATCTCTTCAGACAAGATCATCTTAATTTGGCATTGTCTTTCCTGCACTTTCCTATGTAATAGTCTGCTCAGAAGAGTATTCCATAGCCATGTGTAATTTATGAAGTAAAAATACTACTGGGGTATATACAAGTTTTCAGTAGGGGTGTCCCATATCTTAAATTTTAAGGCCAGACTTCACTTCTCACAATATAACTGTATAATTCCATTAAATTATCCTTAATCTTCAAAATACATCCTAAACCCAATACTTGTTGATTTTCCAATACTTGCCCATCTAAGAAGCCATTACATATCAAATTATACAGATGTCTTGTATATGGTGCCAATTTATGTATGTTGCAAATCATTCACATGTATACCAGACCAATTGCTAATAAAGAGAAAGAAAGTTTAGAAATTAATTGTTTTTAGCTGACATCCAGACATGCATCACCAGTAATTTGACTTACTGGCCTTGAATTGTCAAGGCAAGAAAGTTCCATCATTTCTTAGCATGAGCTACCTCATCTCTGGAAGTTGGGATGCATTTAATATTCCTGTTTTTATTTTAGATATTAAAAGGTGCTATGCTTCTGTTGTTATTTTGAGAAAGGAGATAGGCAGGGCAAAACCAACAAAAAAGTGATGGTGCTAAATTACTCTGTAGAAGGTTGATGAAATATAGATGCCTACTGTCAATGTCATTTTCAGAGCTTAGCTGTTAGGCTTATGGTGTTTGAGAGAACAATGTTACAGTGCATTTATTTGTCGGTCATACAGTATATAGAATGTTTTGTACCACTAACATGCTTTATTTTGTAAAGTATGTGGGTACAAACTTAGTTTTTTTGTTTCTTTATTGCATCTGTGCTCTCCACATTTTTTGTTTGTTCCTTTTAAAAAAAAAAAAATAAACAGCTGGGGCCATCCCTAAAGAAAGTCATGCACATAGCTTTATTCATGTATCTTTGCAAAGCATTTAATTAAATACATGCTTCTCGCTATGTAAGTGGTTTCCTTTTTGTAGAATTCCTTCCAGCATGTCCCATATCAGTTCATGTCTAAGAAATTAAAAATAGAAGTACTTAACTTTTGTTGCTATTTGAATAACTCATTTGCAATGTATTGTCCTGAAGTATTTTACACATAGGAATATAAAAGTATTTCGAATAATGACCTCTGTGCCAGTTTTTGCAAGATAGGCATCAATTTGTGTGAAGTAATCAATCAGCAGCAGTCCTATTAAAGCAACATAACTAGTATTGTTTGAGACTCTAGAGAAAGAGAATTTTTATTCAAGCTGAATAAAACATGACTTAGCCAATTCCCAGTTTCAATGTAAGCTATCGCTCTTAGAAAACAGTTTCTGGACAAACCATAAAGTTGCATGGTAGCAAGGCAGGCAAGAATTTACATTCCTTTTCTCCTCCTGAAGGGGTAGGAGCTTTGCAATTTTCCAGGCTGTCCACATGCATGTCAGTACAGGGTAGGTAGAGACTGGGAATAGGGCAGTTAACAGGTTCACACTGGTGTTATCTGTTTGCTTTTATTACCCAAGCAGGAACTCTGTGAGGTTTTTTTTACTGCCATGAAATGTCTATTAATATATGACTCAGGCATTATCATATTGGACACTTGAGAAGTTTTAGATAACATTAATTTCACTGAATAATCTGAGGTGTAATGGCTTGCTCCAACATGTTCATGCAAAGGTAGATAGCCAGTGGCTATGATCATACCTCTACAGGACATTTATCCAGATGCACAAAATAAAATTTTGAGTATAGATGCATGTTTGAAAGTTATTTTTAATACCTGATTTTCATCAGCAGAGTATTATAATCCATGATTAGTATAAATGTTTTGTGAAGTTGTTGAAGGAGAAGAGTATTTCATTATGAAGGATACTTCTTTTTTCAAGTCTCTCTTTGCATCTCTATCTCCATATGAAGCATGCAGTATTTCCTCAACCAGGTGCCTTGAGCACTGAAAAAGAGCTTTAACTAGAAAGCAGTCTAAGGTAATACTCTGTAAAAACCATCGCTGGAGAATCACCAAAGCAAAGTCTCACTTGAAGTGTGAGCTCTCAGGAAATCCTAGTAGTTAACTGAGGAGTCTTCATAATGCAAGTGGTCAGACATGCTTTTTTCTTCTCTTAACTATGTTTATAGCACACATGCACGTTACAAATCTTCCCCTGTTTAAGCATTCCTCAAAGTATTGTAAAATCTTTTTAAGCAGACAAAAAAAAAAAAGGGGGGGGTGGGGGAAATTTCACTGCTTTAACCTCTTATTCAGACAATGTGGCATAGCCTTATGTAAATACAGCTTTTATTTCACAAATCTAGAATTAATGAGCTGCTAATTTGCAAGAGGTGGATTAATTTATAAAGTAGCATTAAGTAAATATCAGCTATGACATTTAGCATAGTTCTGTCTGTTGCAAATGGCGTCAGAAATGATAGATAAGAAAATTTAGAGTGGTTATGACAATATAATGAGAGACTGCATTTAAATTAAAGTTATAAGAGTTGGTCATTGCTATTATTTTCCATAACTGACCTGTCCTCAGTAAGAAATGAACCCCAGGACTGCCAGTAGCTGACATCTTCTCTCTTGGTTTCTCAAACACAATAGTGCAATAGTTGTGTGGCAACTATTCACTAAAATCTCATCTAGAAGGTAAAATTCTGTTATTCACTGCTCATAATTTGGCACTTACTTACTCTATGTTTACATCAGTGGTGGAGCTGTTACAGTAGTATATCTTGAACATTTAGAGAAAGACATGTGGATTCTTTTATCATTTGATTTTAACCAACTCATCTGGATTTGCAATGTTTGTTCTGAAGGTGCTTGCATCATCGCTGTCGTGCTTTTATCCCTGTGCCGCTGAACTCTAGATATAAAATACCAGACTTTGTATGTAATTACACAGCTGATTACAGACTGGGGACCAAGCAGAGCTTACCTAGTGCAAGGAGTCCTATCAGTGGAATGGGAACCTATCCTTTCTAATATCTCACCAAGAACAAAAAAAAGCAGTCAAGTATGAAAAGCAACAGCTTTGGTCTACAGGGCTGTGAGTTTTTAATACTAATTTTTCACCTTCACAGCTTAGATTTTATACAGCTGCACAGTAGAATCCATTTTGGATTTCTTTTCTCAAGCAGTGTCTCCTAACACTGACCACTTTTTACAGTGTGTTTTTTACTTTTAGATTTCTTTCAAGTTAAGTATATGAAAAAATACTTTCTTGCTGAGGGAGGAAAAAGCATGAAAGATCTTTTGGATGTGCTCAGTGGGCCTTGGAGGTTATGATAAACATTCCCGGAAATGAAAAAGTTTGTTTATCTGCAAGCACAATGAACAAAGAATTAAGATTCAAGTATTGCTGAGCATATTCTTATTTTGCTATTGACTAGTTTTAGTGATCTTTCACTTTTATATTAAATATGTATTTTATTTTGTAAGGAGTTTAATAAAACCTTCTCCAAGGTTTTTTCTCTTATTACTGCTTGACATTCTCTTAATTTATCTTGAGCAGAAAGAGATACAGAGGGCAGAACTGATCACAGTGCTACAGTTTATTGGATACATCAGCTAACATGCCCAGTGGTTTAACTGGGCAGTATTTATATTGTGCTATATACTGTATAATTAAGTAACATTAATATTGTAAAAAGAAAATAAAGTGTTCTTGCTCCTTCTGTATTTCCTAGAAGATCCCAGCTCTGAATGCATACATCAAATACGATCATAGCCTCCCTACTGCCTCAGAGCCTTCTTCCAGAGAGCTCTTTATATTGAGCCATTCTGGATGCTTCAAATGTAAGGCAAACAAGGAATTGATGGTTTAAGTCCTCCCTGAACAAGAGGGGTTTTTTTCCAATTAGTTTTGGATTTATGCACCTCAGTTTTAGAGTGACTATGAAGATTTATGGTTTGACTGAATTTTTGCTTTTTTAAAAGGCTAGTGGAACAGCTTAAGTTGCATGTCCTCCCCCCCACTTCCATACAGACCTTTTCCTTTCTCTTTTGTTTTGGTACTCCCCTCTAGCTCAGTGGTTATTCTGTTGTCTCTGGGTGCATGAAAGCACAAGTTCAAATCTCGTCGCCTCCCCCTCCCAGACCCCTTCCTTGCCTATCTGTTAGCTTCCTTGTAGGAGTCATAAATACTCAGCTCCAAGTTTTTAATACTAAAAACATTCTGTAGAGTACCAGGAGTACTACATTCAGTAGAATAATGCATCAGGCAACACAGAAATGTAAGAAGGAAAGTGCCACTGCATAATAGCTAGAAACAATACAACCAAAGTCTACAAAACATAGCAAGCAAATAGAGGAGAATGAGGAAGATTTTTTTTTTTCCCCTCTACGAAGAGAAGTAAAGAGTCTAAAAATGTGTTAAGAGTAAAAAGCATTATTCTTCTTATTGCTGTAGGGTACGAGCCCCTAGGTTTCTTTTATCTCCTGTAGCTGCCTGAGATTGAGCAAAGTAGTTATTGGGCTGGTAAACAGTCTCATAATCTATGGATCTTTTGAAATTTTTTTTTCAGGAAGCGGAGGCTATACTGAAGATGTAATACTTACTAGGCAGTTGGTCTCACTGAGAGAGGATAATTATAAAAAGAACAGGATTCCAGGAAGAGAGAGTAAAACAATTGCAAAAGGAAAAGCAGAACTAAGTGCAAATGGAAGAAAAAAAGATTCCCTGCAAGTAGGCAAATACCATAGAGAAAACAAGGTAAAAATGACAGTATTAGGCAATGGTGGTATCATCATAAAAAAAATTCATCACAAAAGGTAAAATAAAATCAGCAGTTCAATAGCTGAAATAGAAATGTCAAAGAAACTGTGGACCCATAGACCCAGTTGGCCAAACTGTGTTTATGCTAGGAAAAAATACATCATTTTGATTTTGGATTATTGTGTGCAGTGGATTACAGTTTGCTTGCTAGGAGTTTAAAGATTTTGTTGAAGTGTGTGATTTCAAGCACATTCTGCAGAGTTCAGAAAATCCATAAAGGAGCCTTCTTGGGCAAAATTGCTAGAGTGGTACTAGAGAGTTAGATTCAGTTTCTTAAGAGGTAGAATGTTTTTAGCCAGCCTATTTTACCTGTGGTCCTGCTATTCAGAAGTTTAGCTTGTGTTGATATCAGAGGTAATGCTTATTAACGTATCAAATAGTGATGGTAAGAACCATTATGAAGAATATGATGAATTACAATAGAGAATAATCTGCGTTAAACCCTGTCTGTCCCAAGGTCACAAAGGGAAACCTAGGTACAAAAGACCAGCTTTCTTGTGAAGTTGCTGCTCATACCTGTGAGGTGACTATTGGACAATATCTGTAGGAACAGTAAAAGAAATCTGCTTTTTCCACAAGCCAAAGAAGAAAGGACACAATGTCAGTGATGAGAAACGGGATGTGCAGTAGTCGAGAAAATGGATTGGACAGTGTTCAGGAGAACCTGAGCAGAGTGATGCAAAGATTAAAACTGAAATGCTTTATAGGTTTATGCTAGATAGGAAAAACTTGGAGAGCTTGATTGATAATGTATTGTGCTATCAGTATTATATGTTGTATGGTTTGCTGGAGGAAGGTCTGGAAAAGTATTAAGGTATCAGTCAACACTCTAGCTTGAGCAGGATGCTAGAAGAGTCAATTGTTTCTCCATCCCCCACATTAATTTCTTGCACATTTTTATTTCCTTGCCGTGAGAGTAAGAAGCCGTCTTTCTATAAGCTCTGGTTTAAGTTTTTTCTAAATAATATTTCATAATCATTATGATCTGTGGTGTTCTCGGTATCAGAGAACAATGCACTACCAAATGTTTCTATTGCAAAATTAGTTCCTCAATTGAGGTATTACTATCTATCCCCCAGGGAAGACTGCAGCCTTATTTAGGAGTGTTTGTGCAGAAAAAAACCATTCAAGTTCACATCTGACAAAGCATCACAGAACTGCTTTTTGGCCTTAGTCAACCAAGTGAAAAATCCGATACAAAAGCAACCAATTATAACAAAATAACATTATTACAATTCTAGAAACTTCAGCAAAATATTTTTACATGTTTGGTAGGGAGCAGTCTTCCCTGCAACACAGAAACACAACATTGACAAAAGATTGTGACAACTGTAGGAGCCATCATTGTAATTTAGGAGCCCCTGCCCTCTAAAGAACATGCTGTGTGATTCTACACAAAAATCAGAGTAAGTCAAAAGCATTTCCTGCTGCCATATCAATTCAGCCATTTCCTGACAGGAATCTTAATCTCTGCTTTGCAGATGCTACCAAACTGAAAGGAGGAATGAGTAGCCTTTTTTTGCAGGTACCTTGGAATTACCATAACAAACATAGTGAAGCTGAAATGTGAGTTATGATCGGAACACTCACAAAACACCACTGAAACTGGAACCTCTCCAGCACTTCCAAGAATGATCTTTTAATGACTATGTTTTCAGTGGATGTGGACATGGATTCAGCAAAATACTTAAGTTTTGGCCTTTAATCCAGACATGTCCATGGCTAATGGTATACTGAAAGGAGGTCATGCAGTTTTTCTCATGAACCTCCTCTGTCAGAGAGGAATTTTGGTTAAGCATAGCTTTACCAAGTACAACTTATGGCAAAAAAAAAAAAATTAAAGAGGGAGAAAAAAAGATGATGACCGATGGCCTTCTAGGAAGGAGATGTCACAAGCAGGAGCGGCTGCTATGACGGGAAAGCCGCAGTGTAGGTTACAGTCAATGCTTCTGGGAGACATCCTCTAGGCTCAAGCTATTGTGGGACAAAAAGCAGGTGAGAAGACAAGACCACCAGGGTTTTGTTCTGGTGGACTTTATTAATCCTGGAACAGCAATCCCTCAGTGTAGGGTGAACTACAACTCACCTCCTCCCTGTGAGCAGGTAGGCAGACACACATCCTAAAACCTCCTAAAATCTCCTGCAAAATATCATTCTCTTCTAGTATTTTAAATCTAGGTTTCTACAGATTTTTCTTTACGAGCATAATAAGATATAATCAAGGATGTTTGATTACAAGCACACATTGAATTAAAATGCTAAATCATAATAAAAATATTTCATAAATTACTGTAGCTTAAGATTTGTGCAACAAGTGCCTCATTACTCACATTTCCAGAAGAGAAGCATTTGGTTTAAAAAATCATAGCCTGCCAGACCCAACCTCTTTCCTGGTGAAAACAAATGGATATGATTTTTCAAATCACTATTAGGGTTTTGGTCTTGGTTGAAATGGGTACGTTACCTGTAATAAGAAATATATTCTAATTCGGTGACTACAATGAAGCAGTGTTACTGTCATAACTAATAACCAGTCGTCCAAAATAACACATTTCCCAGCTTATATAAATAATATGCAGCTGACAAGAATGCTAGAAATTTGATATCTCTACTAAAGCTATCAGGACAGCCATAGCATGGCAAAGCATGTGTTGGGAAGAACTTTCTCCTTTATGAATTCAAAATTCTTATCAAGAGCTCTTCCTCCAAGTTACTGCCTGCAAATAGAGGCTTAAGATTATTTGGCTGATATCACAGCAAAGCAAGGGTTACAAATTACACTGCTGCTTATTTAAATGTCTAGCCTTTTTTTTTTTTTTTTTTTTTTTTTAGCAGGGAAAGTGGTCGATAATTCACCAGCTTTCAGAAAAAATTCCTAGCAACCATTCAAATTCAGAAACCATCACAACCCCATTATAAGCAGTTGTTTGCCCTGGCCTGGTTCTAGCTGTAAACGTACTGCTGAGGTGAAGAGCTGCAGAGACACAAACTCACAGAACAACTCACCTCTTGCCAGTAGCTGTCCCACAGCAGTTCTCTCCAGTGGGGAGGATTGCTGAGGCCAAGCTGCTTCCACAGTGATGTCTCAGGCTGCACCAACTAAGGGCTGTGAAAGGGGTCTTGTGGGGTTTTTAAAGCAGTGCCTGGAGCCATGCAGCTGCTAGATATGACAGCTGCAGAGAATGCATTACCTATCACTCAGAGGGAGGCAAGACTGTGTAAGTAAGTGAGTTGCAGGTGTTAGGAATTGTTTAAAATTAGGGCTTAATCAGATAGCCAAGTTTTTCTGTTAGAGAAGGGTTTGCTGGATTGTTGTTGTGTTTTGGGGTTTTTAAACATAATTTCCATAAAGAATGTAGAAAGGAGGTGTTGAAATAGTCCCTATGCCACAAACAATAGTCAGGGAGTCCACATTCACCAGAAAAAAAGCTCTGGTGTCCTGAAAAAGGGCTCCACCTTTTAGGTGATAATTAATTGTGAAAGGTGAAGTTCCTAGGAAATACTAAAACCTAAATTAGTGATATCTTTAAGCTGTTGGTATGATCTGGGAAACTTTAAGGCAGGGGGTTTTGTTTCTTTTCTTGTTTTCCCCAAAGAGCCATAGTAATATGGTGCTATGAAGCATATGAATATCAACTGGTGTAACACATGACTGAGTAAGAAGCTGTGGATCAGAATGAGAAATTTCTTATTATCAGTCTTCTTATTACTGTGTGGGTAACTTCTTTCCTTGTTTTTTTTTTAATGCCTCTCATTTGACTTCATGCCTCTCTTTCAACTAGGTATGTAGACTGCTTTTTTTTTTCTTTTATCCAATACAACTTTAAATTTAAATGCCAAAGGAAGATAAACTTGTATATATGTGCTTAAAAATCAACTTATCTTAGAGCTTGAAAGCAGGTGTTGGTGCTTCCAGACAGCCTTGAAAGACCTTTATTAGTTACCTGCATGAAAGGGGGTTATTCCTAGATGTGGTCTATATGAACTTGATGTGCTGCTCTGTAAAGGTGAGTAATAGTGCTGCTAGCCTGAAAGAGTCAGGTAAGTTTTTGTGTGGTTTGTTTTTTTTTAAAATTATATTTCCCATGTGAAATAAAAGCTAGAGCCTTTTGCAGGCTGACACATTAAATCAGAATTTAAAAAAAGTAGGCTTAATAAGTGATCCTCTGAAAAAAATGAAGGTAGTTGGATTTATCATTTTATGGTGGTCTTGGCTATTTCTTTGTGTTTTCTACAAAAGTTCCAGTAATCATCTTTCATTAGTAGAAATTATTAATCAAAAACTTGATGACTATATGTTTCCTTTAGAAAAAAAGCCCCCCAAACCTTCAGTTTTAAGGTTGAGTAATAATTGTTACCAGCCATTCACTCAGCAGCAGTAGTACTGGAGATTATAGAGGCTTTTCTTTTCTGCTGTGGTGATTAAGAACAGGTTTTTCCAATGCATTTTTCCACCAGTCAGACTTCTTACCAGCTGCTTTCATAAAATTTCAACTCCCATCAAAAGACTTCCTACCATGTAATTTATCTCAGATTAATATTATTACATACATGTAATTCTCATCTTCTGTAAATGGTAGGTATTTTCACCATAAAATGAGGAGGTTTCCTGCAACAGCCAGTATTTTTTATGAATTGTTGGCACTATTCTTTTATGCAGCATTAAGCACAGTTATGCCTGTTTTGATACTGCATTTGTGCTGTTAAGGTCTCCCCAGACCCTTACTATTTTGTTTCTGTGTGGGCATGTCTGAATTCTGTGATGCCAGAGCAGGGCCATGTCTTGGTTTATACCCAAATCTGGTGAGTTTCTTAAACACCATTTCTCTGCCCATTTTCCCTGCTTGGTCTAATCCAGAAAGTATTCTGAGGATGCATGATCCATAATCATCAGTGAGAACCTTTAAGAACCTGAATTTTTTTCTCCCTAATTTTTGTCTTCTGACCTTGTTGTAGAGGATTCTTAATGATCCTGAGCTGTGGAGCAACGTGTTGTGGTGTGGTAATGATGTCGAAGCAGGCTCTGTGCCTTCCTTCATGGGAAAGACTGAGTAGCCTGAATCCATGCTGATAGCCAGAGCAGCTCCCTGTGCTTGAAAAAAATGAGCCACTGGGTGGAGTGGAAAAAGTAAGAAAGAAAATATCATAGTATGATGCCATAAACTGCATCCCTTAGGATTACCAAGTTTTCCTGCAAAAAATTATTTTAGAAAAAAATCAGTTAAACTGGTACCGGAGTTGTGTCCTGCCATATTAATTTGTTTGAAGAGAGAGATATAAATATTAAAATAACAAAAAAACCTCAGTTTTATGAAACAACAAGGAGTTTTATTAAGATATTTTATTATGTGTCTCTGTAAGGAATAGACCAACAACCATATAAAAGCTTACAAAGATGGTTAACCTTCAACACTATAAATGTGTTAACGTGACAGAAGTAGTTCACAATTTTGCATCTTTACTGACTGTTACAGAGTGAAGGGAGAAAGTTCTCAACTATGACATGCCAATGACGATCTTTGACAGGAGACATTTACAATTGCATTAAATCCTTTACTTTTTTTTTTTTTTTTTTTAAGCAAGTCAATAACCCTGACTTGCAGAGTTAGGAGTGAAAAATACATTAGCACCATCATATTAGTCTTTTACACTTCCCTAATTTTAGTGGTCTTGACCAGCAATGACAGGAAAGTAGAGAAGCACCTTTGATAACAGAATACAATCCAACAATAAAATTATGGTGACTACTGACATTAAGGTATTAAACTCTTAAAATACACTGTACTTTTTCACAGCTAATCAGTACAGAAATAGACAATTTTGTACCAAATGATTCCACTGAATTGACCAATGGGTTTTGATTGAGTTTTGGTTTGACTCATCAGACACATCCCAGTTTCTGTCCATGTTGAGGTAGTTGAAACAGGGAGGTCTTTCTAGCTTTATGGACTGCATCTTAGAAAGAAGGGTAAACTTTGGTACTGGGAGCAATCAGTGCTTTGTAAATTGGCTAACATTCAACTAATAGAACACAGTGTTGTTTTATTAAGTGTTGAAGCTGTATTATAGCACCACGGAGACATGTTTTGAAGATGGAATTTTGTAAAAAAAATAGAGCAAAAAAAGCATTTTTATTGTAGTTTGTGTAATAGCAAAAAAAAATAACCCTTAATATCAAATCGATTTTTCCCCCAGAAATTTTGTTAATAAATAACTGGGATACAGATGGTCAGCTGTACTAGCTGACAAGGCTAAAACAAAGGAGCACAGTTGGAGTGTGAATCTGTTTGCTGGGGTTTCAGAAAGAGCAGGGTCTTTGATTTATAAGAAGCAGACCGGGCCAATGTCCACGCCAAATTCCTGATCAGGACCACCAATATCTATGGGTGCAATATCAACCACAGGCAATCTCATTGTCTTGCGCGTTCTGTATTCAAAGACTGTTTTACCCCATTCACCAGTGTGTTTCTGTGAAGTTAAAAAGAAAAGGAGAACATGTTAGAGAAATCAGTGTTGGGCTATGTGAAAGTTATCCTACAGTTTACTGGATTTACTACTTTCTAATTCAATATTAATGTGTGTCTCTCAACACCATGAAAACTGGTTGCAGTCTCTGTAGAAATGAACATGTAGATAGATAGACATTCTTAATTTCTGGTCCTTTTATGTGTGGTCTTGTGGGGTTGTAGACCTTGTGGCTCAGAAGGGGTGGGATCCCTGATGGACACTAGGGTGCTCTGGAGTGGTGCCTGTGCCCTGACTTAGGACTGAAATGTGGTCTGCATGCTGGAAGATGGTACAAATGGCTACTCTGGAAAGTGGTTTTGGCCTCAAGAGAAAGCAAGAGCAGTAATGAGGTAGCTCTTCACGTTCATGAAGAAATGGCTGCAAAGTAGATGTGTTCATGCATCCTTAAAAGGCAGGTTTGCCAGACACATCAGTGTTTGTTGGGCTTTTGGGACTTTAAACACAGCAGGAGACAAATTGTGGATGGTGTCACGGTGTTCTGTATTTATTTGTTACTGAAAAGGCTGCAGATGCTCATAGACGAGCATGCTCATTGATGTTACCACTACTCTCCAGTACTTCCTGCTGCAGCAAGCAAGGCACAGTGAAGCAATGGTGCGTCTGCGAAGTGACTGTATTTGCCCCTTCCCATTGCCCATGGCTGCTCATGCTCTTAGTTTTAGAGTTGACATGAGATAGATCAGAACTTGGTCACCATGACTTCCCTGACTTTGACGCTAAAGCAAGGAGATACCTGTAAAGCCCAGATTTAAATGGGAGTGCACCTCACTTTCTACAGGAGTGACACTTCTGGTGTACAGAATGGAAGTTTCCCCAGTTAGGTGCAGCTGTGTCCTTTCCTTACCCAGGTCATGCAAAGGACTCTCTTCCTTTATTACAGGTCTAGTCCTTAAGAGGGAATTATTTAGTAAACTACCATACTAAAGTCTTGTTTACTTACAGTACAGCCATCTTCCAGAACAGCATATGTGAATTTGCTGTTTCCTTCTGCCTTGATCTCACTCTCCACAGAGCTCATCAGTTTCAGAGCTTTTTTAACATTTCCACTGGCTTCATCCATGTAGGCAATGCTGTTCTTGCAGTAGTAGGTGATGTTCTGGGAGGCACGGCTGGAGAGGATGCGGAGGAAGGCCAGCTGAACTTCTGAGACATCCTCTGGAAGCTCAGGATCACCGTAGCTGAACTGCAGAGCACAACACATAAGCAACAGGTTTTGTTTAATCATGTCTAGGGACAGTCCATATAGTTTTATTTCACCCATGAAATGTTTAGCTTAGTTTAATTTCAGGATTATTTTTTAGTACATTGTGATGTATGTGAGTACAATATGTGTACTACCTTTTGGGCTGTTAACTGTGGTAATTTCTTACCTGGAAGCCTCCATTCATAGATTCTCCAAACCAAACGTGTTTGTTTCCACTGCTTTCACTGGTCCACCATCTTTTCCTTGGCACAGTGCTGGGGTTAGCATTGAGGCATGTCTCACCAGTTTCCATATTACAGTACACTTTAATAGCATCCATCTTGCAGCCTTGGTTAGGATCAACCCAGTACTCTCCTAGAGGTAAAAAAAAAAAAAAAAAAAAAAAAAAAAAAGCAAGCGTTAGGGGGCTTAATATATTTGGAGAAGAATCTGACTGCATGAGAGAGAAGCTTATTTCTATACCAGATTCCTGAGCCAAATTAGGAAGCATATTAGTTTTGACATAAGAGATGCCACACAGAAAATAAGATGATATAAAATATACTGAGTTCATGAGAATACTGTTATATGACTGACATTAGAAATAAATATAGAACTTATACTTGTCATGTTTTTTTCCCATAAAATTATTGAAAAAAAAAATGTTCACTTATAAGCGTGTAAGGAGTGGAGTTGAAGTCAGTGTATATACTATGTAAATGCACAGTAAATTAAAGTGTAAAATTATTATTACATTTATCATCTTTATCATGACATTTGTTTAAAAACCCAAATTCTTATAGCAGATCTCTGCATTTAAATACTCAGAGACAATAGCATTCATGGGAAAAAAAAAAAAAAATCAAGATCCGCTACCATTGTTAAAAATAAAAACCTAACATACCACTCTTGAGCTCAGGATGGCAGAATTTCAGATCTCTGCAGTTACGAGCCGGATTCTTCCGTGACCCATCAGGACTAATGATGTTTTCAATCTGGTTGTTAATTGATTTCATTGAAGATATGATGTCACCCAGATTGATTTCATTTTCTTTTGGCTCATCTCGATATTCATACCCATAGCCCCCTGGACCTTTTTCAGCACCGACCAGGGGAGACACAGCACCACAACATGGACCAGGAGGACCAGAAGGACCGGGAAGACCAGGCTGGCCTGGTGGACCCTAAAAAAAATAGCAAACATAGTGCTAAGTAGAGATCACAGGTTACAACTAAAAGTCCATGTGGGCCCTAATCCTAAAAAAATGAGAATTCTCACATAAACATTTAATTTACATATTCATTAAATAATGGCACTTGCTATAAACATCTGTTAGACTTTTTGGGCCTTTATTTTCCTAAACTTGGAATTTTCTTTTCCTAATTTTGTCAAGTTGTGACTGTCCTTTTTCTGTCTGGGCTTTGAGCAGGAGAAGGAACCCTCTCCACCAAAATCCAGAGAATAACCATTTCTTGGCTTTAGAAGTGACTATGCTAGTGACCTTTGCAGCACTGGTCCCTCTAGAGGAGTCTAGGAAACCCACTTCATAGCTTCCAAGACAAAGGGAGTCTGTGCTCTGAAGTGAAGAGGAGATCCTGCTTCCCCTTGTATGCAGAAAAGTCAATGGTTACCTGAGACTAACACAATGCCTAGGGTATCAATAGTTACACTGAACTACAAGTAATCTGTATTTTTTTTAATTTAGCCTTGATAGCTAGATACCTCCTACCACAAACTCTGTCCATGAAATACAGAATTTTCTGAGGGAGATATTTAAATGGGAGAGCACCCTATGTTTCATGAATAATCCCTACAGATTTGTTTGTTTGAATGAGCACAATTTACTTACTGCAGGGCCACTTTCACCTCTGTTACCGCGGGGGCCAGGAGGACCAATTGGACCTGCATAGCCACTTCTACCATCTTTTCCAGGTGGCCCGGCTGGTCCTGGGGGACCCTAAACAATGTTGAACACAGATAATATGGTCAAAATTGTTTACCAGATAAGCTCAAATCCAGAAATACTTTGTGAGATATTTCAAACATTTCTGTACAATTTATCAGGTGTTTTCTCTTTCTTCAGCTGTTGCCTGTTAAGAAGGCCAATTTATTTTTTTATTTTTTTTTGTTAAACAAACAGTCTGAATCTTCCTTCCAGTTATGTTCAGTAAGGGGTTTTTCTTACCCTTGCACCTGAAGCTCCTGGACTTCCAATTGCACCTTGTGGACCCAGGGGACCCTATGAAGAAAAGTAATTCAGTCATACACCTCTCAGTAATACTTTGCAACTAGCTGGATGTACCTTAAGTAAAGGCATTGAAAACATTTTTAAGATTATATGAAACACATTCTTATAAATAGAATATGTCAGGTATGAGAGAGAATGGTTGCCATTCTTTAACCAGAAAATAATATCAAATGCTGTCTATATGAAAAAATCTTAGTGATGTGATACCCGAAATGCAAGCAAGCCAACCAACATCAATGAGGTTTGGATGAAATCTTGTATTCATAAGAATACATAGCTATAGGCTCAAAATGCTGCAGTTTTAATCATATTACCAGTAAATTTATTTAAATAATTTGACAAACAGTCATGTTTTCATATGCATTAAAAACTTACTCTATTTATGCACCACAAAGAACTAAGCCATATGTTTAAAAATTATTGATCATCTCGCTGTCATAGTGTAAATGAGAATTTATCAGTTTGGGGTTTTTTACTTGTGTTATATGTTAGACAACAGGTTATATTGTGTTGTTAAATAGGTTGGTATTGGTGGCATTTTATAGTTAACACTCCCATCTTTTTGCCACCATTGGTACATTAATTAAGTTAGTTTCTTGATTCTCATTTGTATCATGAGTGCTAGTAATAGTTCTTTTCAGTGTAAATCCCTTTTTAAATTGTTACTTGTCATAAATACCTACGGCATGCCTGTCTATTACCCTTCAATTCTTTTAGCTATTAAGAACTGTTCAAAACGGTAATGCATGTTTACAGTTCAGTAGTTTACAATTTCATGCCCATTTTGCCCTAATATTAATTACTGCAAAAGATGAGTGACAGAAGGGAGGTATTTGGACTCGGAGTAGCTTTTTCATGGATTTAGTTGTCTGTCTAGCATAGATTTCTAATAGACATGGATATTTCAACCCCTATTTCTACCTTTTATAATTTAATCAGGAATAGCCTATATAAATGAATGCAAAGAGTTTGTTCCCGACACAGGCAGACACATAACTGAAAGGGATTATAGCAAACACAGCTTTAGCTCCTAGCAGCTTCTCCCAGCTCTTTATTAATACTTATTTCAGGTTGATTCAGGGAATCTGGACTTTTGAACACATCTGACAATCAAATCACACAGGTTCTTTATAATTTTTTTCTTTCCTCAGTAAATTAGTTAAAGCTAACTAGTTACCTGGGACCTACACCACAGAAACTAACATCAGCCATAATTCCCAATCCAATACAAAATACTCACAGGAGGACCAGGGAGACCAGGGCTACCAGGAAATCCTCTATGACCCTTTATGCCATTGCTGCCTCGTTCACCAGTTTCACCTTTATCACCACGAGGACCTTGAGGACCCTTCAAGAGCATGTTTGCAATAAAAGGAATATAAAAAGAAATAAGAGAAATGCCCAAATAACAGGGAATAGTGAATGTATGATATCAGAAATACTTTAAATATGACTTACAGCAGGACCACGAGCACCAGCAGGACCAGCAGAGCCAGGAGGGCCAGGTGGACCCTATGACACAATAAGAATAAGGTGGTATGGATCACTTGGAGTTGAATAGACCCCTACTTTATTTCCAGATAAGCAGTATGTTCAAAGCCAGCAGCTGTTTGAAAACAAGGGGAAGCTATACACACACACACACACCATAATCAGCAAGAATTCTAGCCAGTTCCTTTTTCTACCATGTTAGTCTTACTCAACTGCTTGTAGGCACTGATACATACCACGTGCACTAGACCCCTCCTTCATTTTGTGAGGTGCTCAGTGCTCAAGCTGTGCTGGTGTCAGCACTTCTCACAAATAACTTGAAGACTTCCAAAGTTACTCCCTTCGTTTAAATAAATAACATCACTTGTGCTGCATGAGCACCAGATGGGATGGAAATTAAGATAGGGCCTGGTGGGATGATGTGCTTTTTGGCATCCTAAGAAGTACATGGATTTTGAGCTTAGTTTATATACAGTTATCAGGAACATAAACTGTGATGTCTTTCCCCTCAATATTCTTATAAAAGAGGTCCTCAATGCCAAGAAACTATAACAGTAACAAATATACAACTCTTCCAAACTTCCACTTTATTACTGCATGAAATGGATTTTGTATAGGAAAGGTATGTAAATAAGCAGTAAGCTATTTACTTTGGTCTTACCTGAAATCCTCTTTCACCAGCTTTTCCAGGTGCACCGTTGCTACCTGCAGGCCCAGGGTGACCAGGAGGTCCTGGAGGGCCAGGAGAGCCACTTTCACCACGGTCACCCTGCAGATAGTAACAGGTGACAGGATAATAAATTTAAACATTTACAGAACTACAATGTAAGGAGTATATTCAGTGGAGCATAGGAGGTTCAAGGAACAAGTTACATAGCACAGAACTACGTATATTGTCATCTCTACACAACATTTATTTGGCAATCTGAAGATAATGGTGATTCCTTACTTTGCCTCCTGGGGATCCATCACGTCCAGGCAAGCCATCTGAGCCAGGGTTACCCTGGAAAAAAGAGTGGTACAGTTTGTTCATAGACTGGACAACAAATAGACAGCTTGTTTTCCAGTAAGCTGAAATAATGCTCAAAGAGAGAGTTTTCAAGAAAGAAGAGTTCTGGAGGTGGAGTGGGCCATAAAAGATCTGCAAGACCTGTATTATTTTGTAGGTGTGTGGGCAGTGCCATCAGTTCAGTTCCAAGTGAGACAGAGATGTGGTCCACAGGCAGTAAAAGGTATAGCAGAGACAGTAGGCTACACTGCCTTACATGAGAACGTAATCTGCCCAGGCCCCTGTGCATCAGGCACTTGAGTGAGGCTTTGTGAACCTTAAAGCATATCGACTCCCAGAGTCTCCCGTTTGTAACTCACAAGCTAGCAGGAAGGTCTAACGCATCCACTCACATCTCGGCCAGGCTCCCCAGGTAAGCCTCTTTGTCCAATAGGACCTTGCGGACCAGGAGCACCGCGTTCTCCTGGGACACCATTGGTGCCTGGTTTACCATCTTCACCCTGAACAAAAAGGGAAAGGCTTTAGTTGCAGATAATGTACTTAGGAAATACCATCACGTTATACATCTTTAATTAAAGATGCAGTGATTATGAAGGACACCTAATAAAGCAAAGGGCCAGTGTGACTTTGGTGATTGTGAATACTCAAAATAAGAAAGAGAAAGACTTGGCCAAACTGGTTTCTTTTCATTGCTGGTAATATTCATGCAAGGTCACTGAACCCAAGGAATGTTCCTTATGGTTTTGTCAACTAAGAAATAATAAATGGGTATGTCACTTCTTATGTGCCCCAAAGCAATAGCCAAATCAGTTAACAAAAAAATGTCAGTCTATCGCTATATTAGTGATAAAATACAAACCAAGCCTCACACCCCCTTTTCTGGAGGGAGGTGAAAGTACTTTTCTGTTTGGGTCATAATATTTATCAAGAAACATACTGAGAATTAAGGAAAGATAAAAAACTTGCTGTAGGCAAAGCTATGACTCAAATCTTGTCTCAAGAAGAGTTTATAGCCCATGACCCTCCTTAAGTGTGTGAAGGTGGTTATATACTTCTAGACAATGTGATCCAGAACTCTTGGTAATAGAGGTTAAAGACAGCCTCACATGCCACAGCTGCTGGTTACTGGACATTTTAAAGCCTGATCTTACAGATGTAAACACAAATAACTAAATTCTGTGGTCTCTGGACTAAAAAGCATTTAAAAAAACCCCCACAACACATTCATTACTTTTTGTATCTCTAAGCTATTTTTAGCAGCTGGATTACAGTTGTTGGGTTAGCTTTGAGGCTACTGCTGCAGTGAATGCACTCTCACCTTGGCACCTGCCATACCGGGTGGACCACTTGGGCCACGTAGACCTGGCAAACCTGTGTTACCCCGGCCACCGACAATGCCTTGAGGACCTGTTTCACCTGGTGGCCCCTGTTTAGAAAAAGGTCAGATCAGTCAATACTGAGCACCTTTAACATTCAAGAGGGGGCTTCTTCTTCTTGAGGGACAGAATCCCTCCCTATTGGTGTAACAGTCCCTGGCTGGACGTGTACTTACCCTTTCTCCTCGTGCTCCTGGTGGCCCTTTTTCACCTGGTGAGCCGGGCTCACCTCTTGTTCCAGCAGGTCCTGGACTGCCAGGAGAACCGGCACTACCGGGGGGTCCAGGAGGCCCATCCTTGCCTGCAGGCCCTGCGTTACCAGGGGGACCTGGACTACCCTAAAAAGAATTTTAAAAAGAAGAGTGTGAGCTGTGTTATCTGAAACAGTAGCACACACTTAATGGCATTGATCTTCCTTCATGAAAGCCAACCTGACTCGAGTCATTGCCTGAAGGCAGATTTAGGGTCCAACCCCTATGCACCCAAATCTGATCTGGTCTTATAAAGAGAATCCATTTGCCTACCATTTTCAAAACTGATACTTTTTTCTCCCTACTGTCTGGACATACAGTTTGCATAATGCAACACTTGCGTGTTTTGGATGCCCAGTGGTTGTAATGCATCCAACACAGGATACACATTCCTCACCCATGGCTCTGCCACAGAAATTTGAAATAGTAGCAGACCTGCTGATTTCTTGCATTGCTCATGCCAGATATCTTTAAGGTGGTGTCCTGGATATGTGCAGCATGAAATGTCTTTCATTAAAACTCTTAACCAATCAATGGAAAGAATTACCTTGACTTTAATGGTACTTTAAATAAAATCCTACTTTTTTTCTTTTTATTCAGCAATATTCTAATTTGCATCTGTCTGTAACTATAAAACAGAAAATAAAAATCTGTTTATTCAAATATAAAAAAAAATTTCTTACTTTATATCTCAGTTACCATACAAGAAAGGATAATTTATAGTTTTGATTTTAAAATGGGTAAATCCATTGTATTCTTTGTATTTTCTTAATTTTTAAACAATCAAAAATCAGAATCTAATTTTGACTATGTGAGTCAAAAATAGGTGCTTGTTGAACATGCAAGGATATTATGAAACAGCTTTTCTTCACACACAGATATTGTATAAAATATTGGAATTAGCTGATACACCAGCATACCTATTTATAATAGGACACTGCAGACTGGTGGATTAAACGTCAGATGTAGGCCATATCACAAGAGTGAAACTTTGCCACAAGAATCTTTCCAAACTTCTCTTTCCTGAGATAATTAAATCTTATGCCATTCCATTCTACAGGCAACTAAAAAAAATTCTCAACAGGGATCTACGAAATGTAGTTTTGAAAATGCATACCATTTCAAGATCCTGAACTGAATATTTCTTGCATCATAGAAGAGCAAGAGAGAAAACAAGATGTCTGCCACCAACAGAAATACTCAAGGACCTGATCCAGGAGAAGGACTCCACTAACTCTGATGGGCTTTGGAAAGCAAACCATAATAGAAGAAGGAATACCAAAGACAATAAGCGAATGAATTGCTATTCCATATAACACAAGAAAGAGGAGAGTAAACTCTCTTTTGCAGAATTTTTCCCCTAAGTCCAAACATCATATTCAGAATGCTTTTGCTTATGTTATATTCATGTCAAGGTACACACAGCTTAATATAGTTTAATATATTAATATATGTCTAAACAGATCCACAAGGTAAGAATAAAAGAAAAGGGGGATAAGACAACTTACATTGCTACCAGGGGGACCAGGTAGACCACGAGCACCAGGGAAACCAGCAGCACCCTATGAGAGATCGATACTTTTAGTTGTCATTTTCTGCAGGCTGGAAAAACACGAACAAATTGATTTTTGTACAACAGCTGACTTTGAATTATATTTAGCTGTTTCACTTAAAACCTGAACTAAATGTCCTGTAACTGAACAAGAAGTTCACAATTTTAAAATTTTTTTTATTTTCTATTTTTTGCAAGCAAAGGTCCTGTATGTTCCTCAAAGGGTAACAAATGGGCTCTGAGAAACTTGGCAAAGATGGCATGTAAATCTAATAATTGTTGAGATAAGCCATTTTATAGATTTGGGTCATTGTGCCAAAAGCTATTTTGGCCCCTTACTTATATTAAAATCAATGTAGTCCAGATCACTAAACACCTCAACTTTAATTACTCCTTCTGGAACACTTTAATTATTCTTGAACTGCAGATATTGAAGTCACTGAAGGTCTCATTTTTCATTTACATCATGTTTGTTGTAATAGATAAAGTCATTTATCAGTGACTAAGTCAATGAGATACTCACGGGGCCTCCAGGAGATCCACGTTCTCCTTTTGTTCCTTGGGGACCAGGTGGACCCTACATGGAAGGAAATAGATACAGTGATTTGATAAATAGATTAAAATTATAGGAAGTGTCATTAAGTTTCCAGCAGTTCAAATGCTTGCACTTGGGCCCCGCCACCTTGAGGCTGAGGGAGAACTGAAGAAACCTCTCTTTGTAGCAATAAGGAACAGCAAAAACTTACTGGTGCACCAGGACCACCCTGTGGACCTGCAGCTCCAGGGGGTCCAGCCTCTCCTCTCAGACCAGGTGGGCCTCTTTCTCCTTTCCCACCAGGTTCCCCATTTTGGCCCTGTAGAAAAATTATGTTATATAAGGACTCAAAATGAAAAACGTTATCCAGATACTCTTCTGAAGGGAATTTAAACATTCAATTAAATGTGAATGCAGTTGAACTCTATTGGTCTACAGTACAGGAAGGGAAGAATAAAGAAATGTTGCTCTGTGTGTGACTAAGTACAGAAAGAGTAGCAAATGAATCAAATGTATGTAGCAGGTATGTATATTAAAGGGGTTACAGCAAGCCTTTCTGAATGTGGATGAACTTAGAGAATCTAAAAACTGATAATCACATTCAATTGCTTTTAAGTATTTATACTTACTGGAGCTCCAGGGAAGCCAGCAGGTCCAGGAAGACCTTGTTCTCCTCGTTCACCCTGTAGAAAACAACATTAGCAATGGAAGATGTTAGAAAAATAGGCTTCACTTTACAAGTTAGAGAACACTCCCATGAATACTGCTGAAGTTTCTTTGTCTTATCAGCCTTTGGAGGGGAAAAAAACCCCAACCCAAACCGGAAACAATAGTTGCTCCTGAGCACTAAAAATAACGGTTCAGGAATTATCTGATAATTATCTGAAGTGTGACAAACTAATCTCAGTTACATCTGTATAAACCCTGAGCAAAATCCATGGTGTTCCCCAGATCCAACTGAGATCCAAATGTGCTGTTTTATCAATCTAAAAAGTAAATATAAGAATAAAAGTACTAATAAAAGTTTACTTAACTGTAAGACAAGATGGAAACAACTATTGCTCACACTCTTGCCCTGAACTGTTGCCATAGCTCTCTGATCCCTTTACAGTGTTAAAAGCACTGATTTTCTGAAGTCCTTAGCACCTGTAAATCCCAAGAATCAACAGGAGCAGAATGTGCTTAGTTTATTTTGAATTCAAGCCACCTGTGTTCCTGATCAGGTAGGTGCAACACTGATGTCTATACTAGGCTAGAGGAGCCATGGTAAAAGTTATACTGGGAGAAAAGTACTATCACTTACAGGACCACCACGGGAACCCATTGGACCTGGGGCACCTGCTGGACCAGTCTCTCCCTGTAAGGAACAAGAATGATTACTAGGTGTTTTTCTTCCCATGAGACAGCCACTGGCGTGACTCTTTACAGTATCAAACATCATTACGGCGGATGCTTTACCTTATCTCCAGGTGGGCCGGCAGGACCAGGAGGACCAATGGGACCTACATTACCCTGAAGAATTAGAAAATAATATATTTTGTATCAAAATATGACAATGTTAATTCCTCTATTTTGAGCAGTAGCATCTATGTTTCAGTGTAAACAGGTTGCTAAAGATACTTAAGTGGAAGTAAGTCTACAATGCCAGTGTGTTGTTGCACACTACTTTTTGGAGTGACACTGAGATCACACCATTTTCTGACATGAGAGATTTCCAATTGATTGATCCTCTTTATTTTTTTCCCCCCACCATCTAAACTTAATCCAAAACCACATGAAGTTAATAGGTCTCTTTCAATGGTAGACAATCAAAGTTATCTATTGCCCTAACTTTTTTCATATAAATAATTGGTCCACATTTCTTCAGTATATGTCCACCATCTCTTGACTAGCTCCCTGACTTTTTTCTTTCTTGAGAATTTAATGTGTATCTAATGGTTTGAAATACGTTTTTTACACTTCCTCCAACTTACACAAGCTGCATTTTTTGTATTTGTCATCCCTTGTTATTTTGATGTATATACTGCTTGGATGTACTCATTAGATACACATGTATATTTCAAGTGTCTGTTTTATGTGTATATGCTATATAGATATATAAATATATTATATATAGTATCTGTAGAAGTAATGTGTATGAGAACACTTACTATCATAATGTCTTTTTGTGCTTCATTATAACCAGCATTTTTCTCATCAGTCAGCTAGATTTAGGAAGCTAGTAACATTTTCTCTAGTTTTGTACTGGTGCTTTCCCTCAAAAACATTTTCCCAATTAATTGTAATCTTCTACTTGCAAAAAAATTCTATTCCATCTACCCAAGCAGCTGTAATCACAAAAACTAGTATAAGTCTAATTTAGATTATGAAACCAGATTTGCATTGCTGGAATGAAATACAATGGGATTACTACTTCACGTCTCCTAGACAGTACTTATTCAGTGTAAGTTTACTTATGTTCCAAGTGTAGACTATGTGAAGCTAACTGATAAACTGCTAGATGTTTAAAGACGACTCACTCTCTCTCCTCTTGCACCAGGAATGCCATCAGCACCTTTGCCACCAGGTTCTCCCTAGCAAGCATAAGAAATAAAAAGCATAAGCAAAAATCAAGCATTAGACAAGCATAAGGCAGGGCGGAAAGAAGAATTAAAACATTACTGAGGAGAGGATCTCATACTGAGGGTCTCTCAATAACCAGATTTCCTTATTGTTATAATATAAATCTAAAACTGGGGATGACATTCTGCCCAGTATTCAGCATCAGATACTGAACGCTTTGATGGAAAAAAACCCCAAATTAACTCAAAATGGAGTCTATGCCAAAGTGTTTGCCCATGGTAATGAACTATTCTCATTGTTTATTAGCTTCACTAGAACTGCTTTGATGTACCCCTTCCCCAAGAGATCTAGCACAGCAAAATATCTAGCATATATTAAACCAGGTGAAAAATCCTGTATGTTTTTACATATAGGACCCGTATCACACAGCTAAATCAATGCTACTGCTACACAGTCAGCACCTCTGAAATCAGGCCAAAAGTGAAGACATGAACAAACCCAGTGCCTTGTGGGAAGCTACCACTAAATTAGCATAAAATTGGCAGAGTGTGGGTGTGTTACCTTATCCCCTTTTGGTCCAGGACTTCCAGAAGCTCCTCTTTCTCCTGGCATTCCCTGTAAGCCAGGCAGCCCTGTGCCTCCAGCTGCACCAGGTGGTCCAGGAGGACCCTAAACAGTAACAAAAACTAATTAGAAAAGAAAAAAAAAATTAACCTGAATGGTAGACATAAAAGCAGGAAAGCAAGCAGGTCTGTGGGTACCTTAGCACCTTCTGAGCCAGCAGGACCTGGCCCACCTCTTGCTCCAGGAGGTCCTGGAGGACCTGGTGCACCACGTTCACCTGGGATACCATTTTCACCCTGTGACAAAAAACCACGTTATTCTTTGTTTTCAGGTTCATAGTTGTTAATTCATTCATGTCATTATAGAAATGTTGCTGTATGATTTACCTTAGGGCCTGGGAATCCAGGTCCTCCAATATCACCTTTTGGCCCCTGTTTATGAGAAAATAAATGCAAGTTATCCATGCATTTTACTTAGTAAATCTGCATTGTGGTTGGCACTCTGTTTCTCTCACGTGTAATCCCTAAAATCAGACTTCTCTGCTCTGCAGAGTGCTGATAGCTGTCTGAATTTGGAAATGTAATCTAGGAAGAACTCATGTATTTTTTGTTACTTAAAAAAAAAAAAAAGGAATTACTACTTACTGGTTCTCCAGGCTTTCCATTCTCTCCAGCTGGTCCTGGTCCACCAGGCAATCCCTGCATGAAGGAACAGTATTATCATCCATGTTTTGTAGATAAACTATGCATTTTCCTATCTAGCAAATTTTTTTGACACAAAGATGTGTACTCAACTCATTCCAATCCTTTACAAAGGAGGAGGTGCTAATTTGATAGTTACAGGTTTTATGTGACAGAATCTACTGGGCTAGCCATCTGGTTTGCAATTATGAAATATAAAGCAGTAACTTTTGTCAAGCAGTTGATCTGTCTTACTTCAAAATATGATGACATGCACCCTAATGAAAACATTTAGATGCCTCCTTTTTGTCTGTGTGTGTTAGTCTATTAAGAAGAAGCAGAAACCAATAAACAATAAACACACAGCACCTGGAGGCCGGGTGGACCTGATGGTCCTGGTTCTCCTCTCTCCCCAGAAGCACCCTAGAATCAAACAAAAGAGAAAAAAAAAAAAATTGTCCGAGATCATTTCAGTGTATAAACACCTCCACATCACCTCTAATCTATGCCTCCTTATTGTCATCAGATGACAATACTGCACAACCCCAAAGACTAATGTATCTTGGTGTTCTGGTATTTGTTCTTTTCACTCACTGTGTTAGATTCAGCAGACACATTTATACTTGATGCTAGTCTGACATGCTATAAAGGGAGCAGTAATATGCTTCAATTTGAAAAGGTGGTAGGTCCCCAAGAGCTCTAAATTGACTTTTCATTTCAACTTATACCAGGTCTACCCAACTCAGATCTCTCCTAACAAAGTTTTGAGTATTAATTTATTAAAATAATGGCAAAGATTAGCTCTTTTATTTGTCTTCATAAAAGGAGATTTCTTTTCTTTATATCATTAAAAATATTTTCCTTCCCCTAAATTCACAGTCTCTATCTGTAGATGCCAGACCATCTCGGCAATAATCGATAATTGCCTCTTATGGGACTACCACACTTACAGTAGGTCCAGGAGGACCTGGGAGGCCAACATCACCGTTCTTCCCAGCAGGACCCTATACAAAGACAAAATTAGGGTATGGTTATGAGTTGATATAATTTTTACATGACTCACCAAGTTATTATTAATTATGTCATTATTATATTATAAAACAAAATGTTAATGAAACTTACAGGTGTTCCAGGTGGTCCACCAGGGCCTCTTTCTCCATTCTTGCCTGGTGCACCCTTACAAAAGAGAAAGATCACATTTAGAATACTTGTTCTGATCAGTATACAATAACCTAAAGCTGCAGCATGAGATAGCCCCACTACAGAGCAATTTATTTTAACATTTGAATGATCAAGCATAAGCACAGGAGAGGTGGAGAAACCCCACTCACCTCATTGCCCTTAGGACCAGGGAAACCCATTACACCTGGTTGACCACGTGGGCCTGGAGGGCCAGGTGGACCAGAGCGGCCAGATTCACCCTGACTTCCCTGGAATAAGCAAAAAAGAAATGAAGACATGGCATCTGTTAGGTGAAATAAATGAATATCCATGACTATTAAATAGTGAGGGCTAGAGACATTATCATTCAAAATTTATTACGTGTTTTGTATTTCAACTAAGCTTCTGTATAATCTGTATTTTAAATAAATTACAAGATTTACAGAATGTTATTACAATGAGACAGGATATCAAGTGCTCTGGTAAATAAAACAAACAAAAAGGAGACAATTAATCAGACTGTGATAACAACCTGTCATGTAGATACTGTGGGATGAGGGTAAGGTCAGTAGGAGGACTAGTATAAAGTATCTGCACAATGTACATACTGGAGGGCCAGGTTTCCCGTCACTTCCAGGGCTTCCTGGAATTCCAGGCAAACCCTGCAATCGAAGGAAAAAAAAAAAACGTTATTCTTCAGTTTAAAATGTGTAGTATTAAGTTGCAATACTGTCCTGGTTTCAGCTGGGATAGAGTTAATTGTCTTCCTGGTAGCTGGTACAGTGTTATGTCTTGGGTTCAGTATGAGAAGAATGTTGGTAACACACTGATGTTTTCAGTTGTTGCTCAGTAGTGTTTAGACTAAGTCAAGGATTTTTCAGCTTCTCATGCCCAGCCAGCAAGAAGGCTGGAGGGGCACAAGGAGTTGGGAGGGGACACAGCTGGGACAGCTGACCCAAACTGGCCAAAGGGGTATCCCAGACCATATGATGTCATGCTCAGCATATAAAGCTGGGGGAAAAAGAAGAAGAAGAAGGAGGTGGGGGGATGTTCAGAGTGATGGTGTTTGTCTTCCCAAATAACAATTACCCGTGATGGAGCCCTGCTTTCCTGGAGATGGCTGAACACCTGCCTGCCCATGGGAAGTGGTGAATGAATTCCTTGTTTTGCTTTGCTTGCGTGCACGGCTTTTGCTTTACCTATTAAACTGTTTTAATCTCAACCCACGAGTTTTCTTACTTTTACTCCTCTGATTCTCTCCCTCATCCCACCAGGGGGGACTGAGCGAGCAGCTGTGTGGGGCTTAGTTGCCAGCTGGGATTAAATCATGACATGTACATAAATATAAATATATACAAATACATTTTAAACTACTTGCTTGATTTTACCCTCTTTAATAAAGATTAAAACTCCTCCCATTTCCCCCCATCCCATTAAGGGGAAAAATCAGAGAAAGCTAACAAATTATTTTGTTAGGAGCTTATTGCTTTCTCTGAGAGGCATTGAACATTAATCAATGTGCACAAAAATTGTATTCTTTCATTATTTGGGAAGAAAACTAATTTCAGATCATAAAAATCAAGGAATGAAACAATTTTGACTAAGTATCTTTATAACATATTTTAGTTAATTTGTTCTATATTTTTAAACATTATTTTTGTTATATTTTAAGTAATTCATTTTCATTTCCAATAAAATCTTGTTTAGCTCCCAGAAGCCTGCAGTCAGGCTGACTTTTGAACTTCAAGGCATTTGTTGTTGGCAGTTGCTAGTTCTTAATACAGCTCTCAGAATGTTGTTACATCCTGTACATATTACGCAATAGTTTATCTCTGAAAATCTTCTTGATATGTGCTATGAAAATCTGACCAACAGCCTATCTGTTGTAATTGGAAATAATAAGTAATAAATACAATATTTAAGTATATTGAAATATTTAAATTAATGTACAATTTAATTATTTAAATGTTAAATTTAAGCCTGTTTAAGTAATAATTTAAATATAAATCTATTTAAATACAATAACCCAAATACATCTTAAAGATAATAAACAGTGCATTTTATAATAAATTATAAAATCTGCTAAAATGTAAATAGATAATACAGAAAATCATCCGATGCTAATTCACATTAAAGCTGCATCTCATGGCAGTGCATGGCAAACTCTGAGAACTGGGGAGCATGTTCAGCTTCATCCAAGTTTCCTCACTCTCTTGTGACAGATGTTCTCTAAATGCCCCGTGTCTCTGCACCGTTATCTATTGCACTATGAATATATGTAGTCTACTTTACTTTAAGGAATTAATAGAAAAATTTTCTAAGTGGACTCCTCTGTTGTATCAGCTCAGATGAGGCATCTCTAGCAGAGTTTATCACATTTTCTTGGAAACGTCCTGTCTTACTCTCATTCCGGGAAGACCTGGGCCTCCATCTTGTCCACGCTCTCCTGCGGGTCCGCTGGGGCCAGGAGGACCTGGACTACCACGTTCGCCTGCAGGACCCTAAAAAAGAGATGTTGAAATTCAGAGCAAGGGAATCAGCATCATAATGAATCTGAAATTGTCCATTCAAGTTCACATGGATGCTCCAGAAGTTTGGGGTCTTTTTTAGAGGAAGACTTATACCTTTTCACCTGGAAGTCCATTGCTACCGGGTAAGCCACGGAAACCGGGGGAGCCCTGCCAAATAAAAGAACAAAATATGGATCGTAGGCAATATGACTTAGGTAATGGCAATTGTATGATTTTTTTCTAAACTACTTACCATTAGACATATTATTATGAAAATTAAGGAAAGAAATAGATGGAAATGACATTTCACTGTAGCAAGGAAGTCTACAGAATTATTTTCTCTTTGGATATAACCCTGCTGTTGAAATCATAGCCTGTCCTCCATTATTTTTAACCAGCCCTGCATTAGTTACTTTATTTATGAGTTTTCTAAATTCATATCAAAAATAAAACAACACATTCAGTCTTGAATAATTATTTCTTCTAATTCAATACTGAGAAGAGCTCTATTGTATTGTTGTAATATTTATATTTACTACTATCTTCATTACTTACAAGAAATTTGAATTTTAAAATTTAATTTGCAGCCCCATTTATATATTTAATATGATTCATTTGTTCACTGTGCATCTTTGGTTTCCTCATAGCTTCAGCAAATACTGCAATCAATTATTAAATTAGGAGTTATAAATAGATGAGCACAATTTCCTTTGGTTCAGATAGGAATAGAAATCTGAAATATCTAAGTATGTTGCTATTTATTTTGTTGAAAAATATCAATTCAGGAATTTCTTTGTAAGAATGCTCTTTGGAAAGTTATCGAATCTGCTAGCCAAAAAACCTGTTGGCCGTAAAGATATTTTACCATAGAAGACATCCTGACAACATTGTTTTTATTAACATTTAAGATCTATTGACAATAAAGATGTTGACATAAAGACATATCCTGAATGTAGAAGAATTGGTGTTAATCTCACTTTCCAGAGCTGAAATTTGTGATTGATCGTTCATTTTTGTTAACTGAGAAGTAATTTTGAAATTTGTATTTTTATTTTTTTTTTTCCCGCCATGTAGTTCTCACAGTTTTTCGTTGCTTTTCAGCACAAACTTTTTGATAAAACTTCCAGGTATATAAGATCAGTGCTTCTTCAGTATCAAAAAATGAAAGAAATTATTTTTTTTCAGACTGAGATAGATTCAAGTGCTGCAATTCAGATGAGGAACTAGATAAGAATTCTCCCCAGTTTTGTAATCCAGTTTCACATCTGGAATTTGCTGAGAACAGATATGGAGCCAAATTTCTCCTCAAAATATTTTGAACACCAGATTTTGCTGTCTCTATATGAACTCAAAATGTACCTCGAGTGCATGGTCATCTACAGCAGCTTACCCTTTCTCCAGGGGTACCAGGTACACCATTCTGGCCAGGTTCACCATTTGCACCTCTTTTGCCTTCCTCACCAGGAGGTCCAGGAGCTCCTGGGGTGCCGTTTTCACCCTGACAACAACAACAAAAAAGCCCGCCAGTGAAGTTAGAAGTCTCGAAAAAAACCTCCACTGAGTTTTGTATGGGGAATGATTCAGGGTTCAGACTTCCTTGGAAGAAGCCTCTGAATGCATTTTAAAATTACTTACACGCTCGCCTTTTGGGCCTGGCTCTCCTTTTGCACCATTCTTACCAGGTTCTCCCTAAACAGGAGAAAATCCCTTTAAAATCATGGGTTGCAACAGGGTATTATTCTAGAGCTATCAGATGTACTAAAATATTAAGAAGTAGACATTGTAACTTTCAAATTACTGACTCATTTTTATTATTTTACATTCTGCAAAGGAATTAGCATGCACTGGTTGAACCTGGATGTGGAATGCATGGGGCTCCTTAAAAATCCAGTAACAGAAAGAAGTGATACAATCTTAAACATCACCGAGTAAAATTTTACATCTGTTTCTGAGCTATTTCAGACATCATTGAGACTTTTGCTTGAAGTCCCTGAGTATTTTCTCTGGCAAAGAACTACGTGTGGTGTAAGGCTGCCAGGAAAGATCCTGCTGGGGTAAATGACAGTATAAGAATAGCTACAACTCCCTACATGCAGTGGACTGTGGACTCAGCCCGTGGGAATTTAAACAGGTGAAATTAGGATTTCAAAACAACAGATTTTGTCTAATGTAGCCATTTTCAACAAGCTATTATTTTTTGTTGGGTGTTTCTGAATTGATAGATAATTTAGGAAAGCAAATAAATATTATCATATTTGTGTATATTTTTATATATAACAATATATAAATGTGTGAAAGGTAAATATATATTTAGAAAAATAATTGCCCATTGTTATTATAAAATAATTTTTTAGACCATCTCAAGTGAATAGGATGAATTCAACGGGGTTTTTTTAATGGTATCAGAACAACTTTCACCATATTTGTTTGAACAACCAGTGTAGTGCATATTAGTAACTCACCGGAGTGCCTTTTGCTCCAGGGCTTCCACTTGTACCTGGAGGACCAGGAAGACCACGGCCTCCTGGCAGACCAGGAGCACCAGGAACACCAGCAGGTCCCTGTAGAGAGTGAATGGCAGACAGGGATGAAGAAAGCATAGCATCGTTGGACTCTGCCCAGCCCAAACAGTGACCTTCACCAACACAGCACAACAATAGACAATGATATGAAAAGTACCCACCATTTCACCCTTGTTGCCAGGGCTTCCAGCTCTTCCAGGAGGGCCCTGAAAAAAAAAAAGTATAAATAACCAATGCTGCTAACCTAGGACTAAACCAAAGGACGTGTAGGGCTTTGTGAAGAGCAGGTGGCACAACATTTCTCAGTTCCCATGTGGTATTTATGTACCTGAGGCCCGGGTGGCCCAGCATTTCCCTGAGGACCAGGTTCTCCTCTCTCTCCAGGACTACCACTAGAACCAGCAGGACCAGGAGGACCAGCTTCACCCTACAGAAAAACAGTAAAGGGAGAAATGAGTGCATTTGAGTCTTGTCTCCAGGGCAATCAGTATTAGCGTCATAATTTCTTCCTCTACTGTGGCATCTTTGCATGATTTGGGAAGAAGGTTACCACCATCATCACCTAAGTGCAAGAGCCAAATAAGCACAGTGACCCTGGTGCTGAAGTACGAGTTACCCATGGACTCCAGCCAGCACATGCTGCACAGCTCCTCTAGTTGTGGGAAGTTCACTTGAGCCCCTCCCATAATGCAACATAAAGCATTGGGTCTACCACTTAGTGGTGTTTTGGGGTGGGTATTCATGAAGGCGATGAGGATAGGGTTTGTCTCATGCTGCATATGAAAACACATGAGTTCCAGGCTTGCAAACAATGTAATAACAGCCAGAAAAAGGAGGACTCATAAAATAAAGATGTATAGTGACATAAGCTGCCTAACTAGAGAAAGGACCAAATCCTATATTGGTATGCATCTTTAGCTGAATACCTTAAAACCTGGAGAGCCTGGAAATCCTGCAGTTCCAGGGGGACCTGGGGGACCCTTAAAAGTGAAAGAAATACTATTAATGCAAAAGGTAAAAGCCATATGGAATTAATCTTAAGTTAAAAAAAATGTCTGATTATGGGATATTTCTCTGAGTAAGGAAACACCTGGCAAAATAGCAAATATACATCATGCTGCAGAAGATGAAGTCTGGCTAGCCCTAAAATATCACACCTACGTCTTAGTTACCCTGACTTTTACATGTTCAGCTAAATTTCTGTGTTGTAAATTTAAAAAACATGAAAGCTATCATTAAAAAGATTAAGTTATAAAAAATGTTTAAAATTTGTTCCAATTATAAAAAAGTGTAGGAGAAAAAAAAAAGCCAACATAGCTGTTACACATACAAGTGGACACACTCAGGTTTCTAGGCAGATGGGAAAGAAAAACTTTTGTCCACCTCAGACAGCTAAATAATGTATTTGCTAAGTCCATTCAAAATTTGATCTGCATAGAAAACAGCAATTCTATCTATCTATATGTTGTCAGAGAATAATCTGGCTTTGGATTTATGCAGTTTCTGATTTACAGTGTTAAAGCTCTCCTATTGCACTGTATGCTTCAAGTACCTTGACCAACACAGTTATGAAATATAATTAAATAAAATGCTCATTCTTAAATCAGTGCACCCCCAGTCTCAGGTTTGCTGGCACTGCAGAACATCTGCTAGAAGTAAGTAGACTTCAGCAACACAAACACTTAAAGTCAAACATCTGTAAGTCAACTTACAGGTGGGCCTGCTGCTCCTGGGGTTCCGTCTTTGCCATGGGCACCCTACAGAAAGAAGAGAGGTGTTGGGTACAGAGCACTAACCTGGACACAGAACCCACATGTTTTAAAGCCCATGACACACAGACCATCTTTTTGTGTCTGTACATTCCCACTTAGTTGACCGAGACCCAAGGATTCCTCAACTGTGAAACTCTAAAATAATTAACTAAATATTTTGTGAAGGAATATCCAATGCCTTGCATGACTTGTACTGTAATGATGAGACAGAAAGATGCAAAAATGTATTCTTATTACATTTCTTAAGGAAATAACAGTTACGAAGCATCATCTGTGTGGACAGTTCTTAAGGTTAAATAAATAAGATCACAATAGATGTATATTTCAAAGTAACAGTTACTTCTAATTCACATGAGAGACTAAAATTTCACTCCAAAACTCTAACAGTGGTGTGACTTAAATCCTGTTGCCTGTCTTTTAGACATGTTAGACCAGGTCCGCTGCTCAGGTTATGTAGTGTTTGTACGAACAAGTTGCTGGTTATGATACTTTAGCTGTGCTTTGTTGATTGTGTTGGATGCTATCAACTACGACTTCCTCCAAAGCAAAGAATGTACTCCCTAATCTCAGTCAAAGAGTAATTTTATCTTTTTCCTGCAATTTAACTTCTGAGATTGCATTTTTTCCCTCTACCTTCTGTTGCTGCCCTTTGCTTCCACTCCTCCTCCCTATTGCTCTTGGCTCAACCTGAGCTTATGCTGAAACACTAACTCTCCCTCAAAGTGTAATCTATTCATTTAAAAAAAGGAAATAGAAAATAAGATGGTGAACATGTGAGTTATAAGCGTTACGTCTTTAATTGGGGACTGAAAAGTTTTCATGTATGATTTTACTGATGCTATATAGTTTTCTAATCCTTTGCATTACAACTGTTTTAAGGTAAATCTATGAAGCAGGGAATTCTCAACATACTGAAACAAAATATGTGCCGCTTCTGGATAAGAACAACAGCTGCAATTACTCACAGGGCCACCAGGATTCCCAGGTCTTCCTCTTTCGCCAGCTGGACCTCTCGGTCCCTAGAAAACATAAGAAAACAAACTTGTTAAATGGCTTCCAAAATAATATGGCTGAGCAAAGAGACATTGCTCTTATTTGCATATCTCAGTATTGTTCAATGCATGTGGTGGGGTAATTAAAGTTAAAAGAAAGATGAGTAACTCACTTAACCAGGATGTGCCATTGGCACTTCCATTTAAATACTACAGGGTACACGTATTTACCGGTTGGCCCGGTGATCCGTTTGCTCCAGGAAGACCAGTTTCACCCTGTTATGGAAAGAAAACACCAATGACAGAATTAACATTGGTAAGAGAATTTTTTGCTTTATATTCAAGGGGAAGAGACATAGAAACAAGACTGCCTAATCCATTGCCCCTTTCTGTGTGGTGCTGAATTTCCTCAGCATGAACTGAGGTCTGTGAGGTCTGAGAAGACTAAACAAGTGCCAGAACAAAATATTTAAACAGGAAAAAAAAAAATCAGGAAGACTTGGTCCTTTAATATTATGCAATAAAGTCAGATGATCCAGGCATGTCCTTTCATTTTGTAATCTCAGCTTTATAATGGCTGGAAAACTGGGACATGGTGTGGTTCAGAAAGTCTAACTCCTTTGGAATGATTCTCATTCTTGTCATGGAGATATTCAATGAGTTTCTTTAATGTTAAGTGGATTTTTGTAATTGTGTAATATGCAAAGCATAGCTATATAGCAAATGATGGAGGGTATTACTCTATCTATTACAAAGATGACACTATAGTTTTCTACCTTTGGACCAGGAGCACCGCTGTCCCCTCTGGCACCATCTTTTCCATCAAAACCCTGTGGGAAAGGAAGACCATATCTGTGAGTAGTACTCCTCTTGCATTCTGGAAAATGTGATTCCTCTTGGCAAAATATTAAGCTTCAAGTCAAACTCAAATAGAGGGCCATATTTTTAATAAGGAGTGCTATCAGCTATTGGAACACTTTTTGAAAGAAAATTCTGAAGCCTCCATTTCTCCACAGCAATTAGTTAACAGTGGATGCTTTTCTGGAAAGCATGCTTCAGCCCAGCTTTTGGGATGGAGCTCTACAACTGAGGTAACTAGATAAAATTTAACAGTCTTTCTTCTGGATGGTCAGATTACATTGTCCAGAAATTGGCCTTTAATTCTGTGATTCAGTCTCTTTAGCTGGGAATTGACGACTGAAAGAGCACAACAGTGCAACACCATAATTTGACTGGAGTAACAGACTCAGCTATACTCGATATACTCAATACTTACTCGTTGACCTTTCATCCCAGGCATCCCAGGCATGCCAGGGTGTCCCTTGTGACCCTAAACACACAAATATAGAAAGTTTAATAAATCACATACTGTGTGAAGGGCACAAGCCAATCTTCATTGTGTGTCATGTTCACTTGACTAACTTAAAATGGGAAAACAAAACCTTTGATTAGAAGACCATTGTTACTGGGGGCTTTTCCATACCGGTAATCCAGGGATTCCACGGTCTCCATTTCTGCCTGGTCTTCCTGGTTCTCCCTATTGAAAGAAAGTAAATTTTTTTTACCGTTTTGTTGTTCCTTCAGTTATTGGTAAAGAACCAGTCCTAGCAGATCGAGGCAGGTTGGAATAAGCAGGTGAAACTTCCACCAAAGACAGTCAGGAAAATTATAGCAGGGTGACGGTTCACTGTATGACTGCCTTCTGAAAAACAGTTGCCAGAATTTATAAAATCAATTTTTAACAAGATTTTGGTTAATATGTGATTTATATCAAGCCAACTTTTAGGAAGAGATGATCACAGAAAACTTATTTTTCACGGTGAAACACTCAAAATGGACAAAAACTTTAGCTGCTTGTCTCACCTTGTACTATACCTATTTAGGACTCCCAGCTGTGACACAAAAGATGGTTTTAACAGCCTTAACTCTCAAAGCAAGATTTGAAGGGAATGGGCAACTACCACTATTGTCTGCTTTTCTTTATAACTGCTAATTTATTTTGCACCAGATCAAAATAGCATATTTCATGCTTAGGTTTTCTTTTTAAAAAAATTTTGTCAATCAAATTGCCTGCTAAAATTGAAACTTTTTTGGAATGGACAGTTATACCTAATGTAAGCCAAATCTAGTTTATTATAGTGGTGTTGTCAAATTGAGAAATTAATTGAGATTTAATCTGCTGTCTTACCATTTAATGAATTTTCTTTCTTCCCATTTATTAATTAATGGATGAATAATAGTGAACTTACATCTTTTCCTGGTGGACCAACTGGGCCTATCATTCCAACAGGGCCTGGAGGTCCCTGTAGAAAAATAATTAATATTAACTGTAATAATAAAAAATATTAAGTCTCTTTCAAATTAAAAATGCATTAGGTATCATAAAATACTTGTACATTTGACATGCATGATAGTAAACAGACAGGATGAACTGTAAAATTTCAATCCACTCCAGTGATGACACAGATTCATGCTTGTAAGGTCATACCTTTAATATATAGTGATAGGTAAAGTATACGTACAGGAGGGCCAGGTTGTCCTGGTTCTCCAGGGGAACCTTGGTATCCAGCAGAGCCCTATAATGTGGCAAAAAAACAGTTGAAATGTGAACAATGACATGCATCATTCCATGGTGCTACTATATTTTATAATAATTTCATAATTGTAAAGAAAATGATAGTCAGAACTGTCAACAAAGGACTAAAGGTGAAATTAGCAGAACCAAGCAGAATATGCCTCTATGAAAAAAGAATTAAAACTACTCCTTTAAAAGGAGATTTACATCAAAAAAAACTCAGACTGTTTGTCTGTTCACTGAATGTGTATTAGGATTCCCACTTTCCTTTATGTCCTGTTAAATTTTTGTATAAATAAACATTTGGGAATGTTAACAGAGGCTGATAGGCAGTGGCATGTCTTAAGACAACATTAGCTGACACCCTACAGGATTGCAGAAAGCTCAGGGGAACAAATGGATTTAAGCAAGCACAGTATATAGCCCTCGGCCATTGGGTCTTGGTGGTGCATAGATGGAACAGGCCAATTAACAGAAGATGACTTTTATCCATAAAATTCTTCAGCATGGTATCTAGATTTATCAGTTGAAGATGTACCTAACATTTATGACAGAGAAAAGGAGAAGGAATATGAGATGATTATGAAAAGATTAATTTTACTTACAGGGGGACCTGCATGACCAGGTGGGCCAGGGGGGCCACTGGGGCCAGGGGGTCCTGGGAAGCCGGTCTATAGTGTAGATTAAAAAAATAGTCATTACGTTAATGTAATGTAGTTATAAAGCTTCATGTAGTTGCAATAGTCACCAATAACTGTGAAATATATGTTTACATATTAGTACAGAGAAAAATCCAAGGTGACATGTATTTGGTGCAGTAAAAAAGAAACAGCAGTATATATACACATTGCTGCATATATTTCTCTTTGCAGCCTTAGCTAACATACTCCAAAAGATATTTTCAAAGCTCTAATTTTTTCTTTTGAGTCACTATTCCCATTCTCTAGACCCCCAGAAGGATGCTCACAACTCAGCTTTTCAGCTACCTAAACTGGAAGAATAGATAAGTGGAACTCTTAATCTGCTAAACAGAGTAAGTGAGCTTCAGCATCTCTGCCATGTAACTGAGCTTTATTAGCCTAACACTATATCTTCACTGGTGGAGCCAAAGTGTACTGATAAAATTGCTTGCTAGTCTATTGATGCCAGATTTTGCTTTCTAAAACTAATTTTAAAATTTCTCACCTGCATTCAGGAGCTATATTACATATACATATACAAGCCATGAGAAGATGGTTGTATGATAAACCCTGTTTATGACCCTAGACTTCTTAGAACTTACAGGTATACTGAATTAAGGCCATATTTTTGTTACTGTCAGAAAGGCAAGCATTTTCACCAGTGAAATCTTTTCTGAACTTTAATAGTACTAAGCCATAAGAAATAAATGATGTCCGCACTAACCAAAGGACTTAGAGGATGAAACCTCAATATACATATGGTTTAACTCAAATCAGTAATACTGTTCCTTATTTTAACTGGTAAAAAGGGAGTAACATATTACTAAGGAAATTCTCAATTTGGGAAGAGTGCTAATCTTTCTACTTCCTGTAGCAACAACCACAAAAGCATTTGATACTGCAAAACAGAAAACATTTTAATATTAGCACAACGGTTTCCTGCAGCTATATGTGGGTCTTTTAAAAAAAAGGTTTTGTGAAATTAAACTCTTCATGGGTTTGATAGAGCCAAAACAATTGAAGTCTATGAATTACATGAGAATCACCCTGTGCTGCAGTACTGGCAGTATATTCTGTAGCTTAATATTGCACATAATGCGTTTCATGGGATATTGCCATATTGTGTCAGAATTGGTCATGTATTGCAGATGTTATGTGAACCTAATTTTCATAATACAAGATGAACAGTATTGCTATACTATGCTAGTATATGTAGTAGGATATACTACTATAGTACAAATATACCATGTTAATATTAGTTCACAGATTGTCTTTTGTCTAAAAAAGCAAATCATTGTAATATTTGCTGTTTTGTAGGACAAGAAGTACACCTAGTGGCAGAGCAGTTAGTGTCTGGGTAAATCAGGTTGCCTTCAATGTGTAAATACGAGGAGTCCCTTGCTGTTAATTGTTAGAACTCATTTGGTATAAAATAAATCTGGATTCAACATGAATTAGAGCCATCAACTCATCAATTGCAATCAATTGATTAGACATATGGCTATAACCAAACAAGACTTTTTTTTCAAGGTGCACGCTGAGGAGATAAACTGATAGTTAGGTATGACATTTGCTTGCTGCCAGCACCTCCAGACTGTGAACAAATGAGCATATTTTGGTTAGAACATGTGTACTGGTGGAAAGAGACAAAGACAACAATATGTGGAGGTTATATGAGCAAGTAAAGAGAAACTGTGATATAAAGTACAAAATCAGTCTACAAGCAGTGGAAAGCCACTGGCAAGACAGTAATGGAGAGATGTGTGACTGAGCAAATACCAGGCATGGTAACCACCCACGGACAAATGTTGGTGCTATATAGCTGGCATTTTTTATTTTATTACTCTTCCCAATTATTTCAGTTTGGATATTTATTCAAACCAAGTGTTTAAGTTGAAGATTGATATATGAAATTTATAAATTAATAAATAAATTAATCTATGTAATTTTAATGATAAACATTATTTAGTTCTAGCGATTTTAGACACATCTGCCTGCAACTGCTCTGTTACTTACTTTGCAGTCATGTATTGCATGATGCAATATATAGAAGACCACATGACGTGAAAGTATACAGACAATCCTGGCTGAAGATATTCTAGGGTGCCCAGTTAAGTTTGGGGTTATTTTAACCCAAGTCCGGGGGTCAGAGCACAAGAAATCACTAAGCACCTCAAGGAAAAATGCCAAAATAGAGAGGAGTAACTGTAATAGTTAACTGAAGGGTATCTCGGTTACCTGCCTGGTTCAACACATCCCATATTAAGACACCAAGTAACAAAATGTAGATGATATGATAAGCTGTGGGCAAAAACTGTGAGGAGCTGAATATGAATAAATGACTAAACAAATACAAAAAACTGGTGCTTGAAGAAGACCAATGCATGGATGATCATATTAGCAAATGAACAAGGTAGAAATAAACAGATTAAAATAAAGGTGAGAAAATAATGAACTATATTTCAGGAAAAACAGCTGCCAGGATTAGTAAAATTTATTTCATAAGATGATCTGATGAAACCCTGAGAAATAACACATCCACTTGGAACTGCCTAGATATGTTACAACAGGTGATACCCAAACCTTGTTATGCAGCATTGGACTGAAAATAATGATGCTTAAAGAAGCAGCAGCAAATCTCAAATAATAGCAATTCACCACATCCTCTATATAGCAGATTGCCTGAATCAAGAACTCTCCATGTCATCGATGGTGAATATCTCTAAATCCCAGTGCCTAAAAGGAAACTCACGAGGTGAACATTCAAATTTATTTCATACAGGAAGCATAGCATAGCATAACTCTTTCAGGTAATCCACGCTTTATCTCACTAAAAAACTGCGAAAAGCTTGGGGCTGGCCTAGCGGGCAGAGACAGCATCCTTAGTACACAGTCTGAATAGCTGTGGGTAAAAAAATGGTAATTGTAAAAAGAAAAGTGAAAAGCTTTTGACTGCTTTCTAGGATGAAAAAAAAAAAAGATTATAAGAGGGGTTTGCTCACTTGTTATCAGGCAAATTTGAGTTGTGGAAAAGTAAACAAGTATGGAGTATCATACTGAGTAAAGACAGAATGCTGCCGAATAGGTACAGGAAGATTAGAGACAGTGGAAGAGGTAAAAAAGTGGTGGAAGGGAGGGAAGCAATTAGTAGAAGAATACCAAAGCAGATAAATGAGGAAGGTATGCAAGGGAGAAAGGGGTAAATGTTTAGGCAGCATTAAGAAAGTGATCAGAGAGAGATTAGGAAAAAGAAGGTAAGAAAAAGAACAAAGAGAGAGAAAAGGCAAAACCCCCAGATAATCTATAGTTACTTTCTAGAATGATATTGCCAAGAAATCTGCTGCCTTACATCGCATTCCACTTGCAGGCAACAATTAAATTAAAACTTAACTTGTTAAATTAAAATCAGGATACATACACACACATCCAAGGTATAATCTACGAGCTGAAAATTTGTTCTTTAAAAAAAAAAAGGACAGAGAAAAGGCTATATCATCTTACAATGGCCTGTGGGTAAGCGATACCAGGTCCACCGGCCTTCACATCATAGGAGTCATACTGTGGAGAAAAACTCTGTAAAAGAAATAAAGAAAAACAGAAAGAAAAAAAAAAGAAAAAAAAAAGAAAAATAAAGGTGATTGCTACAAATCAAATAAGTATTTTCTTACATTGGTATGGCAAATGTATGAAAATAACTCATTTGTATCTAATGACTAGTACTTGTTTGACATATAGCTGCCATATATTTAAATCATCCATAAGAGAAGCCCAGCCAGTATCTTTCTTTTGAGGTCATGGTAATGTTAGCTCCCTAGGCTGTGCACATCCAGTTTTCATCTTGACAGCTAGGCCTTAGCTGAACCAAAAAATTGCCATTCTCTCTCCTCTTAATTGTTTCACTCTTTTTAAGATTTTACCCCCATTTTCTTTATCAGTCTCTTCTGTTGGGCTTAGTTGTCACTCAAGGAAGTTGATAAAATATTTTCTGTTGCACTAAAGAATGCAACAGTTTTTATTATTATTTTCCTAATTTCTTTTACTTGTGACTAATGAATGTCTCATTTCAGAATATCTTGTAGCAAAAAATCTCTTACCTATGTGTAAGTCTGTCCTTCCCTGAATTACAAATAATTTCTTTTTACCTCACGCGTGGGAACTTACACATCTCAGAAAACTGTATTACACTTTTTCCCTAATGCCATTTTCCATCTTTCCCTTTCTCCCTTCCTGTTCACTATGTCACTCCACATAATTCAAATACAGTCATCACTTTTGAGCCCAAGCAGCCAAGCCTCAATGCTTTTGACAATTTATCTTGAAACAAATGGAAGCTCAGTCCAAGGCATGAAGTGAAAACATGTCCTGTGGGCCTTTCTGAGAGCAGACAGCATCTTTGACACACCCATTTACATAAAATACTGCTTAAAAAAAAGAAAATTATAAAGTCTACAGTAAGTTTTTCAAGGAATTTCCATGTAAACCTCTTAATTGGCATATATTGATTTTATCATGCAGATATTCGCAAACTTAGTTGAATAATATGGCATTAACGCAGTTTATGTATTAATGGCACATAGGTGGTTGAGCAGGAAAGGTTGAATACATGCAGTGTTCTGCCTGATAACCCAAACCACTGTGGAACCAGCTCCTTTGCTGGCCAGGTACAAGACGACTCCTGTGCTACTGATATCAACCCTCTCGTCAGTATTCAACAGCACATCTTTGATACAGCATTGGAATGGGTGACATTAAGCCTATCATCCTCTCTTGTGTCTGAATCTGCCAATTCAAACCCAGTAGCTCTCTCGATATATTATTGTCTGGCCACGTCCATTGATACTGGTTAACTGATCCATGGGTATCTCTCCCAGAACCTCAGTCATTCAGATGTAATCCCTTCCAGAATTAAGTAATATCAAGACATCTTTCCTCAGTTTTTGGCTTACCTGGAAGTGGGAAGTGTAAGTGGAAGCTATAGACAGTGGCCTATGTTCAAAAGTAGCAACTGGTTTAACATATGATTTTTAACAGTTCTGTGCTAAAGCAATCCCATCTTGTAAAGCTAGGCTTGCTTGATTGCATGGGAGACAATGTCATCTCTTAACAAAGCACTAGCTGTGGCTCAGCTCCCTTAATAAACCCAACTGCACAGAACCTTCAGTTAAATTTAGTTCTATTGGTGAGTCTGCCCAACTCTTCAGAAGAGAATGTAAGATTCAGTGGGCCAGAAATAAAGAGGAAGCATGACAAACAGTACTTACATGGCACTCCCCTGCAAGCAGAGGACCTGTGTTTCGGTCTAGTCTCCTGGGAATGTTTCTTTATTAAAAATGCATTGGATAAAATATAGAAAAGTAAGAGAGTTCCCTAACCATTAAGCTTGAGGGGACGTACTTCCTCCTGCACACTTTCTTTCTGGTCAGATTATTTCTGCGTTACGTAAGTCCTTCATCAGCTCTGGCTCCAAAAGTTTTAAAAAATAAGATAAGGCAGAGATTTAATTGCACTCCAGCCAAATTTTATGGACAAACCCCCAAAACAACAACAAAACCCCACCTACCACTCAGCTGTGTTTTTCAAAGGCACCAATGAGAGACAGACACCATTCAAAGCAAAATACATGTGAATTTGCAAGGGATAGGTGCCTACAGTCTTGCTTTGAGCAACAAAGTAGAAGCTGAATGATGACTTACGCCTCCATTTATACTGGGACATGACTGGCAGATTCCGGGGGGGCCAGGAGCTCCAGGACTCCCTGGCTGTCCTGGAGGGCCAGGGGCACCGTTTCTGCCTGGAGGCCCAGGAGAACCCTGCAAAGACACAAACAGAGCAGATACAGATGTCTGCACTTGCCTCCAACTGCAAGGGCATTGCAGGATAAATCCTTCCATTCGTAAGAAAGTCTTTGTGATTGTGGTAGGAAACTTTCTCTATTAAACATAACTACGGCCACAACTGAACATTCAGGAATGGCATAGACAGTAGACAAAATTCACACATGGAAATACTCCTTAGTTGCTGGAGCCTTATTGCAGCTGACATTTGATCAAACACACTATAAATATTAAACAGGTCAATTCCAGAATCTAAAATTAATACTGCTAGTGGAGTCCATAGATTTTTTTTATTTTTTTTTTCCTACTGGGAAGAAATATACCAAAACCACCAAAAAATAACAAATGTAATACAGTTTAGACTAAACTCTCTCTCTGTGTGTTTTTCCAGTTTAAATTTTTGACAGTTTTGTTGAAGCTAAAGGGCTACTTCAAAATAACTATATGGCACAGTCCTGCAGACAGTACAGACATCAATGAAAGCTGGATATCTCAGCAGCTTGAATGGAATATATAGCATGACAGGAATTGGCTCTTGATTTTGTTAGTTTCCTTGGGGAAAAAAAAAAAAAAAAAAGCTGCACTTACAGGGTCTCCTTTGGGCCCTTGGGTGACTATTCCAGGAGTCTAGAAAAAAAGAAAAAGTAATTAAATTAAGAAAGAAAATAAAAATAAACCCCAAACCTGATTATCAGTCTCTCTGCATTTTCACAGTTCATCCATAAAGCTACACCTCTCCTGTAAGCAAAAACATGGCACTAATGAAGTCAGTAGAGCTTTGCCATTGAGTACAATGGGGACAGAAGTCCACTGTGGAAAGCTGTAAGGGACAGTTTTCTTGTATCCTTCTCAGTCCAGCATGTTAAGTGTGGTAATGTAGCTAATTTTAATTTCTCAGATCTACTCCTCCAATTTATTTATTTTTCAATTAATAATTCAGTTACATATTACTATCTGGATTCTCAATTAATAGTTTAGAACAGTTTTTATGTGTTCAGCTGCTAGTGGTAGTAAAGAATATTGAGCTGAAACTATCTTGGAATTTTCAAGGTGGCATTTCCCTACACACCATCAAAGGTCAGCAGGACAGCTTCCAGTGGGCTGACCAAACTCTTATATATTGAAAACAGAGGCTAGAGGAAGTAATCCACATGACCTTTATTATCAGGAACCACAGAACTGATAAAAGAGTCTCTAAACTCAGCAAGAGAGGGAGGTGTGCTTAAATCTCCAACATGCTTGTATGTACCACTCATTGACACCTCTAAAACTGTTCAGTGAAGTAGGTCAGGTAATCCTGGAAGCAGCACAGCTGCGCTAACATGGTGCAACTAACACTAGGTGATGTTATTTGTATATGACATTTCATGTTTAAGCAGATATAATATAGAGGTGCAGAAACACATCTTCTCCCTTTCTCTTCCATATACACATCTCTTTCACTCTCTTCTTTTATCTTCTGGATAAGAATCTTCAGTGTGCCTGTGGAAATCTATGTACTTTAACAGAATCAAATGGATCTTAAACAAGGATGAAATGTTGAGATAACCTTAGAGGTCCGTATAGCTGGCTTGCTCAGTGAAGCAGTTTAGGCAGGGGACTTGGCATGCACTAACATTCTCAATTTTCCTGAGGTTAAGGTGCTGCAACTGGTTTAGATAATGTTGGTGTCTATAAACAAGATGATGATATATTAGGGATGTAGGGTTTGAATCACCTTTCCTTTACAGGGCATTAAGTCAGCAAAAACTCTGCTAAAGGAAATTCACTCTGTGAGTTGATAAGAAATGCAGACTTGCAGTATGCTGTGAAAATTGTCTAACTTTCTTTAACTCTGTGTTGGCATTAGTTTCATGGATATTGATTGAACATGCAGTCAACAAATAAGCTGTTTGCATTTTTCCTATGCTTCTCCATAAAATGAAAATGTAATGGCTACTTGTTGCCCTCTGTCCCTTTCTACTATTTATCTGTGCCTGTTCTCTACGTAAAACTGGGTTGAAGGACCTCATGCTTTCAGCTGCATAGCTCAAAGGACTAACAACTATTTTATCAGATCTGGTACCAATTATCTGATAGAGTACAGAAGTATTCTTGAATTTAACAAAAAAGATAAAACTCTGTGAAAGTTCAAGCTGCTTTTTTAAATTTAATTTAATTTGGCAAAATGTGCCCATCCTAAGTATTTGCCTAGAGTCAGAAAGTGACAAGCCTAGTATTTACAAGAAAAGTGTTTAAGAGCACCTAGAAGAAAATGAATTGAGGTTGACATGGATTAAGAAGGTGGCAACACCAAAGTAACAACATTGAGGACAGACTTACTCTTGTAGGTTGTGGTGTTGTTTGTGGACAAACTGGACAGCACTCTCCAAAGGGAATCTCTGGGTTGGGACAGTCCAGCTCCTGATCATCACAGATGATGTCATCACAGAGAACAGATCCCGAGTCGCACACACAGATTTGGCATGGCTCTGGCTTCCAAACATCCCTGTCAGCGTAAACCTGCCCAAGATGGGTACATCCTGCAACTGGAAAGAAAGACAAAATAGTGTTCAATATTATTTCAAATGTGTTTTCCAAATCAAAGATAAATAACATGAAAGCTGTTGGATAGTCTGTTTTGTTTTCTACTGTAATAAGGTTTATGCATGTGAAGTAAAGGGCTAAATACTTCTCTTCAGACACTGGGAGGATCTGTTACATTAATTGCAGAGTCTGCTCTGAATCTATAAATAGACATCAATGGAAACCTGCTGGAGCTGATCCAAAACCCAATTAAATCTGTGAAAATCTTCTATCTTGAGTAATTTTAGTGTCAGACTGAGTTACTGTGTAATTAGCAATTGAACTCTCTGCTGCAGCTAAAAAGGAAATGTGCCAAACCTCTCAAGTGTATCATTTGACCCCATGTGCGAACACGAGCACTTGCACACGGATGCAGAATAAGCCGTCTGTCCAGCACAAGGTCTTGCATTAATAATTAGCACCAAGTGTTTTCCAAGTGTTTTTTGAAAGCCAACGTATGCAATAGATCTAAAAGAATGTTCAAATTAATTGCCCAAATGGTTTGCAATTAAAGTGTCATCTGGCCCGCTCAAATGTTACAGGTGTCTGTATTTTCAGAAAAAACATTGTTCATCTGCAATATTCATGGCTTTGTGAATTCCTTCCAACAGCTATTCTACTAAACAAATTTGTTGTAGATAATGAAGTTGAAGAGACTGATGAAAACCAGCTTCAAACATTAAAGTTTGGGGTTGTATTTTCTTAGAGAAACAAGATCCAGAAAGCCCAGTCATTCAAGAAACCAATATGAAAATAACACCACAAAGTTAGACAAACTCCTTGGAAGTTTTGTAGAAGTTATTAAAAGTTTCAGATTGCAAATATAAATATCAGTGAATGCTTTGAATAATGGAATAAGATTTTTTCCATGAATAATTAACACTAATTCAGTTTACAAACACAAAATTCTGGAGAAAGAGCTACTGGTGTACCTTAAAACTTTAATATCAGAATAAGTTACCTACTACACATCACCCTTCAAAAAGAAGAAAAATGCCAGAAGATGCAATTCAAAGCTCTGACATTAAAATTGCCGCTGGCTCCAGAAAGAAAATTCCAAATGCCATCAAATTGTTCTAATGGTCATGATTATGTAGTATGAGACTGAGTCCAGATTTATAGTTCAGTCCACTCCTATGGGTTATGCAGTCCCTTTTTCTTTTCTCACATGGCATCTTTCATCTGTTTTTTCTCTTTTCCACTACGACGTTGGCACACTGGTCTCTTTTTTTCCTCTTTACATTTGTTGTTTTTCTTTCTGTATTTGTGGGTATCTGCTTCCATGCCCATGCCCACACTCTTTGGCATGGTACACACTTGGACGCGTCTCCTCTCTTCTCATGCTTCTGCTTCAGTCTTTTTTTTCTCTATTCTGTTTCATCTTTCCCATAACATGTAACTTCCCTTTTCATCTTCCCTGAATCCTCTCTCTTTTGTACCTGAACAGTTCACCTTCTTTATTGCCATGTACTTAACTGAGCTTAGTTTTTCAGATTCTGCTCCCTTCCCAGTGTCTCACTCAGCAGCTTTTCCTTGTCCATAATAACCTTTTTCCTCTCTGTCCCCCATGAAATCCACCACCTCCTTGTATGAGCTCTGTAAGGGCGGTGGGGAATACAACCAAGACCACCTAGCTCCTTGAGTGGAGAACCAGAGTGGGGATCTCCGAGCAGGGTACAGCATGGCACAGGTGGTCTCTTTTCCCTATTCAACCCCTCCACAGGCTTTCTGCATACACCAGCTTATGTTATTTCTGCACATCAACTATAAAAGAATCAAAACAGGAAAACGTTGACTTGTCAAGGCTGACACTATTTACGGTTAAGAGTTGGGTTTGACCACCAGCTTGATTAGAACCACAAGAAGATGCAAAAAGCTTAAAAAATACTTTTCAGACATTTTCAAGCCAGTAATTTTTAATTTGCCTGGTATTTGGCTGGGAGCCAGCATTTTGCCTTCCTTTGACAACAACAACAAAATCTTAAAAATCTAAAACATTCCAGTGGCATATGAAAACTAATCCCCCTCAGACATTTTCTATCACTTAGAAATTCACTTTTTCCTTTTCCATTTGCTTCTCCACCTTTTGGGCCTCACCAGAAACTTCACAATCTGCAGAAGAGGAGTGGAGAAGAACTGCTTATTTCCAGGACAGCATCTTCTTCACACCCACCATGACACAGGGTACGGCATCAGAGGATGCTGCTTCCAAGGATATCACCTAACAACCACTACCTCTGAAGAGGATCTAGACATCCTTCCTTAGCCTACCAAGCTAGATTTCATTTCTAAACCAGTTGCTTGGTTTCACAGCTCTCACACCACAGAATCATGTCAGTGGATCCCAGGTAAATAAGCTGATTCTCTGCTTAATTAATTGCTGACTGTTTCTGAAAGAAACATTTTCCTCCTTCAACAAACCAGGATTTCACTGTGGGCACTTGGGAAAAAACCAAACTACCTAGCCGTGACAAGAGTAATGACAAATGTTCCCTGACAAACAAGAAGGCTGAAATGCATTTTAAAAATGAGAAGTGTAGTGTTATGAATGAAATCATCTTTATAATCTCTCTATGACTCACAACCCCCCCTTAATTATAAAGTGGCAAAAGCCGAGTGGCTCAGTGTACGAGTGGTTCACTGTACACAAGAATACCTCAAAAGCAGTATACTGTGGGAGGCAGAATAACATCAAAGCTATGGGGGAGGTTAGAGCTTGTTATCCATCTAAGATCTGGCTGGATACCCCCTAGAGAGCACAGGTGGGCATAGATCCATTTCACCTGAGAGCGATGTACTCAGCTGTCACTCCGCTTGAGCACTTCCCAGTTCCACAGGTTAAAACATCCTTCTCATTTACAAACATAATGAGGAAGGGAAGAGATGATTTTTCTTTTGTTTAGAGTGAAACATAGTTTATACATAATTGTTAAATAAAAATACCCTGATACAGATCTAAAAGAATTTAATACTGTTACTGTGTGCACAGGTAATGTACGGTTATATTAACAGCATACACATATAAAAAAATGCATAGTGTACACACACTTCTGTACCCATAAGATGTATTTGATTAATATTCAGATTTTCAGCTCTTAGTATCACTCTTATCCTTTCAAAACCACGACTTTTTTTTTTTAACTATGTGTTTAAGACAGCAAGGTTCTTACTCACTAGTATATTCATATCCAAGAATTTGAATTTTCATATGCCAATTTTTTCTTCATCCTTACTTCATTTTCATTGATTTGTATGTTGCTTTGTTATTTCCAGGGATTTGATCCTGCTGCCTTACAGTGAGGAGGAGAATTTGAATGGGGAGTAGAAAAGGGCTGGTTTTCCCATATTTTTGCACTGCTGGTTAGAAAAGATTCTGTTTTCAAGACAGCTGCTCTTTTCTGATTTTTTTCACACTGAGAATACTCACCTTTCCATATTTTAGGGAACAATATCGATGACAATTATGGAAATTAACAATGTACCACAAAACGACTGACACAATTCTACAGCAATAAGGAAATAAAGCAGATTTCTCTGCATTTTTACAAGGTTGTCATTCAGTTATTCTACAGTAGAGGGCATCATTTAACAGAAAGAAAAGAGAAAAGTCGAAGACATGTGGATATGATGACATTCATATTGCATCTAACTTTCTGGACATTGTTAAATGAATTAAGAAACAAGCTAGGAGAGCTGCAATGAAAATCGTTGCAGCCTTTGGCAGAATGAAAGTATTAAATAGGTTTCCAAAGGAAACTTACATCTGGGAAGACTTAGTCTGTTCAAGACACCCCCTCTGTGCTCAGATGTAGATCTGTGTGTCAGAATGTTATGACATAATGCATTTTGCATTGCTCATAAAGATTAACCATTAGCTCCAAAATCCTTTGGAAAGCTGATTTGTGCTAAAGCACTGGCAAGTAACATATAAGAATAATAAGGTTATAAAAAAGCTGACTTGCCTACTTCTAGACTTGTGGTAAAACAGTCACATACTTGCCTTAGCCAGCTTTTCTTATTGATTCCTAAACATATATATTAGCCTAAGATTTAAAAAAAATATTAGAACTCAACAGTATTCACCTATGGCAATGCATAATCTTATTCTTCTTCCCAAAGCCCTAAAATGTGATGGCTATACAGCACTTCACTCCTATGGCCGTTATTGCAGTGGTTTGTTGGAAGCTGTGTCAATCTCATATTCATTGTACAGAACATCAAAGTTTAATATTTGAAAGCCTGAATAACTTTGCATTTATGCTGTTTACTGTGCATTCACATTTTTGAAGATTTTGCTGTGAGTAGGATTTCTCTGGGCCAGCCTAAAAAGCAAAGCAAAGAAAAAAAAGCAACGCAATCTTCATCATATGCTGGTTTTGAATTATTTCCCATTTTCTAAGCAGACTAGCAGCTGTATATAAGCAGACCAATAGGGAAAGCTGAAAGGAAAATCACCATTTAGTCTCAGAGGACCTGTAAGTGTGGTACATAGAAGAGCTCTAATGTGTACAGGGGAAAACAAACATGGTCATTGTAGGCCTGAAGGATGACAGATGTCCTATGGGACATAATCCTGATTCCAGTGAGGTGAATGGGAATTTGTTATAGAGTGCTATGACCTGAGAAGCTGACCTGTTTTGTAGTTGCTTTTGGCTTTGTATTTGTGCAAGCGCTGTGATCATGACTTACTTAACCACATTTATATGGCAAAAGAAAAAACCTCCTAATAGTTTCCTCAAATAACACAGGTTTTTCCACTTTGGACAACACAAATGTCCAGCTATTGTATTAGTAGCAGACTCATATATCCCATTTGCAAAGATATGACTAATTGGTTAGATATTAAAGAACATCTTGAACTTGTCTGGTTCTGCCTCAGAAAGGGCAATAGTCCACACAGAGGTGACTCACGATCCTCCAGCAGCCGCTCGATGATGGCTTGGGAAGCAAAACTTTGAGGAGCTTTGATCTGTGAGAATCTGATCACAAACACAATGAGTCAAGCAAACAGGTTTTTGCTGTTATTTAAAGTGAATCCGGTAAAGGCTAAAGCACTGAGATGAAGGAGGGCTTGCCTCTAAATTTGACCAGATTCAAAGTCTGCTGACACTAAGAAGGGTCTTTCTTTTGCTTTCTATGGACTTTTAACTGTACAAAGCCTGTCCCTCCTTACCCCGACTCAGTTTTGGTCATCTGCTTTACAGGATGGCTACTTCAAAAAGTGTTTTATGTTTCCTCTATAGTAAATACATTTCTTGTGTATTCCAGCACTGTTTTATACATTGTTTAACCGAAGGACAAAGTAGAAAGGAGACATATTGTTCATTTTCAATGGCAAATGCTGTAATTCTCCCCTACAGTAGAGTAGATGGAGGAATCCATCCCCATGTCTGCAGCATTGCTGCCTTCCATCTACCGAGCAGAAAAGAATGCCACGCTGTCTACTTCAAAGCAAACGGTTTGGGCTCCCTGTCTGGTATTATGATGACGTTTATAAGAAAATCAAACATTCTCATTCCATCCCAAGATTAGTAATGGAAACAAATGGACTCTCATAATTAACTAATTGGCTTGCTGAGCCAGAATGGTCTGGTTTGCCTGCATGTTCTCCTGTCAGGTAAGTGCTGAGTACTCGCAAAGTCTGAAATATTGTCTGTTTCACAGAAGTCAGGAAAAGAGGTGGAAATATAAGAAAAGAAATGGTTTAACAAGATTTTTTTTTCAACTGCAAGGCCTGCAGACATTCTCTGAGCTAGAATTGCCTTAGAACAACCAGCTAATTAATGGAATCCATTTCACACAGTGCATGAGGACTTAAGGGCCAACTTGAGCATACCTACCTATTAGGACATTTTCAGATTTAATGGTACTGACGTAATATTTTGTAAGGCTTGTCCACTACGTGATGGGAGGTATCAGGATTGAAACCTCAATTGATAAAACAAATGCAGGCTGTGAAAAATCAGAGCAGTTCCATGTTAAAAATCCTTTCCTGCTCCATGTCCTGTAGGAGGAAGAACTGCTGTTGGGTAGAATGGAAAAGGAGTATGAATGAATGGTTCAGATTTCCCAAGCTTCACACCAAAAAGGACAGCTACATCCTGTGCTTTCAGACTGAAACCGAAGCTTTCTTACTTGTAGGGATGCTCGTCTGCCAAAAAAGCTGGCATTTGAACAGTTCTGCCACTGCGCCAGTCCCAGACATTTTCCTCCCTACTCAGATGCAGAGCAAGAAAGGGAAAGCAGCACAAAATAATGCCGTTAATCAAAATACTGTACTTGTCTGTCAGAGGTATTGCTGAAAGGAGACACACACTGTTTCACTGGCAATGTATAGAAGAGGCTGGATTCTCAGGCAAAGGATTCTTATGTCATGTCGCCAAACTGTCCTTGCTCTGAGACCCACCCACCAATCTGTCTTTCAGATTACAAAATGGAAAAAAAACCCAGGCCTGCACTGGTACAAACAAGTATTTGCATTTTAAACAAATCATTGCTTGTTCCCTTCATTCGTCTTTATAAGCTCCAAATGCTGCAAGCTTTTTACAGCTTTTAGAAATTTTAGAAATATCAGTATTAAAAAATATCCTTATGGCATATTTGCTACCAAGTAAAACACAAAATGCCTCTATTTTCCTTGCAGATTATTGGCTTTTTCCTAATCTTTCAAAGTGTGACTTCTGTTAAGAACTCTAATTTTTCTCCTTTATCGTCAGAGAGCTATTGTTCTTCTCAAAGGTAATGTGGTCTAAAATGACTGAATCTGTCACATCATTCTGTCTCAACATTTATGTTTCACGAATTACTCTATTCAGGCACATATGTTGACATACTTGAATGATGTTTTTCATGTAATTTCTAAAGATCATCCTGCCACATAAGCATTGCTTTGAAATAGGGACAAGGATATTCCATCGGTGATATTGTTACACAACAGCCCCACTGGCTTTTGCTGGTGTCCGGCATGAAAAACAATGGCAGAAGGGTTTTCTTGTTTCAAAACCACTAATAGGAAAACAAAGTGCAAGAAGGGTATTTTTGTTTGTTTAGTTGGTGGGGTTTTTTTGGCAGAACTGTCATTTCAAACTGAGTCATACAAGGGGCAGGATAGAGCAGACTGCTGTCTATCTATCACATTGCTGCTTTTTTGGTGTTGCCCAGAGAATTGTTATACCTGTTTCTGAACTTATAAAAGTCATTTTGAGAAAAACATCTGATGGATGCAAGAGATGGTTATACTCTTTTTGTTGTTAGCTATTCCTTGACAACATTATGGCCTAAATTGTTTTTTTAAGGGAGGAAGATATTCCTGAATGACCATTGACATGTTATTCTGAGATTTCCTCTCCAAAGTACTCTCTCAACAGGTTGACTCTAACTCAGACAATTATATTTATACTTCTGTCTTTTTAGTAGAGATAAACATCTTTTGCTATACTCTGCAGAATGTTTATCATTCATTCCTGGTTAAGGGTAAACACTGCCTGATTAGAACCTCCCTTGATTTTACTGGGCTTTGGATCAGACCTAAAGAACATAAATTTCTAATTATTCTGGTGGGAACTGAAGGTCTTCACTGCCTGACCGATCAAACCTTTTAATAAGGGTAAGCGTTTGCATTAGAGCAGGACACACAATAAACAAGAATTTAATCTTAATTCAGTGCATTTAATGCCTTTTAGAGGGACCATTGCATAATTTTTCAGTCACTCTTCCAATTATTGGTAAAACGCCTATGAGATTTTTCCATCCCCTTTGTTCTTATATTACAATGTTTTTTGGCACATCACTTTTGTGTCATTTGGTGTCACTCTAAAAATAAGCAGCAGGCTGTAATCACTTTATTTGTGGCTATTTAGTTGTAGTGCTGCCATAAATTCTCACTGCTCTGCAGTAATCTGATTTTAATGTGCTTCTTGTCTTTATAGTGAATGATGCCAAATGGCACAAAGACTTGTGTCTTAAACCAAGCAGAAACTGACATAAATTCAAGGTCTGATGTGATTACTGATGATTTTATGGATTTATTAATTTCTTTAAACATACATCCTGCCCACTCCTTGGGCAGTCAATGAAGACTTCTACAGTCAGAGTCCAAGTGTCAAGGTAATCTTAATTTTGAACACTTGAACACATGAACATTTCCAATCTTATTCCATAAGAAGCTGGCCTAACATACTTCTAAAGAACAGCAACGGCTTCATGCTCAACATTATTAGGATCAATTAAGTGGAAAAATTTACCAAAATCCAGCACAACATTCTGTCAGAACTTTCAAAACAAAAATCACCCCCCAAGGTATATCTCAAAGACACACTTCTGCATTTGTGATTTTAGCTAGGAACAGAAATAGTTTATAACATTGGAGTATTCTTCGCAACATTTCTTGCAGTAGGTCTGTCCTGGCAAGAATAAAGAAAAACTGGAAAAGTCATTGTGTATAAGCAGGTTTCTGAGACTGTACAACCAGTCTGACAGATCCAAAGCATCAGGAAAGTGAGATTCAGCTTCTGAGCTGCTAAGTGAAAGGGAATTATTGGAAATGGGTGATCATTACAGCTTGCTCTACATAGCACCTCCTATAAAACATTGAACTACAACTACTTAATGCAGAACACTTCAAGCTTCTCACAAGATAAAACATAAAGGCTGTGTGGGAAGAAAAATGTATGCTTTTTGTTTTGCATTGCCTAACTTTGTAATTAAAACCATTTTTATCAGGTGATTAAAGTTTCAAGTGGGACATGATCTTCTCTTTCCCCTTAGCTCAGTGAGAGGGCTAACAATTTCATGCAATGCTGTTTCTGTGGTTTGCCTTGGAAGAAATCAGCTTGATTCAATGCTTCTCTCCTGAGACTGAAACAGATGGGAAATGTTACAATACAGTATAGTACATATGGTAACATCATTTATATTTTCAGATACATTGGACAAAGTCAGCCCCAATATAACTCCATGGCCATAGTGAATTTACATCAGAGATGAGTAAAGCAGCAGGAGGTCAAATTCTACACTAACATAACTCCCTGCACAATTTTATTGATTTCCCCGTAATTTCAGAAGTTGGAAGTAAATGAAGGGTTTGATTCTTGTATTTCATATTCCAGTGATGGATTAAGGAACTCTGGTGTACTGTCTAAAGAAAAGAATCATATCTTTGGCTGCCAATAAATTAAAGGTATTTGTAATTCAGAAGGTCGAGGGGGAATTCTGAATGCATAGACCATCATTAACCTAGTTTCATCTGCAAAACAGTTTGTATTCATTCATTCCTTATTCCAGTTTGTACTAATTCACCCCACATCCATTTTGGACAGTTTGTTGGATACAGATGGCAGTATTTGAAATTCTTCTTAATCTGCCTCATAGAGGATATTAAATGGCTATTTGTACACTGGATACAACATTCTTATTGTCAACTTCCTAAGGCTACTAAAGTGGGTATTGTGAGGGTTTTCTCAGGGTACCAAAGACAACTTTCTTAATTTTGGGGCCACTTTTAAGTGTCAAATTCTATGCTTATTTTTCAAGCATGAGGACCTAAGGATCTTCCTAACTCCCTCATCAGGTGAAAAGCCACACTCCTGGTGCAGTGAAGACCCTGCAAGCACAGAGCTGACTTTATTAATATCAGAGGTCAGAAGCATTGCAGTTGAAGTGGCTGCCTGAAGCCTGGCATACATTTAGCCCTCCCTGCTCTGTGCAGCAACAGCATCTGCTGGCACAGGGTGAGAATAAACAGCGCCTTGTAGCAGAGGAGGGCTAGAATATCTTCAGCAGACAGAGCCAGATCCACCAGAGTTTATCTGCTGGAGTCCTTAAAAGGTATGAGTGGAAGAGCCTGAGCCAGAGAACACCTGATAAATTAAGACGCTTTGTACTTTTTTTTGATTCTTCACTTCTTTACAATGCTCTTTCTCTCTTCAGTTGCTCTAACAGGAAAATAATCAGTTGGACTTCAATGACTCTCTTCTTTCCTTTTTCTCCCCCCGCTCCCCACCCATATTTATGCTATTCTGTTCATACAAAAAAGAGAGATCTACAAAGAGGACCACCCTGCCAATGACTAAGCCACCAACAGGCTTAGAATATTGTGCAAAGAATCTTCAAAATGTCTGAGCAGATTTCAATTACTCTTTTCAAAGATTTGCAATTCCCACTACACAGCCTATTGTTTGCTTTCACTAGGACATTCTTCTCTTAAACAGCTGGCACAGAATGACTACTGCTCTGTAGGGAAACAAGCAAACACCATACAGTAGAATTAAAGCCACACACAGGAAAAAAAATACATTTTTTTAAAAGAGCCTCTCATGAACATAGAAGTGTTTTCCAAGATAATATGAATTCTATTTTCGCTGCTTATAGCTGAAGGAAAGCATGGGGGATATAGTTCATTCTCCTCTGATGCTCAGCATCGCTATTACACTGAACATCAAAGGAACAATGAGCAATGCTTCCCACATTTTCCATTAGCTGTGTTTGGCTGAGCAATTGTTTCTCTCGTGTCTGAAAAAGGAGCTGCAATTTTGCTTTTGCCTCTTTTCCTAAAAGAAAATGGAAAGCAGGAAAAGAAAAGAAGCACAAAGGGACAGAATAGAGGAAAACAGATATTTGCAGCAGACAGCCTGCTAATGCACCGACTGGTCACTGGGCATGAATTGTGGGGAATTTCAGTGGGAACTAATTATGTCCAGAAGTTTTCCAAGAACTGCCAGTGTCGAACTGCTGTGGGAAGTATTTTCCAGACACAGATCATCCTTTCATATCTACTGCTGCAAACGTACATGGGATGATCCTGCAACTCTGCTGCCCTTCACAGTGCTGGGGCTGGGAATAAAGCAGCACCTGAAGCCACAGAAGTTTTGCACATGGAAGGAAATCTTTTGCTGCCTAGCAGGAGAGCAGAGGTGTCTGTGCCACCCTCCAGGGTGGAATGCACAGTGACTGAAAGAGAAAACCAGCAGCAGAAAGGGATGGGTCTCCTGTGGCCGTGGAAAGCTTTATGTTAAGCTGCAGGCCATTCTGGTACCAACTCAGCTAAAGTCTTAAATCTACAAGTCACATCCCCCATTTCTTGAGAGTCACTTGGGTGCCCCTTTAGCTGTAAGAGAAGGCCTAAGCTTTCAAAATAACAAAACACATTCAGCCTTAAAATATGTATCTTTCCATTATGATCACATTCTTCCTGCTTTCTCCTCTCTGGCAGCCATCTCTTCACGGAGTACTTGTGTGAATCAAAGCAAGACAAAAATGTGCAGACATTGTTAAAGGAGGTGCCATTTTCATCCTCATTCTAATAGTTCATGTTTAAATTAAGGGTTTGATGTAAATGAGGGAAAATGGAAGTAGTCTCTTAGCTAATCTGAAAGGAATCTCTTCTGCTGTACTTTCACTAAACAAAGCCAGAAGTCACAGAGCTGAAGTTACTAAAGCCAACAAATGGTTGTTGTTGGAGGGGGTTATATCATGTTTTCCATTGTCATTTTGACATGAAACAGGCAGAGGCTTCCACTTTGTAAACTCGGAGACAAGACTGGCTCTGAAGTGAAAATAAATAAAAGCAGTGGTTGGAAGTGGGTTAGGTTTTCTCAAAGCAAAATGGAGAGAACCTTTCCTATGAAATACAAGATGAGAAAAAATGATGACTGCTTGAAAATATAAATTAAAAATAAAATTTACTATACCTGTGCGTGAAAGATGTATTGCTCTACACTCAATGATGGAACTCATTGCTCCTTGCACCCTTCCAGCATTTAAGATAGGATAAGCACACCTCTCTCTCTGTTATGCTTACAGAAGAGACTTGCTGACTCCTGTAATATATAATTTTTTTACTGCCTGTGGAGATTATCAATTCATTAACCACAGCCAGGAGCAATGTAAGGGTTAATCTTTAAAATTGTTATACAGTCTCAAAGCAATGTCAGAAATATTAATGGCATAGCCCCTACACATAAATATGGGACTCTTATTCCCCTGAAACACAAAGTGTCTGACTGTGCTGAATGGAAAAAATCAGGAAATTCTGTGGGAATTCCTTATAGATTTTTTCAGGGACAAAGCATCTATTGTCAGGGAAGCCATAGAGAGGACAGAAAGTAAAGGTTCACAAACCCTGTGCATTGAAAGATTCAATGGAAGAAAGACAATCCACAGAGGAGTAGCTGTCCTGCAGCAGTAACTAAGCCAGAGCACTGGCTCCCGTATCTAGTAGCAGCATGGCCCTGGGAAGCCAACTGCAGTGAGTCACCATACAGCATCTCAGTAACAGAGAGAACATCACTGTGAGCAGCACAGCCCCAAACAGCCTTCTCTCCAGGAGGAATCCACTGGTTCCCCTGGGCTGGAAATGGGCAGCAGGCTGAGGGCCAGGGGCTGCAGCATTCTTCTGCACCCATCCATGCTCCCCTCAACAGCCTGACCTGAGGGTACAGAAACAAAATAACGTTTCTTGCATCAATCCTGGAGACAGAATTGCATCTGTGCCCAGTTCTCCTCCTGTACAGGGTATATCATCATGGATGTGTCAAAGGAGGGGCAGGCTGGTAAAATATTGCAGCAGGTAAAATAATGACACTAAAATTTTTGTTCCATTTTGGGTTGAAGGTTATTTACCATCTGCTAAAAACCAAAATCAGAATGTCTCAAAACTGTAGACATACAGGTGGTAGGTACCGAACTCTAAACCACGTTGAAATTGTGCAATCTACAATTTACCAAGCTACAACAACGAGAATTAGCTAACAGTTCTCATGTTGAATCAGAAAAGATTTTATTATACCCTTTTCAAGTTTGAGTTTTATTTTTGTGGGTGTTGCCAATAATAAATTGAATTTTGCTCTATCACATCGAATTTCTGCAATGATTTGTGAATCTAATCCATTTACTTCAAGACCAAAAAACCCCATTCTGTTAACAATGTATCTTTGCCATTGCCAACAGTTTTTCTTTTCTAGGCTGAGATCTTTTGCCTAATTTCTTAAACAAGCACGACTAAAAGACAGCATAATCTGGAGTATTAATGGACACGACCATTGCACTAATTTCCACTTTTGTGGGGTCTGACAAATTATTACTTTAAGCCAACAAATTAAAACTTGCAACTGTTACAACAGCTGTGGCTTGTGCTTTTCTCCAGACTACTAACCTACCGTAAAAACATCAAGAGCAATATAGTTTTCATGGTGCCCGCTAGCCTGGGAAAGCATGCTTTGTTATTGTTTCCCCCTACTGGCAGGCTGAACCTTTCAACTCTGAAGAGATTGCTTTTAATCCAAAATGCTCACAGTCTGCATCATTTATGTTACTGACCTACAGCATGCTTTCCCAATTATGAAGCCAGGTATGTCCCATTTTCTGCACATTTCTGATTAAAACAAGGTTTGAACAATATTAGCACATAAATGGGACAATGACTAATAGATCCATGTCAGTCTGGTTTATCAGCCAGTCTGTGAAACAAAAAAGAGATAGTAATTCACTCCTTCCTTTCTCTTGAAAAGCATTAATTAAAACTAACACCCAGCTGTTGTGTAAGGCTGGCATCAGCTAAGAGTTTGTAAGTGACACCTGGCTGCCTATTTCAAACCTCAAAACTTTGGCAGAAGCTGGAAGAGGAAATAGATCTGCTTGTAATCTGCAGCACTAAGAAGGGAGCACATGTATTGACTCTGACTGAGGCATCAACAGTAATGTTTGTGCCAGAGACAACACCCTTCTACCTCTGCCTCTTCCCCCTGTAATAAAGCAGTGGATGTTTCCAACTCCACCTCCTCTTTTAAAAAATCAGTCTACGTAGATTTGGTCTCAAATCAAAAACAAATCTGGAAAATAATGAAAGGGATATATAATGGTCTCATTTTCCTAAGGCTAATGTCTTCCAGGGATGTGTGATCTAAAATGCGTTTATGAAATTTGTCATATTTCCAAGAACATATATATAATGATTAGAGGGGGTGGATTCCCCAGGCTTTCATTTAGCATGACTTTTCCAGACCAGAAAGGAATGTTTCAATTTTCCTAGGCATAACCTTGCCTGCCGTGTGCTTGGTAAAAAGCAGTTAGGAAAAATGGAAGAAGAGCAGTAGATCCCTGATCTTTCATACCTTCACATAGTCCAGGTTACTTATGATGGTGTAATTATCTATTGGCACACAGACAGGCATCATCTGGTTTTACCTTCAAAACTCTGGAGGTGGGCTTTTCTGTGTTAACCAAAACCTTTGAGGAAAGATAGTTCTGACTGTCATTAGCATTACCCTTAAACTAGCTAATTTATCAACAAAATGCATGTGTGCAATGTTGCATATAGGTTAAGTGCTAAAAATATCAGTCTGGCAGTCTCACAAATACACTGCATCTATGCAGTACCCATCTACTTCATTACCTATTCCTTTCCAATTAATAAAAGAAAGCAAAATGGCTAAACCAAGCTGTTTGCAAGTTTTCCCAAAATACAACCCTTCTTTTCTGGGGGATCAGAAGCAGGTGCTCAGCATAAAAAGTTCTTTGCATGGTGCTTCCTGAAACCTATATGTAATTGTTTTATTTATTTTTAAAACTGTAATTTGTGACTGAAAGTAATATGAAAGGTCAATAAGTCTTCTCAGAGATATTTTAGGATTCAGTCATTACCTCAGAAATGGGCTTCCTGGACCAAACATCCAAGATAATACTTACATGACAAGGAAAACACTAAACAAATTAGAGCAAAAAAATATTTGGAATAATAATGAAGGGCTTCTGGCTCTGCTTTCACACTGCTTTTTAGAGCAGTAGAGTTTTCCTGATGACGTCAGTGAAGTTCCTGAAGAACTACGGGTATATGTATGAGAAGTGTCACACTCCAGGTGACTGAGATGTCCTTTACCATCTCAGATGCAGCTGAGACAGGCCCAAATCCATCTGACCTCCCTTTTGGCATTGATGTGAGTGGGGCTGTCCATGTGCTTCCTTCATAGTCAGTGGAAACTGCCAAATACCTCCAGTCTATCTAGCTACAATTTATGCTGTCTTCTGGAAGTAGCTGTCTTGATTGACTACAAACTCAGCATAAATGGGATGAATGTAGGCTGTAAGGCTGGCAAATGCTTGCACAAATCATGCTGGCTGTGTAGAGGATAGATTTCTTTCCTAAAGAAACATTCTAAGTTCTTACGCTTTTTGGTAGCTTAATATGCAGGATGTAAAGATGCCTTCAAATGGTGGAACTGAATATACATTGCTGGAATCTGAATCACCTGTCATGTCTGAAGCACCAGCTTCATGTCATGTCAGCCACGAGGAGGCACTTTATCTTGAACGTGGTCAGGGCTTGTAAACACCTTACACTAACTTGACACACATCAGAAAACCGGAACTATGTCAAGGTGACTTCATTTGCAGGCTAAAAGCATCCCAGTGGGTTATCAGGACATACAGCTTTTGTCCATGGAAGTCAGAAAATTCTTTTTTCCACAATACCCAGATCCCAAGCTTTTGAAGAGGTTCAACCTGAGGCTGTATTCAATTCTCCATTCCTACCTCTTACAGCAAGACAAAGAAACATAGCCCAGAGGTACATCTGACTATCCCAGACTTAGTGTATACTGAGCAGTTTCCTTATAATCTTGCCAAGTCTGGTCCGCTGGCAGGCTTTCCCAAGGAAAATTTTATATTGACTTACATTTGATACTAACCATATAAACATTTTTCTTGACAAGAGAGAGCATTTTAGCATGTCTGGAAATTCTCTTTTGAATCGTGGAAAATTTGGTTTCCTAGTCCATCCGCTGCCCTGCACATGAATTAGCGAAGCTAATAATCAACTACTTCAATTATTATTTTCTGTGAGTAAAGCATATTCAAATGTGTGGAAAGGAACATTTGACAGGGAGGACAGAATTCGATATTTTAAGGGATAAGTAGTGTTTTATCAGCCTCTCTGTGTAACCTCATCCCTGTAAGTAGTATGGAAGTTAGCCCAGTAAGGAAATGTTACTACAACATGAAACAGGAATGTGGCAGAGAAATGAGAATACTCCCTCACACTTCATTTGTATATTGTTCTTCCACCCAAAATTTACCATTTCTTGAGTCAAATATGTGTAGCACCTCAGAAATGTCCAGGGATAAGACCAGAGTGAGGGAAAGAGACCTGGTACTCAGGGGGGATTTGTTTATTGGGAGAAATAAAAATCATGTTCCTTCTTTTTATATTGGATGTTCCCTTATTCCTTATCCCTCTGAAGATATATATATATATAAATATATATAATGCATATTAAATATATGCAATATGTTTATTATTTGCTGCTGTAAGCAGAGAAAACTCAAAGCATACGATTGCTCAAATTTTATAATATTTTCTTCACTGAAGATTATTGAAGAGATAGTTTATATACTGGAAAAGCAGAAACAGAAAAGCATCAGTTCACAGTATATTATGTTTATTATCTACAGAACATCTTTATACGCATTGGGGTTTTCTTAAGATACTTTACAAGGCTTAGCCTGTGTCTGTGCTTGGTGAGGGAGGCTGGTATTTGGGCATGCTGCTGTTGCAGATGGTGTTACCTGATTTGCTCATGCACAGAGCCCCCTGAGCTCCAACTGCTCCACTGCCAACACCCTGCTGGTGGACTCACAGTCACCCCCCATTGGCAGAGGTGCCTTTCCAGGTACGCTGAGGCAGATAGATTTGCCATGAAATGGCTAAAGTAATCGTTTTCATTATTTGTATCACATAGAGTAGGGTAGGGTGTGGTTTTAAAGGCATTTGCCTTTCCTTTATTGCACTACAGTTTATTTGGCTGCTGCTTATCAAGTTATTTGTAAAGTTATCCGTTGCCTCAATGCAGGAATAAATACATTGCAGATCTTTTATCTTTACAAGAAAGAAAAATGTTTTATCTTAAGGAAGGTCTGGTTTACAATGTCTGGCAAGCAGGAACAGAGCACATCCAAAAAAGGTCAGCTGTACTCATGGAATGTCATCTGTTTAACTTAAATACTCGTACCACACTTATCTTCACTCAAAGTTGAATTACTGCATACAAAGTATTTTTTTTCCCATCTAAATTCCATGCCCATTTGATTTTTGGTGTTCTCGCTCTTTGTAAACACGCACACACTCGCATGGACTCCCAGATACCATCAGCTGCTAATCAGTCTCGTGAGGGACTGAAACAGCCTGCAGATGCACAATTCAAACTACTTCAGCTGAGGGAATTAATTTACCCTCCTGCTTTATGTCAAAGTAAAAATCCCATAAGCCAACATATTTTCATATAACGCTCTTAAAAACTGTTTCATCAAAACTGGTTAGAATTTTAAGGCAGTTTTCCACACCCAAATTGTTCAAACAAACCCCTACGCTGCTAGTGGAAAACACACAAGTACAAAGGAGAACTCCAAATAAAAAAGCTGCTTGTGACAAGTAACTTCCAGGCAGCACAGAGCTAACAGTTAAAATGTTATTCTAAGAGTTAAAAGAAATAGTTAAAAAACTCTCTGGTGTCTGTAATAGGAAAACAAGTAAGAACAAGAACAAACACAGCTAAGGCAGACAACACTGTACAGTCCTTTTAACCACAGAAGAAAGCAAAGCAAACAGAAACCTTTGGGATGTTAATGCAAACTCCTGCAGCTTTCAGCTTCTGCATTAAATATCTGACTCTGCTGAATTAGTGAAGGAAAAGTGTTCTGGTGAGATTTGTGAACACACATTTCTTACAAGCTATTAAAATCATTGGTGAAAATAAAAATAAAATTAAAACATTAAATCATAAGAAGCTTGAATTACTCACCGTCCTGTTGTGCCAAAATAACTGAGGGTTGAAATGCGGCAAGAATGAGCAAAGTTACTTTTTGCACAAAGCTCATCATGTCTAAATATTAGACATGAGACTCTCTGTGCAAAAATAAAAATGGGGGGGGGAATAAAAATCTATTCAAAATAGCAACATCGGTTGTTCCTTGCCCTTCCAGCACCGGGCCATGTACAGAACTCAGCCACAAGCATTCCCCAGCTTTGGCCTTAAATAGGAAAAAAATTGGCTTACTTTACTTTTCCACCCCCTTCACTGAAATATGAGAAGAAGACCCATCCCCTAACAGTAAATGAATGATTAATATTTCTCTTGGCTTTACAGAAGAATAAAGTCAACTAAACAAGCTACACAGCACATCTGGAACTTTTGTGTGCATACAAAATGCACACTGAGACTATATATGAATAGTTAGTGTGCGCTGTATGTGAGATATATGCATGTGAAAAAAGAAGTCCTGTGGTAAAGCTTCTGTGGTAAAGCATTTTTTCATGTTAATTAGGAGTCAATGGGTACAGCCCAAAGAGGATTTTTAATTCTTAGTGCTCCCTAACAAAAATAAAAGGTAAGTACCTGATGTGGCCACATAAACTGAAAGAATCCCAGAAGTGGAAGAGCAAACCTGGGTATTTCTGCTGATGAGCAATCAGAGTTAATGAAAGGAAGACCTGAAAATTGCAACAGTTCTGTTCCAGTGTTTTTCTCACCATCTCTGCCTCAGACCATAATTTTGTGTGACCTGGGGAGAAAGCAAACACACAAAAAAAAATTATGAAGAAAACAAGTTCCCAAATCAGAAGCACCAATCTCTCAAACTAAAACTTTTCAAATAATTCAGTTTGATGCTGTCACTACAACATGTGAAAGGAATGCAGAACAAGCACCACCTTTTTCTTTACTGTTTGCTCCTCAAACAAGAAGGTACAGCAGACAAAAAAAAAAAGAAAAAAAAAAATCTTGAGACTACTAATCCATTTATTCCATGCAAAACTTTACTGAGAATAGGATCAGAACAGACAAACTTATTTTCCAAATAAGATGTCTTAGGCAGCTTTTATTACAAATGTAGTTTTGCTGGGAATGTAGCTTTAAGTCCAAGTTTGGAAGACTCCGAAGTGAATGCAGAAAGTTGTCACAGTGTGCATCTCTGCTAAAACAATGACCAAACTAATTGCTACTCTCAGTCAATTAATTTCATCCAGGTCATTAACTGCAGGACTGCTCATTCATTTGTTCTTAAGTGTTGCTGAGATTACAGCGACCCAGGAAACCATCCTTCCCAGCAATGATTCATTAATGTAATGAACTGTCATCCCAAAAAAGGGACCCATATCTGTGTATGCGTAACAAAATAAGAGCAGCTTGAGATTACCTTTTAATCTGATAGGTATTCAGTCTCATTTCAAAACCTATTTATCTGAAACACATTTGCACTTAAACTGGAAAGTCCTCTTCTGCTGTGGTCACCTGAGGTGGAAGAGGTTGAAGCAAGTATGAAGAGATCTTAATTAATTTGATGCCACTTTCAACATACCCTGAGAGTCTCTTCTGTGTATTATACACTCATAAGGTATGAATGGCTTGATACATTTAAAAGGAATTACACACCACTTTTCCGCATGAATTAAATACCCCCCAATTTTCCACGTTGTCTGAGTTGGGATGGCGGAATTATTTCATGCAAGTTTGGGTTTTCACATCCAGTATCATTTTACTTAACAGGTTAGGTTATTTGGTTTATAAACTTCAAGTAGTTACAATCAACAAACAGATAACCACCTCCTGTTGAGCTATCCTAGAATGTAAGACAAAATGCTTCAAATTTTTATGCTCAGGACGTAAATTAGAGCCACAGTATCTAACAATACCTGGATTGATTTGTCTGGCTCTTTTCAATAGAAATGTACAAACAGACCAAACACTGGATCCAAACCATTCTCAGCTATGAGATTTAAACTAAACTAACTGTTTATCATAATTGCATGCAGATCAGTTTTTTATTGCCACTCTGTTTTCTGTATTAATGCCTATATGTTTGTCACAGTAATTGTTTAATTTAGATGAAACTTAATGAATGTTACATGGTAGGTTTTCACATTTAAATAGCCAAGGGAAAAAGAAGAGAAATTTTATCATGGTCTTTGACTTAAAGCCACTCTCATACTGAATTCTACAAATTTTTCAGCCCATTTGACCACAATAAACATCTCTATATATTTCTTAAGTTCATCCTTTCAAAAAAAGAGAACATCCTTGGTGACTCCCTTATTTTCACTAACACTTCAATTTTTACAGAACAACACTTGACTGTTCAAGTAAAATTTAAATCCTAAGAACAGTTCTGGATTGTTCACCTTGGATATTAAACTAGTCTCTAACTAGATTAAGAACCCAGATTTATCCACAACACCTACTATTTCCCATAGGCCTTGGAGTATCTGTGTTATTGAATTTGTACAGAAATGAATCCTGAGGTTTCTGTATAGAAGCATAACCAATATCACTGAATGATTACATCCCATAAAAAACAAAATAACCTATGGACCTTATCTTCCTTGAGTTCTGCAGTATATTTGCTGTGGTTCAGCAAATAATGAATGGCAATGCTCAGCTGCACTGGAATTTCTCATTAGTGCTACCTTCACATAACAGTGGTTGTAGAATTGATTTTATAATTCTAGTGTAAAACCATGAGGCAGTTGCCATTTGCTGTCATGAGTCAATTCCTTTTGACTGGGCATTCACCATTTTGTTTTATTTTAATTACCTGGCCTGAACAGACTGTGGCACAACAACTTTCCCTGAACATTGATGGACACTTTATGATCAAAGCCTTCCTTTTCACATCCTCTGCACAGAAACAGGCCCTCTGGAAACTCAGCTGACTTGATTCTTGAGTCTTGCAGGCAGTTTTGGAGTATTTAGTAAGTAGCTCTTGGTTAGCACTCACCTTCCGAGGGATGTAATGTCTTGGCACCTGGACTAAACTGGAAAAAGGTACTCATATCGGAATCAGAGCATTTTTGCATGGGGGCACCTGGAATAATTACTTGTAAAAGTTGTTGAACATATTTGCGTTTTACTGCTGATACCATGAAAGATGTGTAGACCACAACTACTGACCAGCCACTATGTCAGATGACTGGAGTATTTATGCTGTTCATACAATTGGGGAACCCTTGTGTATATTTGAGGCTTGTGGTTAGTGACATTCTGCCTCAGAATGACAAATGAGTGACATGCTCTTACATATTTATTAGGTGACTTCAGGTCCACCTCCCCAAAAGGTCAGTCCTTAAGCAAATGATCTAAGTGTCACTTTAAATGTTCCCAAAGTTCTGACCTGTCGAACAGGCTGGCAGCTATCCCCTGTTTCCAAGAGAGCTTAATCTGAACTGAGAATCTTCAGGTTTTGTCATTGGAATTACCCCTATGTCAGGAACAAGATATTTATTTTTTGTTTTGCATGGATTTTAATGATAGTAAAGAATCTTGGAATTGAAAAAGGAGTGTATAGTTTCACAGAAATAAAACACTGCAAATAGTGCAAATAATGACCAAAAGCACAGGTGGGGAAGGGAAAGAAAACAAAAAGGCTGCATTTAGTCAAGTAAAGAAACTTTTTTTTTTCCTCCAAATTGTACTTAGTGAACCAACACACGCTGCTAAGATGCATCTATGGCATTCTTTTCTCTTAAAGCCTACTTTTTTAAAACACTTGACCTACAAGAAAAGCTGAATCTAGAGCCACTAAACAAAAAACCTGCATGCACTTCTTTAAACATTGCTGTTTATGAACTAGAAGTAATGCAAATTACAACTGATGTGTTAACAGACAATTACAGGAATTAAGGTGGCCAAGGCAATGAAATTGTTTCATTCTTCTTCTATCTTTCCATTTTCACTGAAATTATTTCCTAAGACAATGGGAAATAAGCTTTTGAGATGCAGTCTCTTGTTCACATGAGCTCTGTTTTCAGCTTCACACAGCTTCAGTAGTTTTCACAAACAAAAATTCTCTTTTTTTGCAAAAGTCCTGTGCAGATTAAATAAAATCCTTCATCTGAGTCATGTTGGGAACTAACTGTGTTACAGCACAGCTGTGAAGGCTCTTAAGGCAGAGCCAACATTATGACTGCATACGGGTGAAGCAGACAGCACCCACAGCATTTTCTCTTCGCAGCAGGAGGGACACAAGCCAAACTAGTTTAATGACCTTTGGGTGTACCAAATTCTGGGGAATTCAAAATCTATGGCCAGGGCGTGGTTCTGCACTGAACACGCACCTACTCTTGTCGCCAGTGATGGAATCTGTTAATTTAGAACACTGGCCCAATGCCTTTGTGAGGATGCTCCTCCTTTTCACTGAGGTGTCAAAATTATTTTGCAAGGAATCCTTTCTTCTTGCCTCTAATTCAGATTTCCACTGTACAACTGAAAAAAACCCAGACATTCACTTTTTAAAGAAATACCACACTCTTATCCATCTAAGGAAGTACTTAATAAAATGGAAATGAGATTTTGTGGCAGGAGAGTGTCTTGTAAAGGCTTTTGTGCTCTACAACTTGTGGTTGTTGGACATCAAAATAACATTAAATGGCAGAAAATATTTATAAATTTAAGAATAAACTTGATTGTGAATTGGTGCCTATGTTTAGTTTTACATAATCACAAAAAATAATTTTTTGCTATATCTCTAAGCAACAAAAACCTGTTAAATCCATCAGAAGAGCAGTCCAAGAACAAATTATCTTAAAAAGTAGGCTATCCTTTCTACCACAGGGTTTGTGTAGAAAGTGGGGGTGCATCACACAAATCAAACAGTCACTCTGTTGGCTCTACTCAGGGACCAATTGCTGTATCTGTTGTCTCTGCTCAAATCAACATTGCTCCAGACAGTACATGTAGTTCCCAGAAGGGCTCAAGTGTACTGTATTTCAGCTATTGGTTCATATGGGACCTCAGCATAGAAAGCTCCCAGGTTTAGGCTTCAGCACTAGCAAACGAGCACATTTTGTGAACACTTTTTTTTTGGTCTTTTTTAAATAAAAAAAGAACAATGGATGCAAGACACAGCGAGGTTTTTTAAAAATTATTGTTTCACTTTTTTCTGTTTGCTGATTTATTGTTTTTCTAATGGAGGAATAAATATTCTTGTTTGAGTTTACTAAAGAATAACAAAAGGCGATCCGTACTCATATGACTCATCCTTCAGAAAAAACAGAAAACAGAAGAACGCAGGATTAAATGTTTTAACTCTTGATCTTTCCAGTATTAAATGATTGGAAGCGAAAGAAATACCAAGGCAAAACAATTGAATGTTTGGAAAAAAAATATTCTAAAAGAAGGCCACTGGAGATGTGCAAGAAGGTCAGAGAACATGGCAATAGGAGAGTCTTCCACTAAAAATGAAATCCCAGTCTGAAATTAAAAATGAAATAGCTGTCTTCAGGACTAGTGTCAGGCCAGTTCTTACTGGCTGATGTTATGAGGCAGGTATGACGTTCTCTTCTGGACTGTAAGTGCTCCACATGTCCCAAAGAGCACACTGATTTCCTAGAATGGAGAAACAGTGTCCAGCTGCTTTTCTGGAAGGAGGGAAAGTGTACCACGCTGGGGCCAGCCCTGTTGCTGCTCACCCCTGTGGGTGGGTGGCCTGGGAGGCTGACTACGAGGATTCTCTCGACATCTATTTTGTGGGATTTCTTCTGATCTGTGACCTCTTGTCACATTCTTTTCTCTGCTGTTAACTCTAGTATATTGTCATAGAGCCCATCATACATCTGCTATTGGAAAGCGGCAGCACTTATGAATTAATCTGTCCAATGTCATGCATACAAGAACAACTCAGGACCTTAGTTTAGACATATGTGTTGACTTGTTCTGCTTTTCAAAGGCAGTTTTAAAAGTACCTTTCCTTTCAAGATGAATCCTGTCCTAAGAACATTAAATCTCCACCTGGTATTTGAGATCCTCAAAGTCTGTACGAATAACATCAGGTATAATGTCAGACAGAGAAGATATTAAAAAACAAAATTATAAACAGGTATGTAGTTACACTACTGATCTGAACTCATTTTATGGCTAGGCTCTATATGAGCTTGCTGGTTTTGTTTTAATAGTACAGAACAGAAAACCCTAGTTCAAATGTATCAACTGTATGTCGGTAAGAACTGTTTGGGCTGTTATAGGCAAGTCTGGGAAAGTTTTGTTAGATACTCAGAGTAAAAAGATACCACAAAACCACCCCAAAGTAGTAACAACAAAGTTGTGGTGGACTCTGGTGACCAAGTTAAATAATTAGGAAGAATCATCTGGAAAACAGAAGGAAAATACCACACATTCATTCTTTTTCATCCCTGCAAACTGTGGCATGAAGAGTGGTAATAACATAATTATTTTTTATATTTTTACTCGAAACACTTATGCTAATGAATTGGATTTAAACTATTCTGTGAATTGAAAAATTGTTATGCCTCATTCGAGATCCATTTATTCTTTGTTTCCTAAAGACAAGAGATAATTTCTAACTCCTTTCCTAACAATTGTCTCATGGAAAAGTGGAAATAAATATAATAGATTTTTTTTTTCTTGGAACAATATAACAACTTTTTTTAATAAACAGCTTTGAGGTGTGAAATCTTATTACTCCTTAATATAAGAATGTATTCTTCTCAGCAGATCATTTTCTACACACATGGAGAATTCAGAAAAGTGTCTACTCCAGTTAATTAAATCCATATTTGAAGGTATTAAAGATCCTTTTTTCAAATGGCAGAAAAGTGAATAGACTGGTATGAATATACTGAAAAACAAGACGATGAGGCTAGTATTATGATTACAGAAGAGTACCATAGTCATGATTTTGAGAGCAAAGAATTAAGACTATGCCTTTAAATGAAGATACATGTAACCCTACCTTCCCAGCCCCAGCTGAACTCCTTGTCCTCAAAGGGGTATTCCACTAAATTCTTGCTAGAGATCAGTCAAGCTCCAGGACACACACTATCGAAGAAATCTTGCATGCAGAAAATTAAAAGAAACAGCAGTGGAAAGAATCTCTCAGTAAATGCCACTATACCTGACTAATATTTATTTTAAGATTAGAGATCTGGTCTGGGTCATTCTTTCCTGCAGTACATTGTTTACTGCAGTGGCAGCGTTCAGCCAACTCAGTAGACATTGTAGGAGAGGAGGGTCTCAACTGCAAAGAGATCCCCCAGTGGGAACTGAGGAGTATTCAAATCCCTCTTTCTCCTGGGTAACTCTGCATCTCATTGGCATGGCAAGAGTGCCAATCCCCAGCCACCCACCCCAAATCTCCCCCACTGGCTTCTGCTTGTTTCCAAGGCCAGCAGAACACACAGCTGTCGTGAATTTATGAAACAAGCGGACACATACACAGGACTGAAAATCTGACCTGCTGTTACGGAAATCTTGGGTTCTTTGCACAACAGAGAATTAAGTCTGTTTCCATTCCCAGAGCTTCTGGTGCTGTTTTTGATTTAGAAATTGCACTTCCTAATTTATAAATGTCAGGAGGTCAATGTTGTTATTGTACTATCTTTCCCATAAGCTGCCTTACTGTGCCTATTTACATTTTGCCATTGTGAACAAAACCACAGCATATTGTTATCTTTCCAGCTCTCAAGATACCACCCATGACCATTTTAACTACTCAGAAAGTGGAAGGAAGATTTTCCTTTGGAAGAGTAAGGAAATTTCAAAATGACTAATTGCTTTACATACACAGTCTCTAGATGTCTGAGAACTTTATCAAGTGTCATCTCTGCATTAAGCAAATGGGAAACTACAACATAAAGAAGACAGAATATTTTCTCACAATACAAAATAAAGATGTGAGCAGAATCCTTGTCCTGATCCAGTGCCATATTTAATGAATTACAGTTTATGGAGGTTGTCACGTACCTCAAGTTTGGTCCTCACCAGCCAAATGACACTCACCATTATTCCTCAGAAACATAACTGGCATTGCTGTCAAACTCTTGGTACCTTTGGAATCAGAGTTGTGCCACCAGCGAGTTAAACGGTAAATCCTTTTGAAGCTTTATGCTGCTGATTCGTTAGTCCTCTACCAATGTTCAGATAGTGCAGACCACCAGGTTCAGACCTCCTACAATTTTGGCTGCACTTCTGAAAAAAAACAAACCCCAAACCAAATAGACATTTCTTAAATACAGGCACAGTGTAGAACAAATTTCTGAGGATGCATTTAATTAACATTGTTATAATGGTTAACATCTCTAAAAATTTGCCTAAGTACAATCTACAGAGAGCTGTACTGCTGTTGATATATGTTCTGAGCTAAATCAGGCATTGCAATGCAAAAGCTATGAACAAACTAACAGATTTGACTGGTTGATACAAAAAAATTCAATAAAAGCGGTAATTGATTTTTTGCCCCATGCCTGTCCCTCTCAGTAAGCAGAGATCCTTCCATTTTCATGATTCAAGGTCACTGCCTTAGGGGAACAACAGAAGAAGAAGGATCTTGCCTGATGCTTTCTATCAGTGTCTGCTCTATTGCCTTTTTGCCTGTGGCAATCTCAAGGCGATGTTTTGTAGTAGCCTTCTGTGGGTGCATGCATGCACATTTGCCTGGGTGCGATATAGATTTCGGTGAACAGTATGATAAAAAACAAGCACCCTGTAGGTTATTAATTATGAAAAAAATACTGATGAGCATATTTACTTGTTCCACCTTGCAAAACAGAATAAAAGACCGTTCCCTTTTAAACAGCCTTGCAGCTTTTTCTTACACACCCTTCACATGCACAGCCAAGTGGCAAGGTGCCCGGCTCTGGGACCTGGGGGCTGGAAAGCAAAAGACCCACTGAGGGCTGCTGCATGGGTGTAGGAATGCACAACAGCACCTTGAAACGTCAGTGTAAAAAGAAGCAAATTTGCCACATGTTGCAGCAAGTTGCCATACAATATAGCACTGCTGCAAGACATTTATGCTATTTTATAGTCACTTTCTGTTGTAAAATGGTGAAAAGTGTTGGCATGTGTTATGCCACTGCTACATGTCATTGTTAAAACTTAATGACAAAGCAAGACCATGGAAAGATTTATGAACTTCTACTGGGATTGCTCCCCACTGTCCTCCGAGTTCGAGCTGCCCCTGCTTTCTGTGTCAGCAGCTGCCTCTGAAGCAGATACCCCCTCCTGCCACACCAGACTCCTGGCTGCCGCAGGGGTCATGTGCTTCGACAGAACCAACTGCAAGGGCACATATCCTCAAGAAACGTCAAGAAAATGGAAGTTGCATGATATATTTGGTAAGAATTTATAACAACTACACTATGCAGTCTAAAAACTGATGCTGGGGGATGTTACCATAAAAAAGTTTTGAATGTCGGTACCTCCCATTTAAAATAAAAACCTCACAAATCCTGTCAGAGTAAAGCCTGAGTGTACCCACCTCTCAGTACAGATGATACTATGATACAAATAAAACAGTAGTTACAGGATTGTTTTTGTTTGTGCTGAGGTAGCTACCCAGACCCCAAAGAACATGCCATCCAGTAAGACAGCAAGCTCTATAAAGTGACATATGATCTGAACATGACTCTGCAAATAGAGTTGGAGCATACAGGTATTATACAACATACTCGCCACAGGCTCATGATTAGCTTACTTAGCTATGCCCTGTAGTACAAGGTGTGCGCATGTTAAGTGCAGATTTACGGCACCATCATTTTAGTGACCAGGGGATTTTTGAATTTCAGCTTAAAGCAGCTTTCTAATGAAGATGAACAGACAGTATTCAAAATTTTGACAATGGATTTTGGTTGTATTCTTTTTTGTTAACCTGTGAATAAAATGTCGTGTAGGTGAAAAAACAACATATATTTAAATCAAACATCTCCTATATGCAAGCATGGGATGAGGGGGGAATGGGGTCTTTTCTATTTTATTTTTTTTATAAAACCTTTTCAAAGTTAGAATGAGGTGTCTTTTCAGAGCTTTTCTTTAAAACCTTATTGAAACACTGTTTTCAAATAAACGGCCGTTAGGAAAATTCACCTCATCAGTATCTCTAGAAAACTGCAAAGCTGTCAGCAGCTATACTTTAATATTCATGGGATGTTTCTAATGTGGTACTTGTAAAAGCACACAAGTAGTGTGGATTGCAACTTCTGCTAGGCAAAGAGTAAAAAATAATTCAAACCATAAGAACTCAAAGAATCTGACCTCGAATAACTTCCAATGTTATCAATCTAACAATGTGCACTAGCTTTCCTTTGGACCTAGTGCATTGGCTATTTTGGAATACAATGAGCAAGCCAGTTTTAATCTATTCATGCAGAACTAATAACCCCTCAAAAAGGCAAAATAGCTATTAGTCGTTCCCAGAAACACTGCATCTGGTTCTTTCTGGAATTGATACTGAGGTCTGATATTCTGATAGGCTTCAGGCTGAAAGGAAATTTTGAAGATTCTTTTTAGAATAAATCAGAAGTCCAAACCATGTAGATGCTCATTATCCAAGTGTTAAAGTAGATATGAATTACATTTATAGACACATCAAGGTCTTTTTAATGAACTGAATAGTGGAAAGATAGCATAAACAAGCAAGAACCTTGCTCTATTTTCTGTTTCTGTGGAAGAGCCAGGCAAAAATGGCACAGGAAAGAAATAATATTCTCTCATTGTAGAGTTATTCCTACCACTTCAGGAATGGCTGTGGGAAACAACGTTGAATGTAGAAGAAAATGAGAAGAGACTGTGTTCTGCAATTTTTAAATGCAGTATATTCTTTTCAATGAGCTGAATAACACATAAGCCAGACCCCTGAATATGTCAAATACAGTATAAACATCACAGCCCTATCATGTCAATACAAAGAGACTTACCACATTCCTTACTGTTGAAGCACTTTTGACTTCCCCAAAGTTACATTTACTGTATCTAGGCTGGCTTGATCTCCTTGGGAATCCAGGTTCAAACCCATCCGAACTGTGCCTTGCCAGGCACAAGAAAGATTTTTTAAAAATTACTATTAACTTGTCTCGAGAAAGCATCCACGAGGAGGTAGAAATAGGACCCCTATACATACTGCCTCATTTCCAGCAGTAGGAATCTGTGGCCACCTCTAAAAGACAAAGCTCTAAACAGCATTTGGATGGTGTATATACCTGCTATTTTCACTTACTGCATTTTTGGTTTTGGAGCTTCTGATCTGGTTCTCACTCTAATTTGATTAACAAAGAGCACCACTAACATCTAGAGTCAAACTGGAAAAAAGGAAAAAACCCCAAATGAGGTTTAAGATGTGCTGTTCAGACCTGTGATAGCTGAAGAGCCTGCTCTCCAAACCTCTCACCCCCTGTCCTCAGAGAGGTGTAAAGCAACCCCACAGTCAGCCAGCAAGGTACAATCTAGACACTTTGCATCAACAAGTCACTCACTTGGCTGACCCTGCAGTCTCTCAGCTATCTCAAGGGAATCAGGAGCTAGAACCTGCTCTTTCTTTTAACCTTTCAGAGTTTCACAGTCATCACACTAATAGTTGTTTTTTTTTAACCGCTTAACACAATAAAAATTTAAGGACATATAAATCAGGGTTTCTTCGTGTGCTGCTATTTAACTGCAAGTATATTTGTAGCATGAGCAGAAAAGGTTTCCCCGAAGAGCTTTCAGTATTTCTTCTTTGCCTTTTGCTTTTACAATTAGGTCAAATTCAAATTAACTACTCAAATTTCATATTTTCAACATTAATTTCAGATACAAGAAATACCTCTGTTTTTAAGGACACCTTGTAATTTTTAAGCCATAAGTATTGTAAAATGGTCTCCACATGCATAAGATTGTAAAATAAGTATTGTAAAATACTCCTCTTGCATGTGATATGTTCACACATTAATACAAATATTTTTAATATTTTCACTAGTGATCTTTATCTTTAGACAGCTCTATTTCCATGAAAGTGTGTTTGTCTGCAAGAAGTTACCATCTAACCTCTCTTAACTGGGCAGTTCTGCCTTTTTGTTCTCCTTTGAAACACGACTAATGATAACCATCAAAACAATTACCTGTCAAAACAGATAACTGTAAAAACGTACAGAGAGCATCAGCTATTCAAGCAGCAAACTATGAAGGTGTGTAGGATGAGTATTGCTGGAGTGACCAAGAAAAGGGATGCAGGGACTATGAAACTCTTAGGTTTTGGTAGGAACTAGACCAGGCAGTTATGCAGGCAGAGGTGGACATTTGAGCCACGGACTCTGTGAATGGAAGAAAACGACGACCTCAGATCACAGTAGGACAGAGCAGAAATGCAGAAGGGCTGACACCTCAGCCCCACCAGCCTGCCTGGAGCCTTTATGCTCTGCCCTGGGAGCGGAGAGGCAGAGGCACAGTGGGACCATGCGGGAGGGCAGGAGCAGCTCTGCTGCTGTCTCCTGTCTCCAAACTCATGGGGCAAAGCCAGCAACAACAGAGCAGCACATGACAATCTTCACCCACTGACTGACCCCTTCGTGCTTCAGAACTCACTCTGGAATGAGGTAACCCTACAACAGAAACACTTCATGGACCTTCAGCCTTTGCAATTTAGTGCATCCAGAAGTTTAGGGATGTGCAAGTTTTGAGCTTTTAAAAATTTTCTTAATAGAAAGACCTTGGAAATCAGGTGTGGGTCTTAATTCAATTGATTTTTATAATGATAAAGTTATATATTTGAATATCAGACAAATAACTTATTTTCTTAATGAAAAGGACAATAACAGTTATATTTCTCTGCATTATTGAGAGCCTATTTATACCATTTTATGTTTTTAGCATATTCTCTTGGGCCAGCTCTTTTTCCTTAATTGTCTTTGACTCATTTACCTGAACCTGAAATTCCTTATCTGAAAATATTAACTCCCAGTCTGTTTACCCTAATGACACAAACCAACTTTTTCAAAAAATGCATCTTCTTTAAGGTGTACCTGTCCCTTCCACTTTTTAAAAATCTTTTTATACATTATATATTTTAATACAATATGTTTTTACAGAATATATTTTCTTATAAATTCGCCTCGCTTTTCAAAGGTTTGGTCTGTTTTGTGAGATGACTGCCTTGGAAAGCATATTTGGATATCTAAGTTATTTTCACAGTTGTTAGCTATCCATTCCCCAATCTCTGTGTATTTTGGGAAGTACAGGGCCTGGACAGAGTCAGAGCTATTCAGCTGAGATTTTGAAAAGCAAAAGAACCACCCACAAAATGACCAGCCAGTTACTTCAGATATTGATGTAGCAGAAGCAGAGAGGTATTGATCTGTCTGCTAACCTTCCACCGATCCACTCACATTAGCAAATTTCTGGCATGTCTAGGAATAAAAAGACCTTACAGTGAATCTGATTTTCTGCATATGATTTTCCTGAAGGACACATGTTTATTTAAAAGCTGCTTTGATGTTTTTGGAAAATTTATGGCCAATGTCTTGACTGAAAAACTGCCTGGAGATTTCTTTTATAGGGCATCTATTTTTTGCAACATTTCTTCATAAATTTATCAAGAGCAGAAATAATGTGTGTAAACTCAGGGATTATTCTAACTCACCTGGATAAATTGGTCTTTTTGGTGCTGCAGACCATCACGGTTGAATGTCTTTGAATTCACCACTTAGAAAATCCCTCTGATGATCAGAACACACAAAACTGAGCACTAATTATGTAGGGCAGTGTTTGCAAAAGCTGTTGCGCATTTCTCTGGAATGTTTGGATTGCAGTTCCTTTATCCTGGCCAAATCTGCCTTTTCCATTCTGGGCTGAGTTTTACACCTCTGCCCTGTTCACTGTCCTGCACTGTTTTATTTCTGTCTTCAATGTTCCTATTTTATATTTTCTATTCAGATAACACAAGCAAAAATGTAACTGATATTTTTTTAAGAAAATACTACTAATGCACCATTTCTTGCAACCTTTTCAGTAAAAATATCCCTGGTATTTTCTAATTAGAGAATTTCAGACTATGGTTGACTGAGTTTTCTGACGCCGTTATAGAATCCAGATATCTACATTGCATCTGCAAAATTAGCTTCTGCCTATACTGGCATATATAAAATAATGATTTTGTTTACTATGCTTAAAAATTCTTCCTTCGTAAAAACACCCATAGTAGTATCTGGACATAAAGTTATTCATAACTCCTTTGTTTTTTGTTTCATACTTCATCCCTTTGGTCTTCCCTAATACCATAATCTTCAACTGGCCAAGCATCTTTTTTTTCTTACAAAACATTTCACTGCCTTCCTCTACAGTGTTAATTATCAAATGCCCTTATAGTACCCTTATCTAGCTCATTAAAAACCACTTTCCAGGCTTTTTTCCTAGCTTCTGTGAACTTAACCAAAAGAGCAATGTTTAGACACAACTCTTTCTGCACATCTACAAAAGTTCCCACTAACGCTCCTCTTTTTTTTGGAAGTCTTAATGTCAGAGAAGCATGAAAGTTTTACAGAAATCATACAAAAGCTCTCACAAAAGTTAAGACATTTCTCTTAAAGCATTTTCTTTCTTTCTCTGGAAGAAGTGAAAAATATTTTCTTGACCTCTATATTAAATAATACACATTTTGTTACTGTACACAGCATTTTGTTATTGTACACAGCACCTCCTTTAGTTTCTGAATTCACGTCTACTGAAAGTATCATCAAAGCCCCTGTATAGGCAGCAAAACTGTAGACTTCACCCAAGAAAACAATGCAAAATTTATAAAGTCCCATGAAAATTGATACATATGGAAAGTTTGCTGTAAATTAAGTTGGGAAGACTTGTGTAGAAAAAAATTTGAACCTTCAGTGTTATGTTTCTCTGATACTGAGGCTTCAGTGTTTACTTTACATCAGTCTGTGTTTACAATGGGTTTGTGGACATTAGATTAGATAGCAGTAAGATCTATAAAAGCCTGGGAAAAAATGAACAGTTGATTTCTTATTTCTAGAAAACAAACTGTCAGTAACTTTCAATATTGCAATGACTACTATATGTATGTTATAAATAAGGTGAGGCAAATAAGTTTCAGCTGCTGAACAAAATAAATCAGTTCAGAATGAATCACTTTGGTTTTTTTGTGGTTGTTTATTTTTTTTTTCAGCTATAGGGTATTCTTTTTAAGGCACTCAGAATGAGAAGAGCTTCCAGCCCTTTCCCCAGAGCCTGAAAAAAATGGACTAGAATTTGCATTTTGATGTCCTAGAATTATGTCCTATCTCATATATAAAAATAGGACATTATTATTATTATTGTAACTAATATATTAGAAGAACAAAGTTCAAAATTACTTTCTTGATTCAGTGGAATGATTTGAACCAACTCTCCCGCTTTCTGGGTAAACACCCTTCAAGGTGAACAAGGTATTTTGAAGTAATAACCTCTTGGTTCCTGTTGTTGAATCTGTTTCACTTGCTCTCATGAAGACCAAGCAATCAAGGCAACCTAGAAATTAGTGTTAGGAGAGATTGTGAGCAACTGAACTAAAAATGTAACTGTTTGTGGAAATACTGTGTTTATGTACATCGCAAACAATTACTTCTGTGTATAAAGTATATTTTAACAAACATCTTTTGACACTTCATGTGTTTTCTAACCATGTGTAGAAACCATGTTCAATTCTGTAACTGTGCTTTATATCGTCATGCATTTATGCTGCGGCTTTTTTTTTCTCCAAGGGTTTTACAAAAGTTAGAGAGAACTGAAACATAAGATACAAGGTGTTAATAGCACACAACATTTGCCCGCATGGTAGGCAACTGATTTGGTGGATAAACAGCACAATTTAGAGAATCACTTCTGAGGTCTTATATCCTAACTAAGTCTTGAAAGAAGAAAAAGTTGGTCAGAATCCCCAAAGAAACTGAAGAGTTATTTAGAGAACTAACTTAGTGTTTTCTTCATTTTAGAACAGATCAGTTGCTGTTTGTTTGCAAATGCCTTAAAAGATGCAGGAAGGATGAAAGAGCAGACCCTGGATATCTATGCAGATATTAATATACCAAAGCATAACAGCAGAAACTTTGGACCTTCAATGTATATCCAACTAGGAAAAGACATTAATCTTTGATTATCTGGAAACCTTATGCCCAAAAGGATTTTAAGTAGCAGAGCAAACTACCATTTTTATGATAGCACTGACAGATCTTCTGAGGATCCTTAACTACCTTGTATCTTGCTACATTGATGAAAGGTTTACGGGAGCCTGGTTTCGGGGACCGTATCTCATTACGATTCCACTGACAGGAACACAGTAATTTTAAATCAGTCAAAATCCAAAAATCATCAGCCCTTGTGCAGGAAAAGAGAGCTGAATCAGGACTGACATAGTGTGGGAGATGGCCCACAGAGCTTCATCACCACATTGTTATGACTTCTTGAAGACAAGAAAAGCTCTGGTCTGGGGACTTTGCCAATAAGGGCAAAGCTCTGTTAAAAACAAACAAACAAACAAAAAACATAAAAGAGAGAAAACTTTATGTTTCTGAACAGTTTAAACTGCTAATTTTACCCCTTTATCCTGTTCTACCACCTAGAGAGTGAATTTTCTGAACAGTATAAATTGTTAATTTTACCCTTTGTCCTGTTCTACCACCTAGAGAGGGAACTATGAAAGTTGTGGTGCAAATGAATTTGATGAACAATTGAAGAATAAGCCTCAAAATTTTTATTTTTTGGTTTCGATGTAATTTTAAGCCGAAAATACTGAGTTGTGGTCTCAGTCTGAAAGGAGAACATGCAAAATCTCCCGGTCTTTATATTGGCTAAGGTAAACAAGACATGCAGAATCTGCAAATGAGAGGCTTTTCTCCACAGAATTTTTGTCTAAAGTGATAAATCCTGCTTCACTATAGATGTCACAAAATGCCAATAGCCAAAGAATTAAAAACTGCACTGTAGTGCACAATCATGCACTGGCAGACGGGTAAACTAGATGACCTAATAAGCACTTTCCACTTCTAGTCTCCAGGATTACGTGAGTATACTCAAGAGAGTAGACTTTTTATTAAAACGCCAACTGAAGATCAGCTTGTTTGGAAAATTATCAATATTTGTAAAGGAGAGGAATAATTCTCCAGGCAGGCTTGTGAGCTGTTGACACAGCATTTGGTGGCATCCAGAGTAGTAGGCAATGTCTACAGGCAGGCCAAACCAGAGAGCTGTTTTGACTACAGCAAACCTAATAAATATTTTCCCCCTGTATGCCAGGGATGGAACAACGGAGAACGGCATGACACATCAACTTTTTCAGTTTTCAGTAATCTGGGTAACATTTTGTAACGGTTCACGTAATATTTGATACAAATGCAATGCTCTCCTTCACTTCTCTACTTTTACTAGATATTCAGACTTTTAGCCTACTGTCACATGTGAAGACCAATCAAAATAATCCTTTGCTAAACTACTTGCCAAATTGTATTAAAATGTTTCTTTCTGCACCTCTTCTTTGTAGCATACTAACAAGATGAAAATGAAAAAGTGACCTTACAGGGATTTGTGGACTATTTAGATTTGGAGTGTAAAATCAAATTAAACTATCTGGTTACACTTAGCTTAATTGTTTTACTGGAGCTCTTGAGCAACTGTACTATTCGACTGACTTCATCATTTCAGCATTACACGGTAGATGCAAGTCTGTTTCTTGCATGGTATATATTTTGCTTCTCAAAAGAAATGCGCCTTCCTGGAAAATTGGCTAATGTCTACTGTGGATGACTTTCACTGCAAATAAGTGATGTGTAAATTTTGTTAAATGATTTTGAAATTTTCTTAGATAAAATTCAATCAATGTTTGTGTGTCCCCTGATTTCTGAGTAGTGCCAAACACTACTGTCTGTTGATGTGAGCTGGCTAATACTTAGGGAAGGCTCTGCTTGGCACATACATCTATGTGAAGCTGAAACACACTTGAGTGAAAGTAATGAAAGTTTGATGGACATGAATAGGCCACAGGAAGATGTGAACAGTCTTACTATATTCTAAGAGTGATAATCATTTTTTAGGTAAACATGCCCTAATTCAGTCAGACTTTGTGCCATAGATGTTTTGTTTCTCTGAAGATTTCCTACCTGCTTCCTACCTGGACTGTATGGCTGTTGAGGAAATAGTGCAAAAAATTTTGTTGCGAATGTCCAGAGTTTTACTAAAATGGGATCCTTAAAAAACTGCTTGTGTTCTGTATATTCCACTGTTAATACTTCCACTTTCTCCTGCCTATGTAGTACTTGAAATATGAACTGAATCTTGTGGTACTTCAAGGTACAACAGTCAGAAGTCTGATCTTTCCTCAAAGACTTGGCAAGAAAAGAGCTACTAATGTTAGGATATGCTACAGCTCATTCTGTACATGATTTGGCTCAAAAGGAGTGAATAACTTATTAGGCATTACCTTTTCCAGTTCCTATTTGCTACTTTTTTTCACAATGCTGTAAACAAAAATTCTGGTGGCATTTTTCACGTGCAAGCCTTATGACATTCAATTACACCACCATATGCTGCTGGCAAGAACAATAATCTTCACCAGAGACAATGAATGAATGGGTTCCTTTTTTTTTGCAGTTCCTAACACAAAACTGCCTGGTGTTTTTTTTTAATTTCTGTGCCATCATTGGGCCCTGTGGAACAGATTCTGGATTGGAAGACATCTATTTAAATCCAGTCTTCTCAGATGGGGACGTTCTGCAGCTGTGAGCAGCTACGGATGATGATAACACACGGTGTGGAAGTGTCCTCTGTACAGACTGAGGGGTGGGTTTTCAACATTGAATACCATGAAGGAAGCAGCTGCTGCTGCTTCGTTTGGCAAGAAACACATTTACTAACTTAAAAGATTTCTAAAAGATGTTGATTTAGAAATTAAGACTCAAAGTTTCAAAGTAATAGGACTATGTTACAAATTCATGTATCCTATAAATATAAACAGTTAAATTAAGGCTGCTTTTGATGAATTTAAGGCAATATGATGTGGTCTTAAAGGATTGTAGTTCTTAGACCACATGTTTTCTTAGGGGATGTGAAATGCTACCTAAGGGAAAACATATTTCCTGACAGCGTGGGTAGCATTAGATTTTATATTGAACCTTTTGTAAAGCTCTGTGTTGTAGAAGCCAGTAAAAACTATACAATTCTTAGCTTTGCTAGGTAGTACTGCTCCTTGAATTGGTGTTGCTTTCTTTGTTAAGAAAATAATTCTCTACAAGGATGGTCAAGGAACACGATTTTAATAAATATATTTTTTATACCAGAGACCATCTCAGTATTTATTTGTGATCACTCAGTATGTAAAGAGTTGTTTATATAACACACACAGATATTCACTGTGTATCTTCATATTCACACTTCACAGTCCGTGAATCAGGAATTAAAAGTAAAGAAACATTGTTACACATTATTACATGTCTCCAAATCTCCATAACAGGGTAAAAAGACATGAACTAATCCAATGGGTGATATTGCAAAGCATTAAACTGAGTATCAGTGTAACAGAAAATGAAAGGAGAAACCTTGTCTCACTTCTGATGCTTGACTCCATGCAGCATTACAGTACATGTGGTAAGGTTGGGAGTAGATTTAAGCAACTCTAAACTAGAGATGATGGTGAAACAACAACTTGACAGTGGGAGAAGAGAATGTGTAACCAGCAGAGAACGTCAGATTATGCAAAACCCATTCCCTTAAAAAACAGCTGTGGTCACAACTCAGTATTAACTAGTCATAAGACTTATGCCAGTCTATGAAGAGAAATAGACCTAATTTTTAAACACAGACATGAGAAACAACAAAAATAGCCAATTCAGTGTCTTCTTCTGAGGCAGATTAGATAAAAGTTTTAAAGCAAAATGTACGCATCAGTTAATTAGTAACAAAACAGAATAGGACTCTTAATTAATTCAGAAAACAAAGGGTATGAGATCTGTGACTGGTTGACTACTAGCTTAACTACTTTTTGGAGCAGGATTACTCTACTGTGAAAACTGCAGGGGCTTAATGCTTCCATATTCTCAACTGCACATCATTTAACCAAAGACTTGGTTAGAAACAAAGAAAACAAATAAAGCAAATCATCATTAGCCCTTTAGTCTTGTACAGAATGAAGAAGAGTATGAAATGGATCTATTCAGTAAATTAAAAGAACAGGCTGAAAATATTTTCTGAATTACAGCCTTTGGAATGAATTAAAATAACATACTATGCATATTTATGTGGTCTGCGTCTTGCTTGCTCTGTCTCCACAGCAAATTTCATCTGCTGTTGGCTTCTATGCAGGCAAACTAGTTCACGTCCTAAGCTGATGACACAAAGTCAATATTAAAAATGAGTCTCCTCTTTTCTCTAAGAGAAAGAGCTTCAATTTTATTCTGTTTTTACATATTCTGATTTCTGAAAATTCCTGTAACTGTGAAAAAGAATACTATGTGTTATTCCCATCTAAGCACACTGATAACAGTAACAGCAATCTTTTAAATGCCCTGGTCTTGATCTTGTCACCATTAACTGTGATGTACACAAAGCTGTACAAAACCTATGAACTCAGTGCATGTTTTACTTCTGCAATCATAGATAGATGGTTACTACATTATATACTTATGTAACCTCTATAGTATATAAATAATTTTCTTTATTCCCTCCCCATTTCTCTCCCAGTATTCCCTGAAATAATCTGCTGTCATGAGACTTTGATTTCAATTTTAAGAACTCAATAGTGAGAGGGACTGCTTCACTGTGCTTCAAATAGTCATCCCAAATCTTGAATGCTTTTTACTATAATAACTAGTGATTATTTATTTATATTTTCACATAGCCCTATGAGGTTATTAACACTTGTAAATTTAATTGAGCTGTAAATACTAGATGCCTGGAGATTTACAAGAGAAATCACCTGATTCATAAATATTTCTAGCCATTTCTGACTAACACACAGACTAGCATTCTCAGTGTGGCCTTATTTCAGGAAGAAACGAACATACAGGGAATCTAGGTCACAGATAAGAAAATTGTCACTCTCCTAGGCAAAACACCTTTGTAAATATGTGATGCGAAATGTCCAGCTCATGCGTTATGAGATGTTTCTACAGAATTATCAGGCAGTTGGAATTTAGCACTGAGTTAATTAGTCTGACTGCTGGTTCACTACTCCATACCCCACCTTCTTTCCTTCATTGAATGTGTTATATGGTCAGAAACATATTTAACTTCACTTAACGCTGACCTTTCAATGATGAACCACTGGGTATCAGGGATTTTTCTGCAAAATACAGTATGCATCACTTATTTAGAACATTATTTTCCTTATACTGGATCAGACTAAAGGCCCTGTTAGCCCCATATTCTAGTTTGAGCAGTGACCAACAGCAGATCCCTTGGGATGAGCGTTAGAGCAGGGCAATTATAAACTGATACTCTCCTGGAGTAAAATTGCTTCTAGCGATTTACTGCTGAGGGATTTCCTAAGCCACAAGTGGTGTTTTGTGTTTAATAGCTTCCAAATGTGATTTTCTTTTTTTTTTTTTCCTCATTGAGTCCTCTGGGAGCATTCTGAATCTATACAAACAGCTTTCAGAGCATCCCATGGCAAGGCCTATGGCCTTGGCAATTTCAACTGCGTTGTGTTGTGTGAAGAAATAATCCTTTTGTGCAGTTTTATACTGCCACTTGCTAGTGTCATTCAATGCCCTCTATCTAAGGGCAGCACACAACCATTCCTTATTTATCTCTTTCATTCTTCTCCAGTACAAAAGCTTCTTCCAACCATTTGCCTTTCAGGCTGAGGAGTGCTGGTCAAATAGTTCACCAGACAACGTGTGATCTCAAGGCCTCCTCTGGCAACTGGGAGACAAAGATATGAAATTGCTCTGTGCTCAGGCAATAGGGACCTGGAGAGAAACAGAACGTTTCCCTTCCCTTTTTTTCCCCAAAAGAATTCAGTGTGTCACCTGTACAGTCACTGTTTGGTGGACAGATGATTGATCATCATGCCAGGAATGACAATTACCCTCTGACTTTCGAAATAAACTTAGAACTTACCCAAATCAACAGTGAGGGATGGGTCAGAAATGGGCAGAGAAGTGTCAGAATATTTCATGTAAACTGTACCTGAACTTGTTCTTTGCAGAATCATTTCAGTTGTTCCTTGTGACTTTTTTGTTTTGTTTTATCTTTAAAAATTATAATGTAAGACTGCATAACCATAAAGGTCACAAGACTGTTCCAAATCTTTGAAAAACAGAGTAAGCAGTTTGGTACTATGGAAAATACTCACTAGAAAGTCTGGAACATTTTTATGCAAAAATTAGCTGTTTTGGTTATGGTTGTTGGAAATAATTGGGCTGAAAAGGAATCATCTGGCACATTCATGAGAAGATACCAAAACCCAAACAATAATTTTCTGAAAAGAAAACCTAACAATATACATTTAATTGTTGCCTGCTGTGTATTTCATATAACGAGTTCTTTCACTCTGTTCGTTCAAAATACTTCCTAACTTTTCATTTATTGCTCAACATTTAAACTTCAGGCCAGTCATGAGCTAGAGCTTCAATAAACTGAATGACATTCATACTGAGTGACAAAGCTGGGGTATCGTCCCTTCCATCTGTGCACTGCCTCAGCTACACTTCATCCTTTAAAGTGCTGTGTTCATAAGGGGATATGAACATTTCAGATCCAAGCCTTATCTGTTTCAACTGAGTTCTCCATTTCAGGCTCTGTTGCATATGCTGGCTAACTGTTTTCTGAGAGGTTTAAACACCAAAATCATACTAAATGCTCCCCAAAATGGCCAATTTTAAGGAAGCAGAGAATCACCACAGGCTGCAAAAGCATGACATCACAAACAAGTCAGCCAGCCCCACCTTGGTTGAGCTATATTTTTCTACATTTGGCAAATCAGAAATTAGGATATACAAGAAGAAAAGGATTTCAAAATGCTGAATGAATAATCAGGCTCAGATATCTGTTGGTACATGGATTTGTTTAATTATAACTTAAACACTAGGAGATGTGTAGCTTTAGAATTGCTTGTTCTTCCAAGGTTCTCAAAAGTTCAAAGTTGTTTAAATGAACCAGTGCTCCTGATTTTTTTACTGAGATTGCCTATAGTAAACGTAACAGAAAACTATGCTTATTGTTCTCAAAACTGAAAAATAAGATAGGAAATTATTTATAGCTGATATTAGGAAAAGATGCTATCAGAGTCTAATAGATTACAAAGACTTGAACCTTGCCTTCTGAAATGGGAAATAAAAGATTACGATACTACAAAAATGGTATGGGAAAGCAGATATACAGAAGACCCACACAGGAAAGGCATCATAACACCAACCTTCCAGTTTCATGTAGTTTAAACACAGGGAGTTTATTTCCAGGAGCAAAAAAATATTCAAACTTACTGTCCATTATATGAAAATTAAGAGCCCATCACCACAGGACACTGTGGCAGCCTTAACTCCTACTTTTTTTCAGAGATGTTTACTCTGTGAGTGCAAGGAAGTTTAGCCTTACAAGCTTAAGCCTCAGTTGCAATGTGGGCAAATAGGGGTGGGAAGATTTTTGAAGCTAGTAATGCTACAATTATTAAAAAAAAAATTAAACCATCTCTTCATTCTATAGGGGCTATTGGGATTTAATGTTAGTAAGAAACACGAAAAATGTCTCTGGCTTAAACATATTCAGAAGTTTTCTTGTTATCTTTCAAGAGAAGCCTTTTACTCACATTCACCTCAAATTCCATTTCTCAGATTTTGCTTCTTGTTTTGTTTCTCCTCTCTGTCTACAGATTAATATACCAGGGAAGTTGCACAGATCTTGTTTGAGGTTGTCTTCCTTAGCTTTCCCATATTCCCCCCTAATTCTGTAAAAGCAAGAAAGGTATTACGGTTAAACAAGGTCCTAGTTCAGCAAAGCTTTTACACTTAATATTAAATACCTGAATAATCCCAGTTAGGCAGGACAACATTTCACAAAAGTGCTCTGCATGGTCTAAAGCCCTACCTTCTGGATTTTCACCTAACCTATTTAGGCTAGATTTAACATAATTTATTAGGCTAAACTTAATACTCCAAATTAAATACTCTAAATTGAATCTTTATTAGGATGTGAACAGTTCTATTCAAAGAAAAAATGCGTACTGAAAGAATGGGATTAAAATGTTGGCATCATGATGTGGTCTCACTAAACATTTTGTTAGATGTATCCAGTGATGAAACCTGAAAGAAGAAATATAGTAGCCTACAGGAAAACTCTGCTTTTTTGTGTGCAGGTAGCACTTAACAGGCAACAGTGCTGTACTACAACACAGATTATCAAGAAAGTTATCCCTCTGAGCTCACGCGGACATTGTTTGCTACCTATGACACAGTTTGCAGTAGAACACAAGCACGTAATCTAACCAGTAAAAGGTGTCCTTTCACATTGTTATTATTTATCATGTATCCTGGCAACAAGAGACTAAAAAGGGGGCTAGGATAAAGGACTGCGACAACTATCAGTATGGTAATTCATAAATGCAGAACAGACAGCATCGTCTAAGGGTCTTGAGGATTTCCCTGGTGTTCCAGTTCGATAAGTACTTGAAAGAGAAAAAGAATTTGTGGCAAAGAAGAAATTAAACCCTATGGATTTCTGAATGGCAAAGGAACACCTGAAGTAAAAAGCTTGCATACAGTAGACAAAATGTTTTTCCTCTCCACTTAGTCCAAGGTTTTTTTGGAATTATGTTTTGTGAAGGCCAAGATACTATTAGCAGAGACCAGAAGGAATGAATGGAAAGGTCAGTCATGTGCAGCAGCCATAGTTTCTTCTGAGAGCCTCCTGTTTTGGAGGACTCATTACTTTATTCTCTCCAATCACAGTCTTTTAAATCAACTTATGTCAGCTGCATGGCTGCCTTCCATACATTCTGACTCCGTAGGAACAGGAGTTGGTTGACTTGCCAGAGACGTGAGCTGAAGTGTGGGAAGGTTTGTGTCCTATAAAATAATTCAGCTCTGCCAGAGAAAAGTAATAGCCGAAATCAGAGGAGTCTGTATTTTTTAAAGTGAATAAAGCAGTGAAATACCTACTGGAGAGGCTAAGAGCCCTTTATAGCCTCATTCATGCAGAACTGCAAGGCTGTGATATGGGAAGCTCTAGCCACAACAGTGGTGCTCCAAGCGATATTGAGCTCTTATCCTTATTCCCTATAGTGACGCTCCTTGCATGATTTTTATGCAGTGCAGAGATGATGAGTGGGAAATTCTACTAGTGCAAAGGCAAGACAAAATAAAACAAAATCATAAGTATATAAGAAACAAGAATGTATTTAAACTAATCACAAGGAGACTTCAGAAAAACTTCCACGTAACTGCTGTTAACAATGTGGCTTATTTTTTTTCTTTCTGCCCACCTGAAAGTCAAGCCAGAAACCTTGCTCTTCAATTTGCACTCAGTATGAATTTTGTCTTTGCAACCTTGGAGAATATAAAGTATATACATATATGCATTCTTAAAGCATTTGAAGAACAAAGCTTATGTACCTCCTGAACAACTTTGAAAACTCAGAATTTTTACAGGATACCAGAAGGAGATTTATAAATAAAAATAATTTACTTCAGAAAAACAGGCAATTCTTTCTACTTTGTACTAAATACGTAAGTTTTCTCAGCTAGAACTCTGTCAAGATTCTTTTAGGATGACGTTTACCAAGAGAATTAACTTCTGAAGTTAATAACTAGCATCTGAACCTGACAAGATACGTTATACACTTTAGAGAATAGTTTCTGTGTTCAGTATCTTTTAGGTTTGGTCCATCAAAAGCTAGTCTAAACCAGCTTAGGTTCCTGAGAGAAAACACTTTCGGAAGAGCATTCTGAACATAGGAAGAAAAAGATGATTTTTAAGGAGCACAGGGGTCTAAAGAAAAAACCAGAAACAAAGATAGAATGAAGGAAAAGAGACAAGGAAGTCTGAATTATTCAGAGGACTTCTCTTTTTTCCTCTAAAGACTTCTGAGAGTAAATTCAGTCTTCTACATGAGTAATCAATGGGACATCTGTTACTTTTTGGCTAAGAGTATACAAAATCAGGACAGGAGAAAGCAAGTAGAGACAATAAGAGGAAACAGAACTAAAAATATTTAGCATATGTATCTAAGTTTAGAATAACAACATTGAGGAATAAATGAATAAAACACATTTCTTCTGTATTTCATAAGTGATGAGTGGATTATAACAAAGTATGCATAGAAAATACCTTTGACATTTATAAACTGGCATAAAGAATTTAGCTGTGAAAAGAATTTTCTCATGAAAGTACAAAAATTATAGCATTATTTTGAGTTAGTTACATAATGGTGAACCGTCCCATGAAACTCTGCTAGAAGTCCAGTTTCACCCTTTCTTAGTGTGTGTCTTCTCATGCATGACCAAAAACTGGCAAAATTGAATAAAGCTTTGTTGTGTGGCAAGCAAAAGGAGATCATAATAGGATGAAAAATCTTATTTCCACTCATGCCCTTGTCTAAGATACAGAGCTACCTTCCCAGTAATGAAGGATGAATGCAGTACCCAGCTCAGCCTGACAGCCAGCAATTCTGAGTGGCTTGCACTGAATCATGGTCTACTGTAAAAGTATGTAATGGCAGCAAGCATCTAATGTCTGTATCACTTTACAAAGAAACAGAATACCTGAACAGCTTCCCTAACCTGAGCAGAGCCAAGCTTCTGCCCACAAATCCTTACCTCTGCATGGATTTGCACTGACATCATTGAACTGTGTAGGTAATTGTCCATGCAAACAGATTTATCTGCAGGTTATGGGCCACAGTTTGTGTCTGCTGGGTTGTCTGGTTTGCTCTACTCATCTGGGAGTCTTTTCAGTTTTGGATATTAAATTTTGCTGCTCAGCCCCCAGAAATTTTCCCTTCTCATTTCTCTCTCCAACTGAATGCTGAATTCTTGAGATGGAAAATGCCAGAGAGAACAAGATTTTCTGAAAATCATACTTTGTGAAGCAAGACTTTGGCCTTTTCCTATGCCCCCTGAAATCTTGCTACGTGAATAAAGGAAGACAAATACAGGAACCCAAAGAACTAAATTCAGGTTTAGGCTTAAAAAAAAATATTGGCGAGACGATAAATGCTACAAAGACTGTTTCAATACCTAGGCTTCACCACTTCTGTTAAAAGGCAGCCCTGAAAGAAATTCTAGTCTTGTTGTTCCTTCCCATGTTTCCAGCAAAGCAGTAAATCAGAATGTGCTACTTGAAAGTTAGTTATAGAAGTCCAGGTTATTTGATGGCATTTACAGAGATTTGGCTTATACTTAGATTATATACTGTATTTAAGTACATATACTGTATTTAAGAAAGAGCAATTCATGCCATGATACATGATAATTATAAGCAGTATTAAAAGGAAAAGGTATTTTAAAACAAGAAATCATTATGATTTTCATAAATTTGGAAAATAGCCTCCTAAGTGACAAAATAATGCATCAAGAAACCTTGTATTTCATTATGCTTTAAAAAAAACACAACCAAAAAAACCCATTAAAAGCCACTCTTTGGGCACGCTTACTTCTATTACTTGCAAAGTGTCCTAATGAGAGAATAGAAATGTTTGCATTTGAAGATTTGACTAGTTTTACATACATGAGAATTTTGCATTTGATCCTGATTTATGATTTCAGAGAACAGGATGCTTCCAAAATATTTTCCTTGAGTGCTTCATTTCTGCTCTAGTGGAATATCACCACAGAGTGTTTCTGGTTTCTCATTATGAGACTGATAATTTTAAGTAGGAAATTAGTGATCAGTAAAACTAATGATACATTTCCATTATGGCTGTACTTCTAGGGAGAGAGAGAAAAAACACTAGGAGATAACCAGAATCCAGTACTGAATCTGACTTCTTCTATAGCACAGATCCTTGCACATTCCTTGAATAAATACCCAGGTCAATCCAAATACTTTCCTGGAAGCTATGACACTTTTAGCATTCATGGATACCCTGACTGATTCTTCACAATCTCTCAAGTATTATGCTGTGTAGACTACTTTGAAGCAGGAAGGGCTACCAAGCAAGAGCTGAAGTTCACCTCTTGGAGAGAGCAAACAGTACTTACATGTCTTCTTGTTCTGGACCATATCCAGAGCATTCTGGGTGCGTGACTGAATGAGGTTCATGCTCCCTATGACCATACTGCAAAGGGCTGCTGAATCAATGCGTGCCTGCCCTGGGAGCACTCTCCTTCTGGCATAGACCTAGGTGACTGATCTGCAAGTGCTGCTGTTTCTGTCTCACTCCCATTTGGCCTACAAGTTATAGAGACTGAGCTTGCCAGATTACAACTCTGTGCTGTAAAAGTATGTTTTTTACATTTAGGTTGCTTGGCCAAATGTGTCTGTCATTCTCCTATCATGATAACTGTTAAAGGTTGAAAAACCATAGAACAGAGCTGATGGTTACACTTGGCTGATGAAAGCGCTTTCCTATACCTCTGCAATGGTCACTTTTAATAGCAAAAAAGCATAAAAGATGCAGTGACTGAGAAATCACATGTGGAGGTGGACTTAAGCCACAGGATTCATGCCTGTGTTATATTTCAGTTCCTTCCCACACAAATTTGAGAATGTTTAGCTCTGTGATTCAGCTTATGGTGAAGTGGAGGAGAGCCATGACTTTCAGTTAACAACACAATAGTCCATATCAAAAGGGAAACTAGGGCTTGATCTCTTCTCCTTTGCAGTAAAAAGTCTTAATGCAAATTAAAGTGGTGCTGAGCATGAAGGCATCGTGAAGACTGAAATTAATGTTCACGTCTGTCCCTTCCCCCTCCATTCCCACTTATGTGGAAGTGCAAAACTGCCTCACAACATCAAATCTGACAGAACTATGGTGTCATGAGGCAGCATATCAAAGCAGCAGCTGTAGCTTCAGCCTGGTTTCCCCTTATGTTTACTTCTGATGTAAATTGGGGGTGGGGGTGGTGACCAAAAGCAGAGTAATATGAACTCTTAAGAGAAATGTGTGATATTTGTTTGGGATATTCTGAGAGAAAAGAACGTTTTTAAAGTGATGGAACCTCAGACTATTTTTTTTCTTCCCAGATGCCTATTTTCACTCAAATATTTGAAAATTGTTACTTTTTCTTTGCTCATCTTCCATCTTGCTTCAGAGGAATTTTGTAGGGCCTGCCTAGAGCCAACATAAATCAAGAAGCCTCATTTCAAAGTGTCACTGTAATACCAAGGGAGACTGGCTACCGCAAGAAAGTACAGTTGTTAGTGTGTATTAAAAAAATAACACCACACAACAGATTCTCAGAGAAAATTTTAAATTGGGTTTCAATAGATATAAGCTCTGAGTATTTAGGACATAAAGCCCTGCTGGTTTCAGTCAAATTTAGCCACCTAAGTAAGACTGAAGTACTGAAAGGATGCAAATCAAAGTCCTTTTGTTCCTTTCTCAACTACTTATCAAGAAAAGATACAGTAAAGCAGAACAGACGCATGCATCTGTTCAAGTGCTAGAAGGAATGACTTGTATGGCACGTTTGGGAAGCAAAAATGAAAGAGAAGCTTGATCACAGTGTCCAACTATGCCACTATATATGCCAAAAATCCAAAATCTTGAACAAAATTTGAGACAATTTAACTGTAAACATCATATTGTGTAAATATATAAGAGAAAAAGAAGAAATGAATAAAAGTACAGAGAGGAGGGAAGGAAACCAAGTACACTTAGACAATGGCCTAAATAAAATGGTAGCTATGCCTGATTTACGACTGCAATTACAAGCCCTTATGTAATATTGAAGTACACTTAAAATTATTTAGTAAAATTAACTTTTGTTCCAAGTAGAAAGCCATAAAGTATATAAATGTAAACAAATAAGAAATTATTCTGATTTATTAAAAGTTTGCAGATTCTGAGAATGAATCTTTGTCTCCTACAAGGCAGCTTTGAAACATATACTTACAACAGACACACCTCATTTCAAGGGGAATAAATAATGAAAAAACCTAAACAGATTTAAAGTATTATTACTTCTAGGAATAAATACAAGAATTTTGTTTTGTGCCCCTGAAGAGACCTTTTCCAAGCTAATGCATAAAAAGAAGTGGTGTTTTTTTTCTCATGACTTGATTTACCTAACATAGACTTCTGGGGAAAAAAACCCCCAACAAAACACCAGGCAAAAACATCAAAAAAAGCAGAAATAGAACATACATTGCTTGAGGGAAATGAGTTGATGTTATAACTCAGATCAAGTAACTTAAAAAGCTACAAAGGAGCTAGGTAGTCACTTCTCACAGCTAGCAAAGAAAAACTCTCAGTGAAATTGTCTGTATCTTGCAGTAGTAAACCAGGTCCTAGGCACTTTGAATCTTGTTTTTGCATAAATTTCACTTCAGCCACTCATAAAAGATTTCACCAGATTTCATTAGCGTCCATTGACACCACTGAGGCCAAAATTGGACTTAAGGCATCGTGTGCAAACAAAATCTAAGAGCTTGAGAGCTGCAGCAAACGAAGTATGATAATTGAGTTTGGATGGCAATATCGTTTACAAAAAGGATTGCTTGCCCATATATATGGACTGCATCCATATTACTTTTAAAGCAAACAAATTTTCTGGAAACCAAATTCACCCACAAAGCTCTACCTCTTTATTAAGACTGATTTGGACTATTACCATTTTAAATGCCTGACAGGTGGACCATAACAATTTTAGTGCTTTTATTTTAAATAATGATATATAAGTTAAGATGTCATTGCAGTGACTTAACGTTCTTTCTAGAAATGTTATATACATAGCACATTACCTTTTCAGATCTACTACGTAGAGAGGACTACAAGTAAAACAATCACATTTTATGCTAATGGACATTAGTCTCTCAGCAAAGGTGTCCTCCTATTTGCACAAATGGCAAAGTTGTGGAGACCGCAGTAGGAATAAACCCAGAACCTTTGGTATATAGTGGTGCTGATAAAAACACTGAAAAGGCCCAAGGCAACCAACGGTGAAAGTTTCTCCCTGGGAAAACAAAAACATGAGTCCTTTTAGGCTGATAAAGAAATGGAAATCACATCTGCAATGGCCTACCTAACACGTATAGCAGAGCTTTCCTTAGAGCTTTTAAAAATAAACCTGTATGAACAGAAGTCAAAAGTGGTCCCCTGCAGTACGTACGTGTACTCCTGCACACATGTTCCATATAGTGATAGGTAACTCTTTTGGTCTTGTTTAAATTACCACAACTATTAAAACCAGAAAGTTCTCAACTTCCGAAGAATGTGTTATATATGCTCCTAGAGCACGTACTGCATTGGAGCTGCCTTGTGTTTAGTTGTTCAGCTGTCTAGTTCTTGGATCAAAGTCAAGTCTGGGTAGAAAACAGGCTCTGAGTTATCCAGATAAAGGCAGTTCTGGGCATGCATGGGAGCAATGCCCTGGGAACATAAGGAATTGTAATGTCAAACAAGAAGGTGCCTAGGTGATAGCTGGCAGCAGCTTTTACTCTCTTTTTTTTTCTCTTCTCCCCGCCCCCCCCTTTTTTTTTAATAGAGTTTTGGTCTTAGAAGGCTCAGTTTACCTAGGTCTTTCTTGGGATCCTAAGCGCTACTTAAGGTGAGACTTACAGTCTGGTACATATGAACCTGAGCCATCAGCATGGTCAGTCAAGCAATGCTTGAGAAAAGTATAGCACCAGGAGAAGCAGCATCAATTTGAATTTCTGGCATTGTTTCTATTTTGCTGATTTGGTGAAAGTTTGGCCTCCTCTGGTCCTGCCAGCCAGCAGGATTCAGTACCCCAAAATCTTCCATCCTCCTCCTGGCAGCAGCAGGCTAGACACTGTGCAACTGTTCCTAATGAGTAAGTATTTCCTTCCTATTTCATACAAAACTCTCATTTTTAAATCTGGACACTGGAAAATTAATTGCATCACCATCTGTTATACAGGGTCATACAAGTTTTTGACATTTTTGCATGCTTTTTCAAATGTCTTCTAAACTGTGCTTGTAATTTTAAAACTAGTATTAGATATATGAGTATATATGATACACAAATGAAAGAGATTAAACAGTCTACATTTATTAGATGACTTTTCAGAAATTTTAATGACCTATTATCATATGACTCTGAAAGAACTCTTGCACATACTCCAAATAGCTTATGCAACTGGAACACATGAACAGAGGAAAGTCCAGTGTCATGCTCAAGGTTTGCTCATATGCAGAGCTGACCTTGCAGTGAAACTGAAAAATAGACAAGTTCCTCTTAGAACAGCCCTCATATAAATCATACAAACCTCTCAAACTCTGTAACAAGAGTTGCTTGTTCAGGAAGCTAAAGAGTTTATTTAAAGCTGCATGCACATACATGAAAAATTCAGACCATAATAAGATACCCTATTTTATATCCTGCTTTGCTAATCAGTTATCTATCTTGGATAAAAATAAGTGTTGATTTACTTGTTTAGCTTTGCTTAAGACATTCCAGACTGAAGCTAATACCACAACTAATACAAAATATGAAAGACAAACTAAACAGACTTTAAAAAAAAAAAAAAAGTGCTCAAGACTGCATTTGCTTCTCAAAATTAGTCATGCAGAAAGTGGTATGATTCTTGAACCATGTTTTTACTTCTCCTAGCCAAATCATCAATTTGCATTATTTCTAGTGTTCAGCATGTGAAGCAGAACACACAGATGTATGCCTGTCAGCTTTTCCAGTGCAACACACAAATATTTTCCTTCCACAGAGAACTAGGTCCTTGACTCAGTGTCTTAGTAAGCAGACATTATTCATTATAACACAACACAGCTGTAATTCAGATTTCATTTACGTTACTTTCTTTCAATGAGTCAAGCTGCACATTTAGATGAACAGAATACCATGTCCATAATACGTTTTATGGAAAAGCATGGAAAATTACTCATGTTTTCTTAGGGGGTTCAAAGGGTTACGGAGATGGCTTTCTCAGCATGCCTAACCTAACTGCACTTCATTTAAAGATACTAATAATGCTGTTTATGTATATGTACAACACTATCACAGCCTACTGATTATAACGTGGAAGATTTAAGCATGTTACCTTGCACAGCCTTTACTATCACTGTGCAAACAGCAAGGCTATTTGCTTTCTCTTGCCTCAAGAACATGGAATATACTGGGTGGGGAACTATTTTGGTTTTGCTTCTTTTGCCAAAGGCTTATAATAACGATGGATAAAATGAAAACAACAGCAGAATTAGTAGTGAAATAAGTATAAAAGCTAAATCTATCTTTGCCTATTGGGTAAAATTCCCTATATCCAGCAGAACACTGGGGACAGGTTTGCTAATGTTTTTAGTACCTCCTGTTACTTTTACAGCATAATGTGCTGACATCATATAGTAGGTTCAAGATATTTTTTAGCTATGACTTTGAATAAAACTGGGGCTTCAGCTCTATTAAAGTCAAAGTAAACACCACCCCTAGCCCCTGCTATTATTTGGTTTTGATTCAGTCTGTGTTTAATGAAAGTCTCCTTGAAATAAAAGAAGACCTTAAGTAAAGTTGGAAAATCTGAATGAATTAATGAGGATTTGCCCTATTTGATTCGTGCCTAACACAACATTGGTATGTAACATTAAATAATACAGATAGATCTTAACTTTCAGTGATTTTTAAAGGTTTCTGTGCTTCCACTTGTAAGTATCAGAGGATCAACATTACAATAATGAAAGACATAAAAGGAATAGGGGTTTGAAAATGACGCTCCAAAACTGGTTCTGAGAAGGTAGACTACAGAACCCAGCAACAACATTAAAATGTGCATAATGGGGACTGACATGCAGTGTGAGCCAGAGCTGTTCCAGAAGGCACAGGAAGAGTCATCGCTTCTATGGACATTATCTAAACCTCCTAGAGCCTTGAGGCTCAAGATACTGCATATCATCTGTAAAACAGCAACCATCACAGATGGCTGAGTCTATCTGAAAGGCTTTCTGGTATGAAAGACACTTACTACTTCCAGCAGGGGATTTGGAGGTGAGGACCAGGCAGCCTCAGCTTTGCTGCAGCTCCCAAAAGCACACTGCAGTTGCTTGTCCTCCACCTCCTGCCACTACTGAAGGTGGCAGGTCTGGCTCTAAGCTGCCCCCAAAGCATATTCCTGCCCTCCAGCACAGTCAGGGCTCCCACAGTGCACAAAGTTCTCTGTGAGATGGGCACAGTACAATGGCAAAATTCCTTATGATTCAAGACAAAATGCAATTTACATTCTATTTCATGCAATACTTGTTCATGCAATTTCAGGAGGGGATGGAGGCCCAGAACAGGCCAGAGTAGGTTGCAAGGTGAGCTCCATAAACACCACACTGTACTGGTCTGAAGCATGAAAAAAGGGGATTTTGGCTGGGCAAGGGCTAGGCAGTGTCAACTTTTCCACTGTACACTAGGTATCTCTCAGAATTAGGATGGCAGCTATACTCAGGCTATAATAGCCTCTAACCCTGGTCTGGTAGACACCTATTAGGAAATGCAACCCTGAGGTCAAGCAGTTCCATCTAAGTATCAAAGATCCTTCATTTAAACCAAGGGGCATAAAGGTACATTTTTAATCTCCTTATGCCAAGGACAGTAGCTGCAGGCTAAGAAATTTGAGTGATGCTTCAAAATTATTCTGAAAAGGGAAAATCTGCCACAGGTTATCACTTTCAACTGCGTACAAATGTGAGCAATGTGTACAATGCAACAGACGTTCCCTCACCTGGAACAGCTGAAGGAAAGACAGGATTTAATCAAGTATTCATTACACCTGGAGGCTGAAGATGCTGTGGATCATCTCAAGCATAGCAACTGCCACAAATGTGAAGGCTCAGCATTATTCTCAGGAGGGACTTGGAGAGCTGATACTATCAGTAAGGATGTGGAAAGTGTGCAAGATAATGGTAACACCACACAGTATTTAGGAGAGACAGTAACTCAGATGTGGTGAAGAACCTGGGTTACAAATCCATATGACATTATAACTATAGATCAGTCAACTATATGCTGAACCTCCAACTGAAACCCAATTCATAAATGCATAAGAATGGAAAAAAATAACCAGAAGCACAACTAAAATTCCCCAAGCTCCACAATAAAATAGGCCAATTAATGAATTTATTTATTACTTCTGAAAAAAAAAAAAAGAAAAAGAAAGAAAATCTTTAAAGAGTTCTTCTATTAATTCTCAGTTTCACTGTCACTCTACCTTACCTTCTTTCAATCCTATTGTCTTGCCTATTTTAATAGCAATAATATTACAAGTTCTGGTTATCTAAACAGGTGCAGTCACCCATAAGCTGCTAAAACTGATGTATGAAGTCCCTACATTTTGTCTTAACCAAGCAAAAGAAAACTAAACTCTTAAAACCAAAGGATTTTTACATTAAAATTGCTTATTTGAATAATGCTCGACACAAGGTCTGTCCAAAGTACAATGTAATTCATACAATTCATTCACATATAGTTAGCTTAAATATATGTAAAACAAACCCTGCCCAGCAAAACTCTGTATTAATGCCCCTCAGGAGCTCAAATAGACTATCCATCCCATCTGCATGGGACCTTAATTTTAATTTAAGCATACAAAAAATAAGAAGCTAATGAAGAAGGGCCACAACTGGGAAGACCAGCCTAAATCACACCCAAAGTCTTTGCACAGAATGTGCTATCATTTGAAATCATTAGAAAGTGTATTTAAGAGTTATATTTTCACAGACTAAGATGGAACCTGTAAACACTCAAGGTTATTTTCAGAGAAAAGATTCGATGTGACATTACTCTCTGGTCTTTCCTGGCACATATTTTATAATGTAAGCCTATAACCCAGCCTTATGGATTTGCAAGCAAATGTTAAGCATGCTGTTACCTTTTAGGATTTAATCTTACATGGCCTAGTAAAAAGGATTTTTTCCTCCTCTGTATCTCAGGACTGTTTATCTTTTCTCAGACAGCTTCTGCAAACATGAAATTGCAATGGCAGAAGTTGTTCCAAACTTAGATTGTGTTTACTTTTCATTCTGCAACTAATCAGTCTATGGATTAGTCACAAACCGTAGGGGATCTTCTATCACTTCAGAAATCTGCATGTTCAGGAAGCTCTTTGGAAGTTTTTTAATTATAAAAATTAAACAAGCTCAAGATTTTGCCATTTTCATTCACCAAAATAATTTGGGTTAAGTGGTAACCATCTGCCTTTTTGTGTACTGTAACCTTTACATTTCTTTCATGAAGATATATTGCCCTCCTGTTGTACTCTTGCAGAAATTGTACATTTGGCCAATGAGTCACAGCTAAACATTATATCCAAGATATGAAAAAACAGGGAAGAACAGGTTTTGGTCATACAATGAAACTGCTGTATTGGACCATAACTCCAACTGCTCTGATTTCCACCTCCCATAGTAGCTGGTATCACTTGCTTCCAAGAAAAGCATAAAACATTCTTGCAGAGCAGCTACAGAATAACTAACCATAAAATTAATCTTTCCTCCTGATCTGTCATTGCCAAAGGTTTGTTTATATACAACTGTATATAATTCCTTCCAAACCTTGTTTCTTTTTGTGCTGTACTGTAAATATTTTGATATCTGTAATTTACTTCTGAGACTATCATTAAAATCTGTGAAAAATTTATGATTCTTTAGTATGCATTTTTATTGAAATTTGAACCAGCATATTTTGGGAAGCAAATAAAAAATTTTAATTCGGCATCTTGCAAATTGTCTATGGCAAAATGCCATTAGTGGCTCTTCCTGCATGCCATGCATATATAGCTGAACAGCTTGGGTGTGGGTGCTCCTAACTTCCATTTCAGGCATTGCCTGTTACTACATTAAGCAAAGCAATTCATTCACTAAGAACAGCCTTATTCTAGTACTTTATATGTAATTATAATTTTCTTGTGTTTCTAGGATGTTTAGAGCATGTATTAAACACTAGGAAAGGTAACAAGACGAATATTTTTATTTTTGTAAATATATCAGACAATTCTCTATGTTAACATAACACTAAACAACCCACTAAAATTTTCAGGTCTCCTTCTTTCAACTGTTTCTCTTCCATCACAATAAACAGAGCAAACATGTTGGTTTTAACTCCACTATATCCACTCCTGTTAAAACGCCACTGCCTTCAGCGGGCACTCCAGTGAGAGTTCTGTCCTGCCACTTGCACTAAAGATGTTGGGCTCCGTGATGTAATTTTTTCTGCAGTTATATGTAAAAACTCTAAACTCCTCAGACTTCATATTCCATAACAGAGAAAGAAACTGTTGCAATACTTTTTTACACAGACTTGGTGAAGAAGAGTGAATAAATTCTGTATACAGGCATGTCAAACACTAAGAAATTTGATGAAAGCAAATTCGATTCTTTCAAACTCACCCACATTAAATAAGGTAAAATTTATATACCAAAGGAAAGGATGAAAAAGAAATAAAAATTAATTAGTTGCAGAGTACAGCAGTACATATCTACCTTCAAATGTAACAGTGCAACACACACTGACTGAACTAATTTACTTTTGGAGTTAACCATCCAAAGGAACCTATGGAGGCTATCACAAGTACACACCTGCATCTTTCAAGCAGATTCCTGACCTAAAAGTTGTACCATCAATTTTGTCATAGAAACGTTTGGGCCAAGGACTCACTAGCAGGCAGGTAACTTGACAGTAGAGAAAGGAAAGGGTGTAATATTCACTGCAGAATATCCTCTCACAGAACTGCAGACCTCAAAGGCAAACCACCCTGAGTTCCACATATTCACTTTGGGTCTGATCCAAATCAGGCTCACAGGTAGCCTACTGCTTAAAATTGTTGAAAGCTACAGAAACATATGGACAGACATATATTCCTAAAGGTACACAGTACACTGAGAAATTGATGTTTTTGCAGATTGTATGTCAAACATTACTATTTTAAAGTAAAAATTATCATTAAATTCCTGATGGATTTTCCTTCATTCAGAAAGAAATCTGAACAATCTGAAGTAGTTAGAGATAGGTAATAAGGCAAGAGGGTGACTCACAGCAATGGCATAATGGTTAGCCGCACTCATTTTGAAGCTCATAAGCTCTTAGTGATAGGAATCCAAGTGCTACTTAGTTTTTCTTTCAACATAAACAGATGGGATAAAATATAACATTTGGTTTTACTCTTGTGAAATCACTGATTCTCTCTTTAAAAATCTTTTTCTATAGAGTGTCATGTTTCTTTCTGTTCATATGTTGTGGCCTTTCTTTTCTTTGACTGGGTCATTTCTGTTTTGTTAATTTTTTTTCCATCAAATTCAGCTTTTTTTCTCGTTAATATTAAAATGCTTTATACGTCCTCTCTCCTGATGTTCTAACCTGGGCTCTACTTATTCCAACACTTCATTTTTTGCCAAACTGTTCAGGCTAAAATGGAGTTGTAAGGAAAGAGTCTGGAGAAGCAGGGAATACATGTAGCAGCCCACCAGAAAGAAAGAGTCCCAATGACAGGTCGCCCAGTCCATGCTTTTATCATGGCATCCTGAGAGGCAGTCAGTATGTATCACATAGTGACTGGAGAGGAACGGGCTCCATTTGTCTTCCTCCCCTAGTGATTCTTAGGGATACTAAATCCAAGACGCCTCTTCACTTATTTCCCACTGTTCAACATTCACACTCTCTTCTGAATCTCTCAAAACACTCCTTCTTCATAGAAAACCCTTCTGCACTTCTCACTAAAAATTCATGAAAAAGCTTTCAGTTGCATCTTGTGTCCTGCCAGAAGCTTCTAATCTAAGTGGTTTTGGATCCATTAGTAAAAAGAAAAGGGAAAACCCACTCATAATATATTTTGTTGATTATTGCTTCCTTTTTTTCTTTAATGGGTTTGCTCTGCTTAGAATCCAGAGAATACCCATTTATGCACATATTTCAATGTGAACTATGATTGCTGCTACAGTGTGCACAGCATGTATACCATGTTCTTAAATCTTCTAGGAGATCACGAGAACTTTCATCTCTAAAAAGAAAGCTGATGAATTCTGAATGGTGTTTCTGCTTTGCCATGTGAAACAGAAATTGTTTTTCTCATCAATTCCAGAAAATTATTTTAATGATTGAACCAGAAGAATTTGCAGGTTGTTGATTAATTTTATTAAGCACTCTTAATAGTCTCCAAATTAAACTAACAAAAAATGGAGACACTGATAGAGCCTTTTGAAGCTAATTTTATCAAATAGTTGAACTGAAACATATAAATGGAATCAATCACCCACACTGGCCGATGGTCTAATTCCATTGACCTCAAGGGAGTACAATATGCTCTAAAAATTGGCCTTTTAGGAAAAAGGGATTTAGCCTATGAGAAAATGAATTAGATTTCAGAAGAAAACAAACTGATAGTGATAATTTCCTCTTCTAAAAATGCAGATATTCTCCTCTACACATGATTGTTTCTTGGTGAAAAAGTTGGAATACATTTCTATTAATAAATTATGGCCTCACAGAAGCACTAGATATGATGTGAAAAGAAGAAAGAAAAACAGAGTCCCCAGGGAAAGATAAATATTTATATTGCAGAAAAGTTGCATGTGTGGTACAGTAGCATTTCCTTATCAGGATAAGACATTGCTAAATTGATGCTTCATTCTCATTTGGCATTTTTATCCCCTCCCATGTGTCCTCCTCCTTGGCTTTGTCTTTTAGTAACTATAGGTACATTACAAATTTATAGACGTCCAAAACTGATAGGATTTAAACATAGCTATTCTATATAACTATACCCTCAAAATAATTCCAAATATTTCTAATTTTACATTTGTAAAGTAAAACCATTGCTCATGGCATTATTTTGTTGCAGAGGAACCTTTCAAGTGAAGTAGATTTTTATGATTAACATGAATTAATGGGAATACACATGCTCCCTAAAACCAGTTGTGTAACAGCCCCTGGTGCAAAATAAAAATTAGAATGCATGATTGCATTAACCAAGAATTCCCATTTAGCCTTGTTTTGCTCTGCATATTTTAGGACTTAACTATTTTTATAGCTGTTTAAAAATAAACACTGATTGCTTTCTATAATAAAGATAAATAAAGTAACCCAGAATAAAATAATAATGATAGAAAAGTCTGGACAATTTGGGTTTAAATGTGTAACACTGGCATACCAACATCTGCACAACTGGTTTTTCTTTTCCAAATTCCAACTTGTGTGCTGGAGAAGCATATCAATGTACCATCTTATACACGATTACTCAGAGCAATGGAAATCAGACCAGGTAGGACAAAAATAAACAACTATATATTAGATCTTTTGCACTCTGGATCTGTACTTATGTAGAGTGATGGTTGCTGCTTGTACTTGTAGATATTTATGTGATTCATGCTGCCCAGTAGAGAGCTGGGATTTAATTTTTCTTTTCCTTCACTTAGTTTCTAAGCATCACTGGCTGTATTCTCATAAGCTTTTGTGACTAAAGAGACTAGGGTCAGTCTCCAGTTTTGCTGAAGTACTTTGCATATATATGGCTGGTTTGGCCCACTCTTTCCATTCAACACTGTTATAGGCCATTTAGATTCTACAAGATTATATTGTAGTTTCCTGATGAAAAATGTAATGCTCCGTCATTGTTACTATAAATTTCTTTAACTAGTTATGCAAATTTTTTTTTTTTTGTAGTAATTTGCAACTGTGAGTATGAGAAGATTGCTGTATATCCAAATGCCTGCAGACAGAAAGACACGACTATCTGAGGGGATGAAGCCCTGAATTCCAAAGACACATACTACAACAAATAAAATGGAGACAGCGGTTTTGAACATCTCATTTTCTTTGGTTCATGCTTGCACAGCACTTATGTATAATGGTAATATGAACTGTGCTAATGCATATGTGTGTGTAAGACCAGTCCTTTGGAAATACTCAAAATTCCTAATGGTCCATTATCTGAAATGAGCTCATCATAGAACTACTTCAGCTGCTTTTGGCTTAGTCAGAAATGAGCCAGCACACTGACTAATACGTGGCTTAGTTAAGATTAGTTCTGAAAAGATGACTGTAATCATCATCAGCACCAATGCTTTATTCTCAGCTGGATTAAATGAGTTGCTACCTGCTTCCAGCCACTGCTAGCTGCAAGATGAACTCTTCTAAGCTCTTTTCAATTTTGCTCTGGTTCTTTGTACAGATGTCACAGTCCCATCACATTTGCATTATTTGTCCTTTCTTGGGTGCCAAATAAATGGAATTTCTGACTCATTTTTACACAATACCTTCCCCATCTGACCTTCATGAATCTTTTTCAAAAGATCTGTGTATGTTTGCTTTGAAATCATTATTTTCTCCTAAAGTCCCATTAGACTTCCCTTCAGGTCAATGTATCATAGCTTTCATTTTTGTAGTAGCTGTGTCAGTTTGATCATCCTTTAGAAAATTCATGTTGCTGTACATTTCTTTGACCATTTTTACAAATTTACATAGTGGTAAATTTTGAAAACCTGACCCATTCCTCCACTCTTGCATCCTATCTTTTGATGAACCTGCATAAGAGGTTTCTACAGACTGTCAATTCTAGCATTATTTACTGATTTTTACATCTACTTTCCCTTCCCTCTGTATTTGTTTCCCCTTCTCAGCACTGTCTGTAGTCTACACTTAGAGAGGTTGTGATGCCTGGCAATCTCTTGTATAATACAAAGTCTTAAAGACAAAGCAATGATATCAGCTCATTTTAAAGTTCTTTGGGAAAGTTAAAAATTTTGGTGTATTTTAATCACATCTGATAAATTCTGAGATAGGATCAAAGAGCCTTGCTGAGTGACGCAGATGCATACAGAAGACATAAGTCTACAGGCACCTGTATCCATCTATTTTCTGACTGCTGTCCTCATGGCTGCATGGTCCTGCTGCCTCTCAACTCTCCGGATCCTTGCTGACAAGGTTTGAGTCTTCCTTGACTTAGTACAAGATCCAACTAGCTTGTGAGAAATCTCAGAGGAGGGATTTCTTGGAAATAGGGATGGGAGAAGCAGCACAGCAGCCAGCAGTCAGACTGACCTAGCTTTAAAAAGCTTGCATTTTACACATGGAGAGGTTGTGTGAGTTCAGCTGTATGCTGTCAGCTGGAAGTAAACCACCATCTATCCACAATGTGAATAGATCTTGTGGGTGCTCCATGTCTACCTCTGTATAAAATTGGAGTGACTCAGTTTAAGTCACTCATGGTTTTTAAGTTACATTTCTTAACCTAATATGCCCTGTATCACCTAAATATTGCTCCTACTATTTATAATATGTTGCAAGAAAACTCTTCAGAAACAATGTTAAGCAAGAGAAGATTTTGCTGCTTGTGGTATTTGCAATCTACGCTAACTTTAATGACATTGTGTTGTTTCTTAGCAGCATTTAAGTTATGTAAGGAATAAATTTCTGCAGCTCATGCTTCCTTGTTGGAATATATTACAAGCAGCCAGTGGATGCAAAAAGCACTTTCTCTTGACCAGGGAACCGGTATTATTGATGGAATACTTTAGGTAGCCAAATTGAGGGCTGGATTATTCTCAGCAGTGCGTTAACTGGCTTTTTTTTTCATTCTTTAAGTATCTCAAATAATGATCCCTCCATCACTTTCTGATGACTGTTCCACCATCATAAAACCAACCCCAAACTGTGCTTTAAAAGCCTATAAAAATCAGTTTGTCATTCATAAGTTTTTTATTTGATCCTGAGATCGAATCATTGATTTGAGTATGAATACTCACAACACTGCCATAGCACCCATTTCATCCTGTAAGCAACCAGACAAGAACTTACAGAATGTGGTTTTTGGCTGACCTTGTGAAGTTTAAAAGTCTAGCCCATTTCTCCTCTTGTCTTTCTTTTGACAAACTACATTCCAAGAAGCATAGCAATGCTGTGATAACTCTAAGGAAGCAATCAACAAAGCATAGTAGAATTTTTCAAAACATGCACAAAAACAACTAACCTGGAAATGAAGCTAATGCTAAAGAAACTTTTCTTTCATGCAGCTGTGTTACAGTAGAGGGTCACTTTCAATTGATGTGCTTCTCTCTACTGTTGTAAAAAACCTTTGCACATAAACACCAGCTTTGTCAAACATCTCCAATCTATAAACACCATAAACACATAAAATGAACTTGATTAATGTCAGACACATACATTTCATTTTGTTGACAGTCATCCGAATTTTTTTTCCCTCCAGATTTTCTCCTAGAATAAGCAAGCTTTTTTTAAGCAAAAGCCTCTTTTGCATCTAAGATTTTCTCCTGTATCAACTTAAAACAAAAACCAAAACAACAACAAAAACCCCCAGATGTCCACATCTAAAGTCAGGTTTAAAGGCCAATTTAAAACCCATTCCCCTTTGTGGTGCTCCTCACACTGTGAGTTGAATGAAACACTGATGCTTCAGTTTCTAAGGGCTGTCTGCAACTTTTTCTCCTATTTCAAACAGTCTACATCTACGTGGAATTTGCTTTGCATTTTGAAAACAAAAGGCCTGACTAAATCCAAAGAAAAATCTACCAGAATAACTGTTCCAGCAAGGTACACTGTTAGTGTGCTGCCCTTTGCAAAATTGAAGCCAGCTGTGCTGACCACCGAAGGACATTTGCAGGCTGATCTCTGCTATGGGGAAGTGAGCTTAACAGCACTACTCCCACCCCCAACTTCAGCACAGTCAGGACAAAATGCAGGAGATGGCCAGCAGCTCACTGCAAACCCTCACAGGGAGTCGTCCAGGTCACAGCTCTGCTCACTCCCCTTGCAAAGCTGGAGAGGGAGCAGCTGCTAGTGTGCGTGGTGGGGAGAAAGTGGGTGGCCAAAGGTTAGAAGCCAGAGTTCACCACAACGTGACATGAATTCAAAGGTTTATGTGGTTTGCTTGGCAAAGGTTAGGCAGCTATGCTCACATCCGCACCTTCCCTAGTTAGTAGGACTTCTTTTTCTTATTTTTTTTCTGATGAGGTAAAACAGTGTCTTACAACATCAGTTTTCAGCTTGCAGTCTCAGTAGGATGAATTCAAAGAGCAGCTGCCAGCAGTTTTACTTCATTCTGCTTCACACTTAACCACTTTTTCATACCAATCTGCAAGAAATATTCCAGCCAAGAACTTCAGGCCCAAACCTGTTGACTTGAGCTACTTCAAAGGTGATTTATGCTTGGGTTTACACAATGGCTTCTGCAAAAATGTTATGCTTCTTAACGTTTTTGTTCTTCCAAAATGTACTCCAGCCTGCATCGCCTTTGCACTGAATTTCAATGGACTGATTAGTAAGTGGCAAGTGATACCTGCCCACCACAGCAGTCAATGCCTATGCAGAGCTGCCAGTTAAATTTGAAGGGTCTTGTCTGAGAGTTTTAATCACCAGCCAACAGCTCTCAGAAGCTCTAATCTACATAAATTAGAATTATATACGTAGCACTGCACAGTTTCTTGAACACTCTTAACTCCTTAGTTCAAGGATATTTTCCTGACAATGTAATAGTGGAAAAAAAGCAGTGGAAAGCATAATGCATTTACAATGCTGGTGCAGAAGTTCACATACTACTCTGAACACAGACTCACACATATACACACACTGTAGACCATACTGGCAGCATCATCTTTTATCACATTTGCCCCAAGTGTGTCATCACGTAGTTCTGTTTTTGGAGCTTTGTACAGCTCTAGCTCCTTATGTTGAAATTATCCAAGACCAAACTCTTTATCTCACACTGATAAGGAAGCAGTGGAAGGGGAAGGAAGAATCTTAGCCAAAACAGTTCTATCACTTCTGAAAACAATGCAAAGGAGAAGAATAATGCTTTTTCTTTGAAAACCTTCTGCATCTCCGCTAAGGAACAAAGTGTTGAAATCTGACAGGACATGGCCTAACACTTTTCTTGTGAAAACCCACCAAATCTGCCGACTGCATAAACATTTGAAACACTAAGCCTGCACATGCTTATTGGGATTTGCCTCATCGTCATTACTCCAGAGACTCCATCTGTCCTGGAATCTGGCCAAGGATTCAGCAGTGATCCTCTGCAACTGGAGCTCTGGGTTGCACTGGTATCTGTAAAGTCACGGCACTGGAATGAAGTTCTCCCGCTCCTGTATTTTCAGTTAATTGTATTAGTCTTTAGTCATTGAACTGTTATTCCTAATAATTACAGTTCTAATCCTTACTAAGCTGTTATCAACACCTCTGCAAGCAATGTGATGCCCAGCTTGGCCTGACTGATCTTAATCTGCGCAGAAACCTGATGAAGAGGGTTCCCATGTGCTTGAAAGTTCCTTTTGTACCAAGAAAACAAGAACTAATGAAAATGTAAGCATAGCCCTGGATGTTTCTGCCTGCTGTTCTTTAGGCAAGTATGGGAGACCATCTGGACCTATTTTAGTTCTTATCAAGCAGCAGAGAGGTGGTTTTTATTTCCTTTCTTTCCAGTTCTCTAAGTGACTCATCCACTAATGTTGTCCAGCCACAGCTTTCTGTCTTTGCCAGAATGAGTTTCCATTCAGCAGTACACCAATCGGGCGAAAAAAGAGCTTAATTGCATCTCCGGCTTTGTATGTTTCGTGCAAGAAACCTCACTGTTTTAATAATGGGTACTTCAAAATGCCTTCATTTCGTTCTTCTAAATAATATTTGCCCGGGTTTCAAAAGCCAGAGAGATCATTCAGGAAGGACAGAAATGGGTCAAGCAAAGTAACTTAAGTAAAATGGACTGCACCTTACTTAGAACCTTTTTTTTATTTTTTGGGGGGCGGGGGGGAATTCATTAGAATAAAGGAATGGATAAAATCTGAAATTTCATCACCTTGATGAGGTCACACTTGATGAGAATCACAGGAAGAAAGGTTTTAGATAGAAATGCACAGGAAGGGAAAACAAATAAAAAATTAACTAGAAAGTGACCAAGTTAAAGTTAGAAGACATTTGCTCAGCAGAAAATACCAAATACTGTATGAATGGAAAAACATTCCTATGCCCATGCACAGGAAGAGTCAAAATGGCTCACCATCTGATGGATCATCAGACTTCACTCACTTTTAAAAGCTCAATGCATCTCCCCAGTTAATAAAGTCTTTTGTGCAACAATCACAGTAAATAGATGGAAGATGACCCCCCCAAAAAAAATAAATTAAGGCAATTTATACTGTTTCACAAACAGAACAAGCTAGAAAGCAACAGACTCTAACATGCTAGATGGTTAAATTTCTGTAACAAATGTTTACTAAAAACTACAAATAATAGTTATTGATGTCAACTACAATTATGCAGAACACTGCAAAGGAAGGGAAGTTTGAAGCACTGAAGAATTTGCTTAGTGACAGCTAAAGAAATCAACCCATTCCTCCTATATATCAGCATATAGCTACAGACTTTGGTTTGTCATGAAAATGGGGTCATTCATATACCAAGACAGGATGTACCATTCTCAACAGAGGGGTATACAATATATATCCCTGTAGCTCCACTCACATTATACAGTGATAGTTACAGATGGGTATGGACAAAATGTTTAAATATTTTGACATAGCAGCAAACTACTGAGGGAGCACGGCAAGTAATTCCATACAGCTGAACTGTTGATCCAAAACACGCATTATTTGCATTTTAAAAATAAATAATAAAAAGCATATTGGATATAGTACAAGATTTTTCTTGTCAAGCTTGAGAGCAAATATGTAAGTCAATGCTACATGGCCAAGATATTCCAAAGTAACTGATCCTTTTAGGTGCCAAAGCTGACATGGAGAGAAGACCTTATTTACAGGAGATACTGCATACCAACCTCCTGAAGGTCAAATTGTGCAAGACACGAACTTAATTTTCTTTTTTCCTGTATTTTGGCCTTATAAATGCTTGTGATATTAACAATGTTCTGGACTTGGACTGGTTCTATTTGGAACAATTGGTCTTTATAAGAATCAATACACAAATATGGATACCTTACATCTTAATATTTTATTGAGATGAATGATGCAGATTTCTTCTGATCAAGACAAGGGTAGGTGATGTAGCCCAGACATGTCTGGCATAATTGAATCAATCAGAAAACATACCCATAAAATACATTATCAAGGTTTACCCTTTATGAATATATTTATAACAGTAGTATATATTACTTGCCTTCCAAACAGTAGATGAACTCTACAGTCCTTCCAAATATTCCTAGTGTCCCCTTCTTACCCTTTTACAGCTTATCCCTCTCACTCTCCAGCTTGAGTTTCTGCTAAATATTTAACTTGTAATCTTTTTCCAGTTCAAATTCCCTTGACTGTAGCATGTAGCTTTTTCAAGTAGGCATACTGCTTAGCAAGAATGGTATCCATACAGAATACCAACAGCACAGATGCTCCCTACATCTGAAATACCCACCTAACATCTAAGCGAGACTCTCTTTCGTCATGTTTTCTGTTGTAGTTAGAACATCTACAGCCAAAATGCCTGATAGGCCACTTTCAGTGACAGTGCAGAAGTTATTGGTATAACACCAGAGAAAAGAGGCTCCATGCATGCTAAAGACCCACAGTACTCGGACTCTATTTCTACCCTAATCCCTCAGTATGGAATCACAGCTGTGACACTAAGGTTTCCATTCCAGTCTAATTTCACATTTTTAACTTGTCTTGATTTTCCCATGGAGATATATTCACACACACACACACCCCACCACACAAAACCCTGAATGCTTTGCAGCAGTCGTGGAACTGTTCTGGAGAAAAAATTGGAACTAAGATGAGCCATTTGAGTTGGAAAGTTTGAAAATTAACATCTGACTGTTCATAAAATGGCTTGTGCTCTGGTAGCTTTGTATGAAGAGTTTGCTAAAAACTGTTAAATTATAAAGCTTTTATTAACAAATTACTTGGCAACATTTGCTTACATCCTCTAAAAATCTAGGATTTCCCATTTTGCAGGATGTGTGAGAACACAATAGCTCCTACTCTAACTATTAGACTTAAAAATAGAGTCTTGATCTACCTTAACTTCCATCTGTGCAGTCCAGCCCATTCCAGTGCAAACTGAGGCGACTTGTTGACATGATCAAGGGCAAAGCTGTTGGTCTGAATAACGATATAACAGACCTAGACAGGCCAGAGGAATGGGCTTACTGGGCTGTACCAACAGAAGCATAGCCAGTAGGTCAAGGGAAGTGATTATTTCCCTTTGTTCAGCATTTATTAGACCACATCTAGAATACTTTATCTAGTTTTGGGCCCTTCCATTCAGAAGAGACACTGGTAAATTTGAGTGAGTTCAGCAGAGAGCCACCACAATGGTCAGGAACCAGAGCACTTGGCCTGTGAGGAAAGCCTGAGAGAATTGGGCTTGTTTAGCCTGGAGAAGGAGCAGCTTCAGATTAATTCAGAAAATGCAGCCAGGCTCTTTGCAGTAGTGTATGGTGGGAAGATGAGGAGCAATAGGTATAAGTTGAGAAAAAGAGGTCATATCAGATAAAAGGAAAAGCTTTTTCATTATGAGGACGGAAACTTTGGAACAGGGTGTCCAGACTGGTTATACAGTCTCTACCATTAGAAGTTTTCAAAACCTGCCTGGATAAAACCCTGAGTGACTTGGTCTGACCTCAAAACTGACCCTACTTTGAGCAGAAGATTGGACTAGAGACCTCTGATGATCCTAAATGTACATATTAGCATACATTTGTCTGAAAGTGCTTGGCCATAAACACTGTGCAAGCATATGCAGATAATATAAATAATAATCTACGCAGCATTAGACTTTGGCTGGCCTCGAGTAAAATCTAAGCCATGGGCTTCTCATTACTTAGGATGACCTGCGCTTAGCTTAAATTAGGCCTCCGTCTTCCCATGACCTAGGGCTCTGGACAGTCTCCCACATTGTTTCCTGTTAGGTTGTTCACCTCAGTGTTGCAAACATATAGGATATTTTTAGGGATGGTTAGAAAGAAGAATGGAAATCTCCAAAAATATTATACAAGGAAAGTTAAAAACCAGCACGTGGAGCAAACAAAACCTGAATAAGCTATTTCGGTATTTCCCACTGGTACTACTGTGCCATTTATGTTGTGATACATGCAAGACCAATACGTTATGAGAGCAAATCACTTTGCAAGGTAAATTAGAATTCTTTTAAACCAGATGCCCCTGTAGTTGGCCTTTTTATGCTTCTAAAGGGAGTCTCCAACTAAGAGATGGCAATAATTTAACAATAGGCATGCGACTGGGCAGATAAAATGAACTGGCTGTATCTGCAGTCAACAAAGGATCCTACACAACTACAACTTCTGTGTCTGAGAAGACCTCTGCCTGGTACTAACCATGCTTGCCTGACTCTCCATACTGCCTGTTACTTCATGCCTTTGCCAGGGCCTCATTCTGCTTGGACTATACTAGCATGTATAGGGGACATGTACTGGAAACTCCTGGAGAGTTGACTGTTCATCTCTGCAAACATTATGCTACCACTACCACAGAAATTTGAAACACTCCGTTTAAATTTGTCTTTTATACACAGAATGCACAGTCTCTGAAAAAAATCCCATGGTGAAACAGCCCATCGGGACTAAATTGATGCCTCTGCTGGGAGTAGGTCTTAGAGGACAGTTTTAGAGATAAGTGCTTTGCTGGTGATCAAACCTCTGGTAACTGCAAAGCGGTCTGTGCAGTAAACCATTGTTTGGAGGGAGAAGTGTTGCAGTTCTTGTGATGATAAGGTTTCTTTAAATTAATAGGACCTAACAGCACTCACTTACACTGGAGAGGTTAGAACCCTCGTTCTGCATAGCAGCTGTTCCTAGGAATGACTTGTTATTCTTTATCAGCTGCATGATGACTCTGCCCAGGTCACAGCACACATTTTTTTAATCTAAAGACTCTGGCCTACTACACCGCAGCTGGCTTGAGAACACTTCATCTTTTACTGCAATCGCAGAGAAGGAAAATAGTCCTCAGTTTGGCTGATGCCTATAAAACATTGGTTCCAGATAACTTCCCTTACTTGGAAAAAAAATTGTGTTTGGCTTTTACAAAATTTATTTGGAAATGTACAAAGTTTGTCAGGCTAAAACACAATGTCGTGCAACTCTATTTGTACACAGCATCCAACTGCGGCCACCTTATGTTGAGACACAGATGTTATGCAGCCATGGACATGCTGCATGTGTCTTTATAGGTACATAGAATTCATCTTAGGCATTATCAGAAGATAAAAACTTCAGCTACCTGTGTAGTGAAAAAGTATAAATAGACAGTATTGTTTAGTCACCATGGTGGCCAAGTGGACAATGCACAGGGAGGGGTGAATTATTTTCCCAGTTTACATAACTCATCTTTCCTACTTCTGACTTCTGTCTTCTCTCTCCAAATTCAACTTTTTTTTTTTTTTTTTTGGAGAGTTTCTTTATTACATGTACTATTGTTCTGTAGAACGGTTGTGATTAGATTTGTCATGCTTACAAACTCCTGAATTTAAGCATAATTTTAAATAACCCATGCTTACATATTCTTTTCAAAATTGTACAAGTTGTATGTAAACTTAATTTATTTTTTTCTAATTTGTTTTCCCTGCCTTTGGCTGCTTTGTAAGGAATATTTGTCAGGATTTTTTGACATGAAGTATTACAGTGAGGTAATTTTTTCCTTTTAGAAAATGTTATTTTCAACAGGTTTTTGAAAGGATTCTACAGATGAGATTTATGTAACTATGCTATTGATTTTGAAGGAAGGTAAACAAGAAAATTGAAGCTCACTTTGTCTACCTATGCCAGATATAGTAATAAAATATTTTATATGTGCATAAAAGAGAAATGTTTTTGACACAGAATAGTTCCACAAAGAAGGAGAATTTGCTTTGGCCTTTGAGCAAGAGCTACATTAAAGGGTTTCAGTGATTCACTGTTCACTTACTGACTGATTAAAAAACCACCACTCCATCTGACTGACCAGACAGCATAAAGGAAGCTATAATTTTATTAAGTACTAACATAACCTTTTCCATAAAACCATACTAAATAATTTAAGTCACAATAAATAATGATAATTTAGGTGCCTCTCTCTGTATATTCCTGATGAGAACCACCACAAAGTCTCTTGAATCTGAAACACAAAATACAGCTGCTTTCATTCCTAGTAATGATTCATTGTTGAATAGCTCCCAAGAGGAAGAACTATAGTACAGTGTAATCAGGAGTTACCAATGTAATCATGAAAGATCACTGTCAGGATGGAATTACTGTACTCCATGTACTCTCTCACGTTAAAGGGAAGACAGTATGTTTTACTAGCTGTGAGCATCTTGCCAACAGATCCTTTGTAACATTTTGTGGCACTGTCTTAAGAACTGCTCTACTACAGAGCCTGCAATTAATGCCACAGGCATAAATCCTAAGGCCTCAGGCAAGTATTTGCCTGATTTGACAAATTTGCAATGGTTTGAAACAAGGTTCACAAAACAGTCTTCTGAGATTCAGAGTATGTTTTAAAATTGGACCACATAATTAATTGATAAGTGTCCTCTCTGGACAGGGTGTTCTTGCGGGTAAGAGTCAGTCAATGTGCCTAGTCCCACCCTGAGCATGTCCTACAAGATGTGTCCCACTCTCCCACTGTGTTCTCATGAATCGCATGACCGCCATTACTTGGTGCCTGCAGTAAAATCACAAAGGCTGTGCAATTGCATTAGTCTTCAAACAATGACCTCTCTATTATGTGAGAATATTGGAGAAGGAATCTAAATTCTCCCTGCTTTTATTATATTTGTAACAGTTATCACTAGCACTTAAATCTGCTCATTTTAGTTGAAAATAAGAAATCACACACTAGTCTATTTGTTCACAATCTGTGCTTATCATTTCCAGAGCGATGAAATTTTGCAGACATTCATTTATTGGCCTATATCCACTTTAGCCAAAATCACCATTATCAGATTATCACCACAGCTGGACACAATGACCTTCTCTTAACATTGTTATTCTGTTTGTGGGATGGAGCATCAGTTTCATCCTGGTGAAGGTAGATGCCTTCTCCTGTCATCTAATGCCTATTCCAGTGAAGAAATAGACATAAATTCTATTTGTGCATTTTATGTAGGGATGCAGATTTTGTGGCTAAAGAAGAACAGAGGGGTTTTTGGCATAAAGAGGCTTTAAATTTAAATTTGTCCCTCAATATTTTAGATATTCAGGAATACGGAAAGCCTACCATTTAGTTCCCAAAATGGATGTTTAAAAATAAGAATAAAAAATAACTAAACATTCATTGAGAAAGTAAATTTATGAATATGCACATTTTCCTCTCTAATTTTGTCTGTATTTAGGACTGCAGGTCATTAGATTAGTTAAGACCATGTTGCTGTGGCAATTTGCAAATTTGACAAGTAGAGGTATTGGAAGAAAAAGAGGGACTGATGACATAGCAGACTGGATAATACTATAGGATATTTTAAGCCCTTTAAAACAAAAAAAGGGGAAAAAAATTATATGCAGAACCTTAACATGAGTAAAAGTTGCTGTTGGCAGAGACAGAACACAAGAGGTGGAATAACAATACAACAAGGTATTATTTCACTGACAAATCCTTTTAGATGCTGCTAAACACTTACAGTGTAGAACCCCAGGCAAGATTAATGTCTTATGCCAAGCAGTAGACAAGCCCTAAGATACCATCCTGAAGAACTCACAGCATGGATTCATGTAACTGAGGATTCAAATGTAAATGATCAATTTCAGTTTTAGGCAAAATACCGCAATGTCCATTCTGCACAAATCTGAGACAGACAAACAACTCAAACCTCCCCAAATACTTAAATCTTTTTTCCTTCTGTGGTTCTTCTGTTTTATCTTTTCTTGGAAGATACAACCCCTACAGTAACTGCATAATTAGAAGGTACTTTCAAGAACTGTTGGAAAACTGTTTGGGTTTTTTTGGTTTTTTTTGTTTTTTTAAATAATAAATATACAATGTAGTTACCAAATTCCAGACAACCCATTACATCAAATGGGAAATTCTGAAGCAAGAAGCTGAATTCCCTAAAGAGTTACTGGAAACACAAGAGCTAGCCATATACCCATTTGGGATATGAAAGGGTTTGCAGTCCTTTCCACTGCCAGAGAGGGACTATCTGACAGAACGAATGAAGTGTTCCCTAGCAAAGAAAACCACAGTTAGTCACTAAAATATTTTCCTGACTATGAAAGAATAATGTGGTTTTTTTAAATGTCCAACTGATAATAGTAATAGCAGTTTGATATTTGGAATATGCATGTTTTTCATGGGAACATGCACAATAATTCTGTATAGATCTTTAATTTCATACCACAGATGTTACTTCAGCAATTGTGTAGCAACTTCACAGAAAAACATCAACAGTACTTGAATTATTTTTTTTTTTAAATCTATATTTAAGAGCCTGAAAGCTTACAAGATGACTTTAAAAGTAATCTTGACTGGACAAAAATCTTTCTGTAGCATGGTTTGAGCAGAGCAAACAAACTGCTGCCTCCAGAGACAGAATGCATAAGCTTCTAATACCAGTTTAATGTTTTCTACACTTGACACTATCCGTGTTGTATCTAGGTATTCCTCTCATTGGCATCCTTGCCAATTGCCTGCTGTTCCTTTCCTTTTCTGCCTCTAAAGTCTGACCTGGCCCTAGTGGTTTTTGTGAGAGCTTTGCCACCGAATTTAGTAACCACCTGGTCTTTCTCCCCTTACAATATTTAATAATTTCAGCAACACCTTTTAGTACTAGTGTTTCTGATGTCTGTTACTGCCCTTCTTACACTTCTATTTAGCAGTTTAGTCCCAAGCCAACTCTCTTTAAAATGAGCTTCCAATATTTCAGGAAGTCCACACCCACCTTTTTTAAAAAAATAAAGATTTAATAAATAAATAAACGCACCCCACTCCCCAACCAAAAAAACAACCCCCCAAACCCCAACCAAAACCCCATTTCACTAATCTTCCCTGTTTCCAGGATCATCATTTTGGTGGAATTGAGGACACTTCTCCCTTTCTCTTTCCCTGTAAACTGCACATATTCTTCAATTTTCATGCATTTCTGTCTTCAATCTCTAAATCTCAGCCAGTTTATAGCCATTTTTTCCTCTGATTATAGATAGCTTCTCTCAGTCTCACTGCAACTGAGTCTTTGCAGAATGTCCAAGATGAAAGTATTAAAATTAATTTTTCTGTCTCAACATCGCTAACATTTGTCTTTTTCTAAATCCATCTACCTTGTGTATTCCAGCTCCAGAGTTAAGCTCCTTATGCTTGTACACAAAGCATGTGGAACATGCCAGTTCCTCATTACAGCATTCATTACTGCATTTCTGAAATACTGACATTAATCTAGCAGTTTACAATTTCAAGTTGTTTACATTTCACATTAGCCATCTCATTTCATATTTGTTTTAGAAGTCTTTATTGTTTTGGTTAATTTGTTCTTTATTTGGCAGCTCTTCTATAAAAATTCATTGCAACGGTACTGTGAGATTTTGTTTGGTTTTGACTCACCCATTTCGATACATACATAGGAATTATTACAGCATTGATGATCAGCTACATCCCTCTCAAACATATTTCACTTTACTGAACAATATTCTGTTCTTTTACCAAATCCTAATTATGCTTCCCTTAGTCTTTATTTTTGACTGCTGAAAATTACCTGTCTGGCAAATACTGATAGTACACATTAAAAAATAACATGCAAGTCTTCTGGTTTTGTTTCTTTTCCTCATGTTGAGGTTTTGTAGCTTTAATTCCCATGTTCAATTCCATGGGGAAGACTGGCTTTTCATTCCATTTATATTGTCATCTCTTGGGGACAAGGGACAGTTTTATTTGTTATTTAGAAAAGGTCAATTAATTCTATAAATCCCCTGAAACTACACTATTAAGTCTTATATCCATTTAGCCCATTGTGTTTACAGCTCTGAAGGAAGCCCACAGGAATAGCTGGCATATTTTCCCAGCAAAATCCTGATCATTGATGTCTTGAACTTGGGTTGTATTTTAGTGCTGCAGAACATCATTTCAGGTTTATACAAAGAAAGCCTAAAATGTTCATAAGGAATGGCTGCCAAGACTGTAAACAGCTATTACCAGAACTGGTGACTTAAAATTTTGATGCATTAAAAAAACTGAAGGTGAGGTTACTCTTTCCCTAATACTTCAACTAATTTGTAGTTTGTAGTTGCTTTCTTTCTTGAGCAAAGTCATAGTTTGCTTGATGTTAAAGACAATGCTTCTACAGAAAAGTAAATTGAGTATTGTCAGCAAAACTCTCAGCTGGGCAGCTGACCCCTTCCTTTCCCATGAAACATAGAAAGAGGAGGTACCACACACTTGGTACTTTCGGCATGGAGCTGACAAACAAGCCAAACTACAATTTATTCGACCATTCCAAGCAAACATTCAACACAAAGTATCAGTGATGGAATTTATAAAAGTCCTTGAATCCTACATTAATAATAAAAAGACTGTGCCTACTGTCTAAGTCACTGGCAAAAGAGATACAGAGAACCTGTTCCCTTGAATCAACATTATTAGAAAAGTACATAAGTAGTGCAACAACATGATCTATACAACAACCTTGATACTACCTTTACATTGATCTCAAGTCTGCCTCATGCAGGAGAAATTCCATATCAGAAATCTGTTTAAATGGTGATATAGTTATCCTCACCTCCCACCATGTTGGGGCTGTTTGCAGGAAATTACTGGTATGGTATGGTAATATCACAAACAATCACATTATCTCCAGTAAGCGCTGCCAGGAGAGACAGTATCTGGCACTGGATTATTTTCTTGTCCTATTTATGTATGTTAATCCACATAGCAAGCTGGCTGATTCACTGCAACAAACTCCGATACAGAAGCTCTATAGCTGCATTAGCATAATGCTGTAGCTGAATTAAGACCACCTGCCAGGAGCATCATGCAACACCAGACATCTGGCCAAAGCTGAGCTCTGACAGCCAATCCAGGTAAGGACAGAGGAGTTCATGTCTGTACTTCCTAGTGTTGACATCCCTGTGCCTGGCATAACAAGACTTCTAATGCTTTTTTAATCTGTGGAATACTTCTATCCTCATTTCTCTGCATGGAATTTTCAAAGAAGGCTCAGAATATGCAAAATATTATTTGAATGGGGACCTGAAACCATGCTGTGTTGCTTCTCAGTAAGGAGACCTGAAGCATTCCAGAAGTAAGAATGTCAATGTTCATTTCAAGGTATGTCCATACTGAATCTCTTTTCTTCTTTTTTCTTCTTTTTCTCTCTACCTTTGTCCCACTTCTGATGTATGACCCACATTTAGATTGACTGGGCAGCATGTTTGTGACTTATTTTCCTTTCAATGATACCACCAAAATCATCTTTTCTCCCCAACAAATATGTACCAAAGCTTATATACAACTCATAATACTCAGTTACACATCTACTTAATTAGTACTGCAGAGCAACAGTGAAAATGAGGTAAAATGAAATATTAAAACCAATGGCTTTTACAAACATATATGAAGTGACACAAGCTCTTTGTTACTGGCAGAGGTGTTATTTGCAATAGCCTTATTTTGCCCTGGATATTAAGACTGTGGTTAGGACAGACATTGGATGACTGCTCCACAATAGTGTCAGACACATCAAGGACTATAAAGAATTTCTCATGGTCTTTTAAAAGAATTTTCTCATGATCTTTTGAAAGAACATCTGGGCTTGCTTATGCAGAGAAGTTCAGGAAAGACTCAATTAGCTATGTGAAGCTAATGAGCATAAGTTAAACCATATTCAAAATCCAAATAGGATCATCTGCAAGGGGATTTAAAATGCTGCAGCTCATGACCACTAATCCTCCACCGATCACTGACTCATCCGTAGCTGCCCTAAATATTTCCACATGGAGCTAGCTACATTAAGAATCCTGTATTCCCCCTCTGGATTCTACTGATTTCCATAAAACAAGAGCTAAAGTCTCATCAATTGCACTATTCAAACCACAGAATTTCACTTTTTACACTGGAAAGACTTACTCTTCCCTCTTTTGTAAATGAAAGATGACTCACCAGAAGTCTGTATAGTACTATCAGAAAATGAGTAACAACACATTGTTAATTGTTGCACTAATATATTTATTTGTGACCCACATCAAAACCATTTCACATTTTCTCCAGCTAAGCTAAACTTCCAAAACAGGGGATAGAATAGTGTTTACTTACATAAACCAACTGTTTAACAAAAGAAAAATATGTATCCAAAACCACTCAAACATCAAGCTTGTTGGCCTGCGCTTTTATTGCTTTAGGGACATTTTTCTTTTCATGTTTTTCTCAGCACAGCAATCCCAAAAAGCTGGGCTCTACAGGCTCCACTGAAATATAATATAAATTTAATTATTTTTTTCTGCAAAAAGGTCTTGTGTTTTCAGGGGCAGAAAGAAAACCAAAAGGCAGTATCACAATGCCATATATGAATAGAAAATTTTGTATCTGATTACCTAACAATAAATTTCGCCTTCACAGAGATAAGCATGCCCCACAAAATGTAAAAGAAATCCCAGTTGTAATAAATAAAATAACTCTTACAGGTGATAGACTTTTGGATTCAGAAAAAAAAAGTGTGGTGGCTTCAAGAAATCACTGTCCACAAAAAACCAAATATATAGAACTTTTTTACTTTAGTTATCAGTTTTCTTGTATTTTTCTATTGTATTCTCAGACAGTCTCTGTAATTTTCATTTCTGCATTTAATACATCTCTTGCTTGTACTATTTTCATGAAACCTTGTGTCAAAGCCTATGCTTCATATAACTATACTAAAGTTTGAGAAAAGAAGGAGGATAAATAAGCCACTGAGGTCTACCTCTCTAAAATGAATGGGATCTTGGAAATATATGCTTGTTCTTCCTGACAAGAGAAATGCACATTCTGTTAGCAATAGGTGTTTGACTAACCAGATGTAGCAAAAGTTAAAGCAGCAATGGGCAGCTTTGTGCCTCCATATAGGATGATATAGGGAGTACCAGCAGACTGACTAGAGAATAAAATATTTAACGTGAAAAATGACAAAGACAATGAAAACCCCCACATTTTTTCCAAGAGCTGCTGCTTGGTTTTTCGCAGCATGAATGTAATGCCACAAAAGGTGGCTCTTTTTAAGAAAAAAAAAAAAACCACACACACACAAAAAAAACCCAAACCAGCATGACTAAACTTTTCAGTTTTGCACCAGACATACAACAAGAATAAATTTCCAAACCTAGACTATTACTCTTCCATAATGGAATGGAAATATGATTGCTACAACAGACACCTACAGTCTTATTAGACTAACCTCAGCAGTATGTGAGATTCAGGACACATTTTAAGAGAATATTTTAAAACACTGACATAACTGGAAAACGAGGTACAACGTAACACAGGCCTCACAAAGATATATTGCACCGGATTAAGTGGGTATCTTTCATAAGACAAATGGTATTCAAAACAAAGGAAATTAAATAGATCTACTCTTTCTAGATTCTACTAAAGCACTTAATATTGCATCACATAGTGCACTGCTAGTTGTCCTGGATTTCATACACAAAAGTAGTTAGGAGGAGGGAAGTTTGGCTAAATGGGAGGTAACTTGCAGTACTTTTGAAGGAGGAAACAGGACTCCCTAAATGGTTAGTTATGAGGCACACTTTTTTACTGTTAACACTAAGTAAACTATGGAACTCGATGAGTTAAAGCTGGGAACATTGTCAGCAAATATGCAGCAAAGTGACCTATCAAATTTGATATCTCAACAATAGGTGCAACAGAAGTGGGACTAAGCTAAGTATAAGAAAATGTAAAATCAAGCACTTCAGGAATGCACAAGAACAATCTCATTAGTTAAAACCAGAGAAGGATTAAAACCTGGATGCAATAGGCTATCACAGTAGGAATATGAACCATCAACACCAGTTGATGCAGTGTTGGAAACTTCCCTGTAATATTGAACAAGCAGAGTGTGGATTGTTCTTGTTTAAGAAAAATGAATTCAGATAAGGACAGACTGAAAGATTTTTAGTATTACAGGAAAACAGTCCACTATCTTACAAGGTGAAGCAAAATTTTGCTTGTTCAACCCGATGAAATAAAGACTAGAAAGGCTGTAATTGCCATCTAGAAGTTTATCAAAGGGATTAAATGGCAGAAAAAAAGAGGAGCTGTTTAGATATAAAGTACAGGTTATAGCTATAACAAGAGGAAATAGGTGCAAATTGCCATAAAAAAATTAGCCTATGAATTCACGAAGATTTATAATCATCGGGGTGGAGGGATTTGATCCATTTAGGAACAATTCATTCGATTTTATTCACAGTGGTTGAACAAAAACTTCAAGGCTGCACTGACTGACTCTGGAGTGCTCTCCTGTGCTACATGTAAAGAGTGGCATGTAGGAGTGCACAATTTCAAAACAAAAATGTGAGTTTTCAAATTGGGAAGAGGTCCTGTGTACAGGAATGAGGAAGATGCAGATAAGTTTTCTAGTTTGTTTGATCAGGAAAGCTCTTTCCATTCTTATTCCAATGTTGGCAGATGCTTAAGTCTGTGACTCTCATGTTCCAGATCACTTTTCTACATGCTAAATCATAAATCTCCAGAAGAAGTTTTGTACTTACCAGACTAAGTATCTTCTAAAACAAATAATTAATGAAAAAAGCTCTCTTTGCAGAACACCCAGTTTTGACAAAAGGACAATATCTTACTAAAATTAAAGCACATTGAAGATATTTTGGCTAGCTTTTACTAGTCAAACTTCTAAATTAAAAGGGTAAACATATCAGAACTCACGATGATGGTCAGGATCAAAGCATGAAATGACATCTTACAAACAGTTTACCAACTTTCACACAATGAATCTGCTCTACGTTTGCATTTGTGAGAAGGCAAAATTGAGGTTATTGTATTGATCACTGTAATCATAAGAAGCTGAGCTTGTTATTTTACAGAATCTTCATTTTTACTGGTTTCAGCTGAAAAAAAAATTGCACATATTTGACTAATTAAATAACAAGAAGACATTAAGGCTGGTAATATTTAGTTAATTAATAACAACATATTTGGTTAATTAAGTCAGAAGGGCAAGGCATATAGGAAAGCAAACATTTCATTTTGTATTTGGGGGGGCTGAAGAAACTTTGAGTCATTATGCTTAATATTATTTGCCAGATTCCTTGTTATTATCCATCACCCTTGTTATGATGAAGTCAATAAACTGCTCTCAACTTACACTAACTAAAGATCTAATCATCATATCATAAGGAAAAAGATTAATATGTATAATTATAGAACATCAAGCTGCTTTTTCAGAGTAAACCATTCATATTTGTTCTCTCTGTTCCTGACTAAAATATCTTCCCACTTTGTGTCTTACAGTGTTAATTGCCTATCCTCTTTATTTTTAGTCTTTTATTATTTTCATCTATGTTTACATGGAAAATCTGAAGATTTTCTGGCTTGGATGATGGGTGAAAACCAAACACAATTTTCATTATAAGGCAGAATCCCGCAAAGCCATAAATGGAAATCAAAACAGCTAAACATACCTATTAACAAAACAGCGATTCCTCAAGCCATTAGTGTTGACTTAATTCTTCTCCCATCAGAAATCACTGGAGGACAATGACTTCCCCGAATCCAAATTAAGCCCACAGCAAGTGCTTCTATTACAAGACTTTATACTAAACTATAACACAGAGGTGTCTATTCTTGCTGTGTTTATCCTGTGGCATTGGCGCATTGTTTTCTGTTTGTTTACCTGTTCTTTTCCTTATTAAGACTAGGGTTTTTTAAACAGCAGCTATTTTTCTACACCTCAAAATACATTTTCATTACTTAGAACTCAATGGTTGACATTACATTAGCCCTGATACTGTCTCTTACACATTTCAGAGAAACAGATGCTGTCCTAAGTAAAAAAAAAAAAAAAAAAAAAAAAAAAAAGAGCTGCTGTTCTGGTTCCACAACTGTCAGCTTTTTCCAATAACACTGGCATCAACTGCACAGTTATTAGGCCAGCTTTTCCTAGGAATTGCAGGTATCAGTTCACTGTCTGTTCTACAAACGTGCATAGTACATTTTTCTTTTCTAACAAATACTGTGATACTATACTGCTTTACAGATACGTGGTCTTTAACAGGTAAGAATTTAATTTTCTCCAATCATCTCTCTATGAGCCCAGTAACTACACAATTATTTAATTTTTACTATTTATTTGAGCTGGTCAGTCATCATTTTTGCAGTTAGAAAGCATGACAATAGTCAATAATAATGTGCTACTACTTCTTAACCTCTTCCTCTTGGGAGGTATGCCAGTGCTACCAATGAATAGAAGCTATTCTGAAGTCAGATAACACCGAAGTGAAGGAAGAAATCAATGACTATTTCTGCATTGGATTGTATCACCAAGTACTTGGACTCTTTTTTTTTAAAAGAAAATATTTACATTAATAATCAGTCACAGTCTTAAGAAAAGGGTAACAATGAGGTAGGCATCTCCCCGAGTGGTACTTGCCCCATGGCACTACTCAGTCATAGCAATGACTCATTTTATGGCTTCTTCCAGTCACAAAAGGTGTGAAAACTATGACCACATTCACTTAATTTAAAAGCATTCCCTCTCTGCAGTCTAATCTTTTGATTAACTTAAAAAAATTTGTCTACCTTAAACAAATGAAATTTGGTAAGGATCAGTACTGCTGGAAAGTGAAATTCCTGAAGCAATTAAAGAAGCATACTAAAATTTAGTACTCACGAAAGCAGCACCACTGCCTTGTTTGTAATGAGACCAACCAGTGCGTTTTGGTACTGAACCCACAGACAGCACAGCCAGAGGACTTCTGTGTAAATATCAAAGTGATAGCCAAGAAGCAATAATGCTAGCCCAACCTAGCAAATATTTCCAGTATACTGTTCTTAAGGTTAATTGACTTGGTTCATGCCTTAAGAACTCTCCTGATTTGGGGATTTCATGTAAATTTTGTGCAAGAGCTTCAAAATTGCATTTGGGCATGAAAACACTAATTAGGAATGGAAGTCAAGCATTTGCCATGACGGTCAGTTCAAAGGGCAAAAATCAAAGCCAGAAATTGATACCTTGATTTATGCTAGTCATGCTGACAGTCTCACAGAGCATACATGAAGGAATTTTAGGCAGACCAGCACCCATGCTTTGCTTCAGTCAACACAAATAATTTTGGTTCCTTAGAGTCTAAGTACCATAGAGTCTAAATTTTGGTGCATGCAGGATAACTCTATTAAGGTGTAAAACATATGAGAGAAAACAACTATAGATAATCTAGGACAGCTAGAGTCTAGTCCATGGTTTACTTTAAAATTAGGGTTACATGACATGAAACAAACCACATGTTTAATGTGGTGGAATGGAGTAAATTCCAACTGATTGCAACATTCCTTATTTATTAGCTCTCTCTGAACTAATAATATGCAGTTAGTTAATTCTATAAACAGCCAGTCATTATCTAAGACACTTCACTAAGTACTTCATGTGAGAACAGCATTCATGGAAACGACTGCATTAATACTAACCTGCAGCTGTTGGTGGATGTCCTGGTTTCAGCTGGGATAGCATTAATTGTCTTCCTAGTAGCTGGTACAGTGCTATGTTTTGAGTTCAGTAGAAGAATGTTGATAACACACTGAAGTTTTCAGTTCTTGCTAAGTAATGTTTAGTCTAAAGTCACGGATTTTTCAGCTTCTCATGCCCAGCCAGCAAGAAGGCTGGATGGGCACAAGAAGTTGGGAAGGGACACAGCCAGGGCAGCTGACCCAAACTGGCCAACAGGGTATTCCACACCATGGGACATCACATGTAGTATATAAACTGGGGGGAGTGGGGGCAGGGGGACTGCCGCTCAGGGACTAACTGGGTGTCGATCTGCGGGTGGCGAGCAACTGCATTGTGCATCATTTGTATATTCCAATCCTTTTATCATTACTGCTGTCACTTTATTAGTGTTATCATTATCATTATTAGTTTCTTCTTTTCTGTTCTATTAAACCATTCTTATCTCAACCCATGAGTTTTACTTCTTTTCCTGATTTTCACCCCCATCCCACTGGGTGGCAGGGGGATGGGGGGATGAGTGAGCGGCTGCATGGTGCTTAGTTTCTGGCTGAGGTTAAACCACAACAGTGGATGTGCAAGAAAATGCCACATCAAGAAGAACATGACTGAAAATTTGAAGCATTAGAAAATGTTCGCCTTAAAACAGGGAAAGGAGTGAGGCTTAAGAACTTCTCGTCACTGGTGGGTAAAAGACAGCTGTATACTTCTGGGTTGCTTAAGCAGCTATGTATGAGTTTAAGCATCATTTTCTAAGGAAAGAAAAATCTTTGGCTACTGATCCAGAACCTGACTTTCATACAATGCCTTAACTACAACAGTAGGTTCCTTTATTATACAGGCTATTGTCCATATTCCACAATCTTTTGGGGTTCCTGTAAGTCTACTAAGTGTTTCTTGAACATCGCCAATAAGGTGGACTAGGATACTATCATGCAATTCAGAACAAAATGGCAGACTAGAGTATTAACATGGATAAACTGAAGCCTAAACAGGATTCACAGAGTTTATACATGTTGTATTTTTGGTAATACTACTCATATGATGGTAGAATTCCATTAATCAAGATGCTGAGTCCTCACAGACACAAGAATCACGTTGCTACTTCAGAGACAAGTTTCCTGCTTGGTTATCATCTGAAATCAATATTCTGGCATTAAAATGTAACCGTGAAATGCTAATACTTCTTTAACAAAGACTTCTTCTCAAGGCCTATTTATGTTAGTCACTGTAAAAGTCATTCTCTGTTATCAGCAAGAGACAACGAATACTTTGCTGATAATCATGCCAAAAAAAAAGAAAATCCTTCCTGTAAAAAGTTGTAAAGTACCACAGTATACCAGTGTGGAATCTTCACATCCCAGAGGATTACCCTTGAACAGTATTAGAAAGCTTTCTGATGATCAAGTTCAGCACTGCAGTCCACTGAAAATTAAATGTAATCTATAATCAATCTTTTAAAAAAAATTATCTCTGCATAGCTTTTTCTAGTGGCTTCCAAAACAGTAAACAAAGTGTTAACAGCTCTAATGAAATAAACAGAAAATTTCTTCTATTTTTATTTTCAATCAGGCAAAGGGTTAAAAAAATCCAGTGTTTTCCAGGAACATCACATCTTCCTATATTTATGCTTTCTTTAAGCTTTCTCTATCCTTCCATATTTTTATAGAATAACTTCTCTTTATGTAAAATATGCTGAACAGCTTATAATTCTCTGTAGAGAATATTTTGGTTTATATCTACCTCTGTCAACTTCTGTGTTTGCACAAAAATGTGATTCCAGTTATTTACATTACAATTCACCATATTCCATGGAATGAAATGGATTATTTTACAATGTTGGTTGGTTTTGGTTTTTTTTTAGCAAGTATAGTAGCTCTTGCACTCAGGAAGCGAAACCCACTTCTCTGTGTTTAGCTTCCCTGACCATTATTTTACAACTCCACTGGGGCCACTGTACTACAACCTCAGTTGTGCCAGGTCTCTCAAAATACTTTACCAAAACACTAATATGGGTTAGCTACAGGTTTAGGTGGTACATATTAGCTGTGAGCTGTTTCTTCCTTGTCTTCTTTCGGTATTTATCCATTCTCTGACATGGGCACAGGAACATACGAAATGAACACCAAAGCAAGGCAAGATGATACGGTTCAACTTCCACCTTATGCAGAGGAGGAAGAACTCACATACACAAAATCCCTTCTGCATAAACATCCAACCTAAACATGCTGAATATATGGCGGTATATCCCATCATATTCTGCATAGACTGCAAGCCTCTGCTTAATACATTCAATTTATTAATCTTGGCTTTCCCGAAGAGAATTGGATTTGTGCAATGCAATACTTTTACAATCCATGCAGAATGTACTTGCAGTCTAGGATGAACTGTATTTCACCAGTATCCTCATGGTTTATGTGCCTCTCTATGATTTCAAAATTATCTTGCAACTCTATTGAAGGTGATGCTCTGCTCCCCCAGCAGAGTGGCAAGTGCATGAGTGACACACATTGAAGTTCTCAAGTAAGATTCAGTATCTCAGTAGGAAAGACTATCCACTTAGGAAAAGTAGATACATGGATGCACTACTTCAACTTCAGTGATTGTGCAATGCAGTTACCAAGCTGACATAATCATAATCCAGTCTTAAATTGAGTTTGGGGTGGACAGAGAGCCTGCTGGAGTACAGTCAGCTCTAACAAACTACAGCAATCTGGCCATGGAGCCAGCTGTGTTGGACACATTAATAGTGTGCAACTGCTGCAGACCTTTTACTTCCTTTTTAGAGCTTTCATTAGTCAAAACTGCATCAGAAATAAATACACAGACCCCATGTCCAAAGAGATGACATCTGGAATACCAGAGATTTTGTTTTGGGAGAGAGGGGCACAAAAGAAGAGCACATTAAAACATTGGGTTTTCCCTTGGTGTGGAGATATATGCCCTGTACTTAAATGTTTATGGATTAATAGGTTGCCTCCTCATCACTTCTATTCCCGCTTTTATCAGTTTGAATATACAGCCTAGAATTCATTATTACATCATGCATCCAGAATTACTTGCAATATCTAATATTACTGAGACGTTGCCAGTTTGAATAACCCTGTTTAATTAAAGGCATATTTCCTCAAGGACGAGAAAGGTAATCTTAATTCATGGAGAGAAACTAAAGGAAGATACAAGGAGCTTAACTCATTGAAAAAAAATTAAAGTTTTGAACTACTGAACAGAATGGGTGGCAAGGAAAGAATAAGCTATTATTAAAAATCTTAGAGCAATAATTGACCTATACATAAACAAAAATGGAGAAGTAAAAGCAAGCATAACATTAGGTGAGATGTAAGTAGGTTTTCCATCTTTAATGTATGGGACTAAAAAAGCTGTCTCTTCTTGTTCAGCTATAAAGTTGCTGGAGCAATCAATCTTATTTGTATGAGTAGTCTTGATTTATGGGTCCACTCATACTAGATTTCTGCTATCATAAAAAAAAATAAAGTTTCAAAGCACGGAATAAATTATTTCTGTATCTTTAGAAAGCAACCCAGACAAAACCGGCCTCCCAGTCTACCTCACAATTGATGCAATATAATACAGTGGAGTTTATGGTTTAGTGGGTGGGGGGATAGAGTGAAAGCAGTAAGGTTAATATTTCTGGAGCCATTACTAGTACAAGATTGTGTCATTTTCTATATAAAGAGGATCCTGTGACTTGGTTCTCTACTAGATTTCTAAATTACTAAATGTCTAAATTAATAAATCTTTAAAGTACAATTTGAAGACATACACTCAAAATTTGAGTCTGGTTTCATTTGTACCAGTGCAAATCCTAAGTAATTCAAGTTGTTTAAGACAACATTATCTTTAACGCAGCAACTAATGTATAAGGCAAACTAGAATTATGATCTGCTTTTTTGTTGTGTTTTTTTAATTTGGTTGTTTTTTTTTTGAACTGTAAGTATAGCTCACTTGTCATTATGCTGTATTTATATTGTTACTTCAGCTGCTATTAATTTTGGAAAATATAAGGAAAAGAACTGTGATAAGAAATTGAATAAGGCAATATTTGAGATTATATGGGGAAAAAAAGAATACAGTTTAGAGGAGACAGAACTGAACTGAGTTAACACAGTATTACTGCAGTTCATCAATGTATCACTGAAAACACAAATATTATTTTGTACTGAAGACTAAGTAAGGTACTTCACCTTCAGTACAAATAATGATCAGGTCATTAAGAAAAGGGTACAAAAATATTGAATAATAATATTAAACATTATTGGGGATAAGAAAAGCAATTTACATACCAATTATTCAAACATATATATTATTTGGGAATTCAGTGAGTTCAACAGCAACAGGTTCATGTTTACTATTACCATCCAAAATCTCACCCAGAAGTTGGACAAAATAGAAGGATACATTTTCTCTAGAACATGTATTTTTACAAGAGTTAATTTAACAACAAAAAAAAGAATTCTATTTTTTGTTCTCATCGCTTCAGTACTACTAGTTTCCTTGGCTTTTTTTTTCCCTCCAGAAAGCAGAAGAGAAAAATGAATTTACTGAGCCATACTTATGCATCTGATTCCTCTGAAAGCATATTATCATTCTAGCATTGATGTCCCCAAAGAAAACTCTCTGAAGCTAGCCAGCTAAAGTACAGAAGTTAAACAAATATATATATAAGATTCACTGAAATATTTCTGGATGTCTCAGTTAACAGTTAAAACATACATATACTAAGCTGTGATTAACTGCAGCATAAGAATTCATATTGCATTTCCAAGAGTAGCTCACACAAGTCATTTCAGAGAAATGCATGCATAAGGGGAGTTCACATCACATCAGATGTTTATGCATGATGATATCTGGTCATGTATTCCTTATTACTCATATGGCAACATTCATAAATGCTGAATAAAATGGACTAATGCTGTTTATGCTCTTAGTTTACAGTGTGTGCCTAGAATGGAGCTATCAAAATAAATTAGTTTATTTTGTGAATTTCTAGGTTAATTTGATGCTGTAATGCCTTGAAATTTGTAGTATTTCTTATTTTAAAAGTCTGTCTACTGTCTGTAGACTACCTGTTCCACATAAATGCTATCTGAAGTGGAAAGATACATTTCACATAACTGAACTACCAGAAAATTTTAAAATGTAATCTTTTTCACAGCTTAAATTTAATCAGATCCAATTTGCTTGAGAGAAAAAAGTGAACAGGCAGGTTTTTTTCCAGCCTGAATGTACTATGAAACTAGGTAAAAAAGGGTTTTTCTCCATGATTTTTGAGGTCAAAGTTGAATTTTGCCATTTAGATTATTTTGTCAGCTATGAATTATACAGGATTTAAAGCCAGATAGCAAAAAGACATTAGAACCGTGCTGAAGAAAGTTTTAGTTAGTTTTGCTAACAAAGTCTTTGAACTTATGAATGATTTATAACATGCTAATATCAGATAATACAATACTATTATAACTCTCAGAAAAGAGAAAAACTGAATTTTGAAGTGATGTGGCTGATGTCTCTTTTCTTCCACTATCTGACCTGCAGAAGAGTGAAAGGCACCTCAGTAATGGGACAGTGCAAATCAGAGCTGAATACAACTGCAGAAGGCGGCACAAAGATGGCACTGAATATGATGATAGATTGGCACCTGGCAATGTAATGACTCATACTATCTGACTTCTTATTTTCTGGAGTTATTGAAGAGACACTTTTCAAATGAAATAGAAATACAAAAGATCTTTATCAGGACATCTTCATTTTTCAGCTCTGTGGGCCCAGATCAGATGGATTTATTCAGGATAAATAGCACTTTATGGTCCAAAGAGTCCTTCCAAAAAACATTTGTACCAGGACTCTGTATTGCTCAGCATGAATAGGGTGGTGCTTCACAAGAAAATAAATAGGAAGAAGAAACAAAAGGTGACCTGTGCAAGGTCTCCGACTCTCTGAGGTAAACATAAGCATGCATATCAGTCTTTTACAATGGGACACTATAGATTGTTATATGGTGTTTTTTGTTTTTTTTTCCTAAAACCAATATTTGCACACAGATGTTAGCTTTCTGAATGGAATTCTTTTTCTGGCAGTTTTGAAGGCCATCTTGTGGTCACGGCATTTCACTGTTGTGCCTCAAAACAGTTTGTTTTGACAAAGGGACAAATTCTGATCTCACAGCTGTATCAGTCAATACTAACACCATAAAAGTTATAATTGCAACTGGGTTCAAGTGAGGTAAGCAGTCAAATTTTATAAAACAAACTCTCACTCAAGCTTTACAGTCATTCTACTTATATAAAAATTGAAAACAGGATTTTTTAATTTTTTTTTTTTAAAACAGGGATTTCATTATGCATATAAGGAAGACTTCAAAGCATAAGGGATTCTCGCCAGTAACCAAATGCTGGCTCCCTCGCAAGGCTAGATGACAATTCCAGCTCTTGTGCACCCATTAAAGCAGCCCAGCACTCAGGGTTAATCAGGCATCAGAGTGTCTAATGAGGCAGTTTTCAGTAAACATAGTGAAATCTTTGATGAAACAGTCTTGTAATTTGTAACAGAATGCTATTATTGCCTCAAGGAAGGACCTGAAGGACTTTAACCAAATCCTCAAGGTATCTTTTCCTGTATTGCATACACAGTCCCATAGAAGCCAATAGGAGGGACAGGCACTAAAAAAACTGAGAAGAAAAGGAAAAAAATACTTAAAAAAGGACTGATAAGGCATTAATAGATGCACACCAGAACACCTCTAAAACAAGAATGTAGCGTAATCATCCTTCTCCGGACTTCATGGCAAAAGATTTTGAAGGATTTTAGACGTACATCAAGATGATGGTTCTTTTACAACAGACACACAAATGCACATTTGTAATCTCTCTAAGTACAATAATGTTTTTTACAGTATTGTGACAGAATGACAGAGCTATTTTTTTCTTTCCAGATTCTTAGTTATAATTCACATCAAAACATTCATTTAATCTGACTATTTTAAACACTTTTTTAGGTTCTAAATGGAATGGTGTGTTGTTGAAGTCCATGTTAAATTACCTTTAATGTCTCATTTTGTTTTATAAAACCTAATCTTGACAAGAGAGAAACTTCAGCTTATTCATTGTGGCTTATTTACTTTTTGGAAACAACAGGTGTTTTAACTTCTTTCTGATAATGAGCCTCTTAGTCACCAATTATTTTTCCATAGACTAAAGAAAATTATATTATGGATCTTAAAAATACCAAACATTTCTAAAAGGATAACTCAATATTAGACACACTGACCTAATTCCTTTAACTGTAAGAGCCTTTAGTGTTACAGAATCTACTACAGTAGGATAGTGACTAAAGGGTGATATCCTTAGCTGATATTGCAACAGAAATAATAATGATACAGTATCAGCTGACTCAAACTCAATTTTAAAATAAAAATAACTCCAGAAAACAACAAATTATTTTTATCATTCTAAAAATGCTAATGAAGAAATAATATACTTTCAGTCTTGGGACTGATGAAAACAGTACAGCTTAACATTTATGTCAGTCTTCCTCAGAGCTTAAAGAAGTGTGTATTAACTGGGGGCATTACTTTGCAGTGACAACACGTGGATGTGAAGAAGACACTTGCCACAAGCCCAAATGTAAGTGGCTGGACAAGGGCGTCTCTTCTAGCAAGGCTGGGTCTCACAAAAACCTGGCAAGTCTGCTATGCCTGCACCCTCTAGTGCCTCTCTCCTGTTGCCAGGAGACTCTGTCCATACTTTGCCTACATCAGCCCAGCAGCTCCAAGCCCAGCTTCTGCCACATCCTAAGAGAGATTCTATTTGTGTCCCCAAAAGTGAACCACAAACTTCAGGAAGTAGCAGCGTCTCCACAGTGGAACATATGAGAGGCGCCTCTGACGAAATCACATTGTGATACATTTATAAGTCCACCAAGATTGATTGAAAATGCATGCTGGGTGGAAGAAACAAGGGGGGGGGGAAGTTCATTGTCACCTGGAAGTGATTTACAAGACCGTGCTGCACTTGGTAACAAAATTAAGATTTCCCAAACATGTAAACACTTCTCTGTGAACTGCTGAAGTCATAGGTTCCTTTTTTTTTCCATTTTCTTTGGGCAGTCAGGAGAAAGCAAGCTGGTCATCATCATATCACCACAGAATAGAAACTATTTTGTCTTGGCTACTGACCTACTAAGCAGGTAAACTACACAGTGCTTTGAATAGGGACTGTCCAGGATGCACAATACTTGATTAAACAGGTATTTTCACCCTGTCATTGAAGTTCCAGTAGTTTGCAAAACAGATTTTTTTTTCCTATTAGGTACAGTTTATACCTCTCAGGTATAACTGATGTTGTATTTTACAGCAGTAAGAAATGCCCAAGCAAGATAGAAGATGCTGAAAGGCAGAAAGCTGCTTGTTTAGAGCAACAAGAAATGTATTTCAGCATCAGCAGTAAAGGGCCAAGCTGCATAATTATAAACTGTCAGCTATATTTCTAGATTTTCCTCAGACTAACTCATTCCATATACCGCGTTGGAGTAATTTTATTGCAACTGCACTGAGAAAAATCACTTCCACAAATTTCAGCTGTTGTAACAGTGAAAGAGGTATTTCAATGGTTGGTTTACAGCTGGTCCCTAATGTAGAGAACAGTGTTAAATAGAAGGCGGCAGCTTTTTTAGACTCTGAAGTGTGACCGTGACCACTGGAACATTGGTGTCTCTGGCTTCTTGCTAAATCCCAGTGTGAGAAACCATGCCTTTGTTATTTCCAATTCCGCCTGAAGTTTCAATTTGGTTTCACTTGTTTTTAACATTTTCAGTAGTGAGGCTGTAAGAAAGTACCTATATACGCCAGTAAGACTGACCAAACTCATAAAAAAAAGTTTATCAATGTACGTGAAGGCCTTTGGGGAAGACTCATCTGAAAACAGTTCTGCAATGCCTAATAAACAAAAGCTGTGATTGTCGTGGAGGTTTGAGTGTTACAGATTCTTCAAACTAGGGCACAAAGGACCACGGTTTGCAGCAATACAGGTACAGTTCTGGCAATCAAGAAGCATTAATTGTGAGAGACTAAGACAAAATAGTCCCTCTTCCTTCTCTAAAAGTGACAATAAAAAGTCTACCCTGGCTACTCAGTCCTTCAAAAACCATCCTTACTGAACAGCTACAGATGCCTAGAGTCTTAAGTACCCAGCTTTACTTACCAAGTGTTGAACCTTAAAAACCAGTACCATGTTTACACAGGGCACAGACGTTTTTTCTGTTTTGCTGTACAGGGTCTGGTTGGGATGGAGTTAATTTTCTCCATAACAGCCTGTAGGGTGCTATGTTTTAGTTTTGTGACCAAAACAGTGTTGACAGCACACCAGTGTTTTAGTTATTGCTGAACAGTGCTTGCACAGCATCAAGAATTTCTCTGTTTCTCACTCTGCCCCACCAGCAAGTAAGCTGAGGGTGGGCAAGAGGTTGGGAGAGGATGCAGCCAGGACAGCTGACCCCAACTGACCAAAGAGATATTCCATACCACATCACATCATGCTCAGAAATAACACCTGGAGGTGAGAGGGGGAAGAGTTCTTCCAAAGTAACTGTTGCTGTCAGTGAGTTTTGCTTGTGTGGCAGTGTGACAAATTTTTTTGACTGGTGCAAGCTGTGTTCAGTGTCCTGCTCCACTACGTATTTCCTTTTATGACTTCAAGCATGTCACATAAGCAAAGTTTTATTGACTTAAATGCACCAGGGACATGGAAAACTAAACCAAAACCAAAACCCAAATCAAACCTCTAATCTAGCTAGACTGGCAAAGGTGTTTGAACACAGTAATTTCCACTTCTATGTAATCACTTTCATGGGGGAAACCCAAAGGAAAACTTCTGTCATCATAAACAAGACACCTTTTCAATGTTGATGGCACCTTACTCTTCCTGGCTAAATATATGCTGTCCTGCTACAATTACTCTATCCACACACACGGGAGGCATCCTAGAAGCCTTCAAAACATCCCATTTTTTCCATGGGCAATTAGATGTATTCTGGTTATCCTGTCCACCCTTATGGCATCCCCACAAGTCCTTCCAGAACTTAAACCACACAAAACTTCACTTATATAAAGTGAACTGCTATGCATGACTGCTTTGTAAGAAAGGGGTGGGGGGGTGGGGGGGAAAGTGAGGTGCAGTTTAGATCTCTGAGCGGACAGCATGCCGTGCAGGTCCATCTCTGCACCTGACAGGGCATGAGAGTCAGCAGCCAGGACTTGAATGTGCTACTCAGAGGCAGAAAATGCCTTGGAAAGCGAGATTCCACCTCATGGCTTACCTTCCTTAGCTAGCAGACAGGCTAATAAGATTTTCTTTGGAAAGGCTTTGGCTAAGGGCACTAATACAAGCCTGTTTTGATAACGTTTTTACAGGCACTCTACCAGATAAATTAAATAGCTGAGAAAATCCCAATTGGTTTCACACAAACACTAACTCAAGCAGAAGAGCACATGGTCTACTTAGCTATTCCAAATTACTTCCTAAATCAAGATTAAGGGCTAAGGACTATGACAATAGAGGATGAGCTACCCTTAAAGGAAAATCCCACAGAAAGAGGAAGTCTATTCAAGCCTCCCATTATGACGTGCAGGCCTGGTCATAAGGTAGGGCTTTTTGATAAGCTGCCTTTGGAGAAGGTCCTACAGAGGTTTCAAATGGCCTGTTATTAGATGTTCTGTCTGTTCTATAAACTACGGACCATCCCTTCACTCATTTCTACATCTTTTGAACTGAAATTATCTGAGGCAGAAGAGATGCATCCCCAGATTCTTTTCAACCTCAAAGTCACTTTGTGTTCCAGTTGCACTTCTCCATAACAATTTTGTACCAAGTCCAGTGCTACTACGGTCATGCAAATCTGCAAGAAAATCTGAAACATTTTCACATTTAATAACCCTAATACCAAGGCTGAGCTGCAGAAGCTGATATGGGAACTTTGTACATCTCCCTCAAAGGACTAAGTGAGCCTGTGGTAAACTAAAATCAGTCCCAACACAGATTATTACTCCAAGAAGACTGAGAGGCATGGCACGAAGACCTGACGGTGGGCACTTTGTAGTGCTGCTTTGTAGCATTTGTATTAACATACTTGGGCTGCTCTCAATCAAGGTGCCCTCAGCTTTGCAATTCTGGGTACAAATAATTTTCTGTAATACAAAAAAAATGTCAAAGGGCCATGCTGTCTTGACTATGATTACAATTTTGTATGGACAAAATAATTGCTATTCAGTGCAATTCCAGGATTCAGCTTGCCCTACTTTTTCATACTATAATTCAAAGAACAACAACAAAAAAAGCATAACTTTATCCATCAAATCACATGAAAATATTTTCAGTTCGTACCTGAAGTTTTGTCACTGACATCAATAGATCTACTTCTCAGGTTACCTAAACATGGACCACCTGGATTGCGATCACATCCAGTCCTTAATGGATTACACCTTTCCTGCCTTTTGTCCAGTATCTTTCTGTTTCTTAACGCAGAGTGACTTTAAAGAGAAATCAATGTACAAATACATGTAGTAAACATGCTGGGGAAAAAAGGAAGATACAAACAGGATTTAGCTCTTTCCAGGAAGATCTTGAATGACTCTGTTACCAGAGCGTTTGATGTCCTAGAAAGCAAGGAATAGGAGGGAGGTAGTCCTTAGGAACCTGAGCCTGTTTTCTCCCTGCTGTTTCTTGGAGTTTCTAGACACTAACAGCATTCTTCTTGTTGAGCTCAACTATTTTTAGTCAGGGTGCTAAATTTTATAGCCTGAAGTAGGAGCTTCTGAGCACAGTGTGAGTTTTTCAGTTATTTTAACATTGCAAGCTATTTTTTTGATATCTTTGAGAGACAGAATTAAATCAAGATAGCAGGGAGCCTTTATTAAAACTATATATCTTGTCCTATGCAGGGATTTCCACAGGTATTTAATTTACTTTTTCATTCTACGTATACAAGTACTGGTGTAACAATTTTTTAGAGCAAATACATATTTTTTCTTTTGACACTGCAAGAAGTTTTTTGAAGTTTTTTTTGTTTTTTAAATCAAAATCTAAAGTCACTACATAAAATCATTTCAGCAAAAAACTTAGTTACAAAGAACTTTATGGAGGACACTCCTGAATCAAGGAATATTGCTTTGGAACAGAAAGGTTGATTCCCCCACTCATTACGGGATATTGCAAAATCCTGGTCTAGAAGATTAGACAGATTCTGCAATATTCCATGTTAGCCCAAAACCACAGACCATGGTACAATGAATTTTCAATTAGATGCAGCACTAAAAATTTAGACTAAACCTAGAGAGCTGTAGTGAGGACCCACACCAGACATAGAAGTCCAGATGAAACAAACACTTCTATTTGCCATTTAAGTGTTTTAATCATGGACTATGAGTTAATAAAACATTTCCTTCCAGCATAGCTACCCTTCTGCATTCTTATAAAATATTGGTCCTTTTTCTGGATGGTTCCAAGAGACACATGAATGTAAGAATACACAGAAAGAAAACTAAGAATATGAGAATATCACAGGAAAGAGACTTGAGCACAGAAGTGAAGAATATTGCTAGTCAGCGTTGAAAAAAAATTGCCTCCTATCACAAGAAAATGGATACGTTCTACTGAGTGAATCACTTAAGTGTCTGTAACATAAAGTAATTCTTCCCAAGACTTTAGAACAGGAAAGGGAACTGAATACTGTAGGTTGGTGGAAACTTCCTGGGAGAATTTAGCACTAATTTTATCCCAAAAGTTACATGCTACCTTTTTTTGGAACTTACCACTTAAAATTAAATCACCATGGACCACTTTGAAAACTCAAAGAGATGTCAATTTGCTTTTACCTTGTTGCTATTGATTAGTTAAAGCTGAACTGCTTTATTCTCAGATAATTCCCTTTCAAACTATGGGATAAGGAGAGAATGGTAAATGGCAGGCAGTAACACTGAAAGCGCTTGGTAAGAACCTCAACTGCTTGGCTGAGTGTTTACCACAGACCATGTGGGTATTCTATAGTAATCTGGAAAGTCTTGCTAGCAGCATAAATTTTTTATTTTTTTTTCACTTCACTTCTGGCAAAAGATGCAGAAGTTCCCCTTTGAATTCAGCATGCTGGATTATTCACAGTCAGAGGTGGGTAGAAGAAAAGAGTTCATTCACTTCTATGTTTTTTGGAAGAGTAAATCATCTTTTTATGAGTGGGTTTTCTGTGAATGAAAATAAAGGCAGGCGCCAGCTCACATCACACCACTCTCACTGCTCACTCGTCTACTGATTTTGCAAGGACATATGGCTCAACTTCCTCTAAAGACCATTAGGTTTTGAGGGAGGGTTTAGTTGAACACTCACCCATTCTAGTGATGACTGCAAAACACCCAGGGTTGCTTGTCTTGTAAGAATGCTTTCTGCTGGCATTGTTGGGATTAATTATGGATTTCCACATTTGAAATGTGTCATCTGAAGGTTAGCAAGAATTTCTTGCAGTAGAACAGTGATTTCTCTGATGATCTTTATTTCCAGATCCTTTATAATGTACTGGTATGTGTCATTTGGCAGTGAAATCAGGGTATACAGGACAGAAGAGGAAAACACTGCATTTTCAGTAAGACTGCTGATTTTGACAGATTTTAATTTCTCCTGTCTTGGCCAGGAAATATTTAATAAAAGCAACAAATAGCACCAAGGCATTTACTATCTAAAAATAATATTTTTTTGCCCTATTCTATCACCTTTGCTTCCTTTCAATAGTTTTTTTTCTTACTGATTTGTTTCCATAAACAAAAGAGGAGATGAGAGAATAACACAACTCCTTCCCTCTGAAGTCTTCATTTTTTTAATTCTCTTTCACATCTACTTTGTTATCATGGAAACCTATTTTTTTTTGGGGGGGGGGGGGGGGGCAGTGGCGCTGGTAGTGCAAGAAATCAGTCTTTCCTGGGTTGATTACGCAGCTCTTCAGAACTACAAGATTTTATGTGTTGTCATAAGGACAAACAAATGGCTGTCCAGATGTTGCAGAATTGAAGGACATTTAGTTTGGAATTGTGTGGAATGATCAAAGATATTAAAACCCCCAATACTATGGGACGATGAAAATGGGGGAGCAGGCAATATTCCACTGATCATATGCCTTATTTCTTTTAGACTAGAGTTGCCTTATTTTATTAATGCATTACTACAGCAACTAAGGTGACACAAACAGGGGGAAAAGGTAGCATTAGAAACAGAAACCAGTAGAGAAGACTATGGTACCTGGAAACAACTACCTCAAGAAGAAAAACTGAAATAAGGCTTAACTGCTTATGAGAAATCTCAGAGAACACCTACAACTATGTTGCAAGGTAAGGGCACTGTTATCACAGAAATACTGGTCTTTTCCTATCTATTTACTTATTCCCATTAACTTATTTCCATTTATTCAGTCGGTCCAGGTAGCAGGATCTGCTCAAGCATGAAGTTTCATAAAATTTTTGGTGTTGCTGCTCCCCTTCCTAAGAAAAATGCCATTCTTTTATCCAGCAAAGCTTACCACAGTGTTAATACTGTATTTTTTCCACACCTAAACACACTTGGATATTTTTCTTGAATTGAAATATCATCAGAAGAGCAATACAGTATTTCATATCCTGCAAATATTCTATATTAAAAAACCAATGTATAGGATATGAAAAAGATCTCTGGATTTGCAGATGAGAGGAAAGTATAACTGTGGAACATACTGCAACATCAGTCAGAGACTTCTGTCTTCAGGGGTTAATAAACACACTAAAGGAGTTAAATAATCAGGTATTGGTTATGTGGAGCTCTCATTCCTGTGAAATTAATGCACATAGACACCCTGCCCCGACCATTACCCTTACTGAAAACCCGAGACAATTTAGCTGAAATATATACAGAATTAACTGCTGGTGGTATAATGAAACACATCGATGCCATAACTCTGCCTACCCTGAAAAGCAAATACATTGAACAAGATTTATCTACAGTTTAAAATCCATCAGCAAACCAGATAACAAGCTGGTAGAAAGATATCTTTTAAGAGTACAATGACTGCAGGCTTCTTCTTGCATTCCTTCTTTTATACACTGTACAGAACATTCACACCACTTCCTTAGGGTGCTGTAATGTTGTAACGTTCAGTATATTTTTACTGTGGTGAGACTGGGTTCAATATTGCATTTTGGTAAGAACAGACACTTGGCATCACCACTATTCTGACCATCCCAGACATTTGTTCAGAGATGATCAAAGTTTCATCAGGGCAAGAATATGATCTTCAGAAAAAGTTCAGCACTAAGCCTTCACTTGTTAAAAAGACATAAAATTAAAAGAGAAAAAAAAAATAAATTGGCTCCAGAAAGATGTACTAAGACTTAGTTTCCTGAGCTGCTGATTCATCTTGGTGGAGCTCCACGCATGTGTTGTGAGTTCCAAAAACATCTTCCTTGTGTATACAAGCTCTGGCCAAAGGCATTACAGAATCCAAACTTCAGCTGACAGCATCCAGAAATGTTTTGCAAGCCTGAAACATTGCACCATAGAAACAGCATTGCAAACTCAACATAGATGATATGTTGTGCCCACAATGCAAAGAGCAGTCTATGTTTTTTAAATGTAAAGACGTCTTTCTGTCCTCCAGTTTTTGTGCCACTTTGGGGCACCACGACCATCTTCTCTAACAAGGCTTTCTGATGCTGCCTCCAGAAAATTCTCACCATATGCCAGGGCCATGCCACAGTCCCTGGGACAAAGAAAGGCTTAGTATACTGCTTTCAGACTGTCTGAAACTACCAGATGGTTTTGGGGGAACGTTCCCTGCTACACATGCTAGAGACAACCCAAAGTTATATTAATGTATATGGAAGTAAGAGTAGAGCTCAGCTAGGCCCAGCTCTAGGAACTGGCAGTGACTCCTTTAAGTTTCCTCTTGAATAACTGAGTATTTGCTGCTGCCAAGATGCCAGCCCTGGCACCTGTTTTTCAACTGCTTTTTCAGTTACACAGACTGAGGAGCAACCTCACCTGAATACATAACTGAATGAAGCTTGAAGCGTGGCAAACCTAAAAAAACCTGCAACATTGACAATAAAGTGCACTTCTGAAAGAAAAAAACCACATACTAGAATAGTTCCACTTCGGGACCTTGCACAACTTCACCTTATGCTGCTTAAGGTTACAGTAAGAAAAAGATTAAGTTTGCATAACTGTACCTTGGTGATGGAAACAGCAGCCTTAGAAATTTCGTGTATAGGAAACTACCCATAGTATTCCCAGTATTTGGGAGAGAGGTTGTCAGCACAGTATTTTAATGTTGTGAAAGTCTGAATTAAACCCACGTTTTAATAACAGATGCAACAACATTTCTGCAGGGGAAATAGTTAATCTTGATTAAAAATGAACACTTTTAAATAGTGTAGATTATTATCTATAGGCTTTTTATAAAATGTCACAGTTTTCAGAGCCTTTTGATACTTGGTCAATAGATCTTTTGACTGTAAAAAGGTCTGCAACTGGAAAACAAGTTGGTCTCATTCTTAGAAGCAAAAATCACTTATTCCATTATCCAGGCTACGCACTCGGACCAGACCCAGAAGAAGATGTTTGCATTTAAATGACTGTACACATAAAAAGAGAGTTCCCAAAGAGTCTGCCCAGTTCTTCTCCATAGCTAATCCATTCACTAAGTACAGAGTTTTATAAGGGAAAACTAGGTACCAGTACTAAAACCAGCACAGCAAAACAAAAGAATGAAGTAGGGACCTCTTCTACCATTTCTTCCTTAATCATCCTAGCACCAGGCTTTGCATTTGGCATAGAGCCAACTAAGGAGATGGAATATAAGAAGGGGGCAGGGGAGGTTGGCTTTAAGAAAATATTCTTAATTGTAAGGGGAAATCAAGAGATACTTACTAAATATTTATTTTCGCAGCTGCTTCACTTTGGATTTTACATTTTAATTGATCGATTAATTTTTAAAATGGTCAGTCTCTCTTCACATTCTCTCTTTTTAACTGTCAACCATAATTTTATTCTTTAGAATGGTTCAGTCAAATACTCCGTGTTTCAAAGACACTAAACTACATTCATGTGGAGTACAGAACTTTTTTTTATCTTAAAATCCAAGTGTCATGTGGTACCAGTCTGTCAGTCAAAGAAAGAGCAGAGGAAGTTACGTTGGGAGAATTGCACTGCAGCATAGATTTGCTTTACTTTTCCCAATTTAAAAACAACATTCCAAAGCAAAAAAACAAAGTGATGCGTAAAAGTACAGTAAGATTGTATTTTGCTCCAGCTCTTGTATTTTGCAAAAAAACAAAAGCAGTAAAAGCCATACTCCACACAACAAATGGCAAAATCTGGTAATTTACTGTTAGAGTTCAGTAATCTGCCCCTTGTTTTCCTTCAATCTTCTATCAATCTCTTCCCAAAAATGTCATAGCAGATTCCTAAATTATTTTCCTTATATTCTGATGATCTGATGTTTCATGAATAGGTCAGGACTACAGCGCTTTATCTTTCTTTATCTTATAGTACAATTCTGACTTCTGTTCAGGTAAAATTTGACTTTTTTTGCATATTCAGTAACTCCTTGGCATGCTGTCCTACTGAAATAAGAGATCCCATACATGTTTATTGTTAACATGCATGCATGATTAGATCTAAAACAACCACTTCATTTCTGAGTCTAAAACATTACAGAAAATCAGACTATAAAGCAAAATACATTTATGATTATAGTTAGGATTCAGGTTTTATCAGCAACCAAAAATCAGACCCATCTAAAATGCCACCCTTCTAACAAGTGAACCACAAGAGGATAACCATGCTGTTTAAGTAATTTTTGAACCTTACCTTTCAAAGATATGAAAATTGCATACCAGAATTTTGCCACAGATTATCTTCTTAAGTTTATAGTAATATCGCTTTAGGCATATTAAAAGAGAACTGGCATTTTTTTACTGTAGTTTTTCTGAGTGATATATGCAATCTATGACTTAATTTTGGCATTCTCCTCTTTTTCATGCAACTAACTCAGCCAGAACGTTATGTGAACACAGTGTTTTAAATTTAATATCTCTTAACTGAAGGAACTATGTCTTTTTGTGCAAGCTCTTTTTTTTTTTTTTTTTTTTTTGGCTGCATTATTCACCCTATACCTAAGAATGCTTCATTACTTGGATTGCCTACATATAACCTTCTGTCCCTTGGCTATTTTCCTTGCTTGGAAATACCTTGCTAAGACATCTGGGCTCATTGCAGTTGTTTTAGCCATCTGATCCATAAGAATAAATTCAGATTTTGTAACTTCTAAACGGCTGAGGATAACAGCCTTATCTTTTTTTTTTTTTTCCTTTATTGCAGCAGACACTTAAAAGTATTATTCTTTTAGCATTGCAACCAGGAGACAGAAGAAACACAGCTCCTGAAGATCTGAATGCAGAATTGTTTTAAATGGAAAAAAAGTCTATTTTTCATTCCTCAGTATTTTCCATTGCTGTATTTCTGCCGTATGGCAACTGGAAATCTTTCTTTGTAAAGCAGAACAGAGTAACACTCATAAAATTTACTATGCCAGTTAAGACAGTTCTCAGTATGATGTTTAACTGATGACTAAACACCAACAGATAAAAACAGTTTTTGCAACAGAGTTTACCATGAGCTGGATGTAACATATACACTAGAGTGAGTTTTTCCCCTGCTGAAGAAACACAGACAGGCAGAGCTTGAGTCACAGTATTGCCACACGGAGCATGTCTCCACCTTTCTTAAGCACAAACGCATGCCTGGAGTAAAATTTTGCTAATTTTGCTCAAAGCCACCTAAAAAAAAAAAAAAAAAAAAAAAATCACGTTGTGTCCCCTTCCCGTATTTTTTTTTTTTTTTTAAGTGTTGCATGAAATAAATGCAAATGGATAGAGTATGCTTTCAGTTAATAGTTTTGCAGTGCCAGTTTCTCAAGTGACAGTCTTCCACTAAAAGGTACACAGCAAATGACGATGTGTGTAAGGATGTTTATTAAATATGACCAATTCAAAAAGAATTATGTAAAACAGACTTAGCATGATACAGAAAAAATGCAGTGTATTTATATATCACTCCTCATTATTGTATATAATAAAGAGGAGGGAGATTTTATTTGCAAATACAGATTATGCTAGTGCTGTCAAACATAAATAATTCACAGAAAATGGAAGTCTAATTAATTTAGTACTTTGTTAAAAGAATATTGCAGGAAAATAAGTTTAGTGTCTTCTACTGATATCAAATTACCCCAACTCCTAGAGTACTTAATGCAAGAGAAGATAATTCATGCATCTGGACCAATTCATACATTAATCTACTCTCATCTGGCCTAGCAACTGAGTTACCTCACTTCTCAGAGATCCACAGCATGCCTGAGGTCAAGGACAGTACAGGGTTTTCGACCTGGCTTGTTGCAAGGTTATGTAAAAGACTGACATTAGGTTTAGACTCAATTGGAAAACATATTTACCCAGGAAATTTTAAGTATAGGAAGAAACCCTGAAATACAGAACTGCCCATAGTAGCAAGCTTTAGGCACTAAAGAGGATCACCTAAACACTGCCTTAAGGCTACATTAAAATTCTTATTTCAAAATACTGTCATTTAAAATGAGACATTAATTTTTACTTAACATAGCCTAACAGACAAAAACAGCTGGGGGCCAGCCTCACACTGTTTCCTAACTGTGCTGGGAAACAAATACAAGATACTTGACAAATACAGCAATGCCACTTGCATCCTGAGTTAAACAAAGGCTTGAGTTACAGATAAAATTGGTCATTGTTCCTGCAGGTTTATGTCACTGTTACTGAAGGGTGCAGTGACAAAAGGGGAATTTCCTAGGAATGAACTACCAGGTAAAGACCTTCCGAACTGCAACAGTAACTGGTAAATTGGCTGACTTGTAAAAAGCTAACCATAGCAATCTCAAGCAATAAGATTTTGCTGTGAAACTCTCTAAGGAGTTTGTCTTTTGAATTCCACACACAACTCCATAAAAACATCTTTGAAATGCTTCTTTCACGGGCTTCTCTTCTTCAGATTGATTGAATTTGTCTGATGTTATGTTTAAAAACCAAACTAAACTTCTGCCATCTGTTTGGGAGGGAGCTGCTGCAGCAGAGTGGTTTGCACATGAGAGCAATAAATATAATTGTATGGTCAAACACTGCTGTAAGGACACAAACTGAAACCCTGGATTCAAGGCTTCCATAAGTGGGTGTAATTTGCAGCATGTCCGTAATGTTAACAAGTCAGCAGACCTGGATGGGAAACACATTCCTCCATCAAGGACCTCTATCAAGGAGAGTCCCTTGCAAGGCCTGTTGACAGTCATCTGGTTTTATATACAGGATGTCTTCCTTTGAATGAGTGAGCAAAGAGCTCTGTGCAAACTGTGTAACAAAGAAGAGTGGTGATAGATAAGCCAGAACCAAATGATTTATGGCTGAAACATGAAAAATAAATTTAATTCCTCTTTGCAAATACAGCAGACCGTAGTGCAAAGGCACTCAATTCTCCCAAAGAACATATGCCCAAATGACTCCTGAAACTTACACTGAGGATGCAAATCAGATTATTTCCTGCACACCACACAAGCCCAATGGCTGATGTGAGGAAAGAGAAATCCACTGAACAAGAATTTCTAGGAATGTCCCATCTATATCTTCTCTGATTTACAGGATAATACTTTTCTAACACTCAGCTATGCCGGTTTATTCTCTCCAGGGGTTTCCAAAGTAAATAATGTATTACCTTGAATGCATGCTTCAAAGCATACTGATTTACTGCCTTCATTTTTATGCCAGTGTGAGTAGACCAGAAGCAGGTAAACTCTGGAGAAATACAGAAAAGCTTAAAGAAACCTTTGCAAAGACTGGAAGCGTAAGCGTTAACGTGAGTGTAGATTACATAGACAGCACTCCCATAAAAACACACAGTTCAAGTGAGGCTCTTCCAGTCTGGGTTCACCGATTAAAAGCAGGGTGCGAAGCACTTCATGTTCCCGGACTTCCAAACTCCCTCCTTCCCTCCCCACCCAAGCCTTTCAAATTTATCTGGAAAGCAGATATTTTTCAACAGTTAGCGTCCTATGAAAAAAAAGGGACCTTGAGGATGGAGTAAATACAGATACTGTAAAGAGAATTTGGCAACCCTTCTACTGTCTGGGTCTTATTAAACTCCTACTGACACTTATGCTTGCATTGCACAAAGGAACAGAAATGGTCAGGTGCATTCTTAAACAAAAGCAATGCCAAAGTTTCTTTTAGATATGTCCAACAGTTTACGCGTATAATTAATTCGTTGAGCTTTTTCTCAGAATTGTTGGAATTAAATGTCAGTTATATAAATTAGGCAAAGAAATTTGTGTGTATACAGCAGAGGATTCAGACAAATAACTCTCCATGCTACAGAGGCATTCCTCAGACTCGGTACTCTTAGGCTTTTAAGAAGATCATCTTTGTTCTTGAGTTTGGTTTTTTTGGCAATGGAAGTCTATATAAGAACTTTTTATTGTAAAAATTACCAGGTTTTATGTTTAGACTTCTAGCATTCTTATTGGAAGGCGACTCCAGAAAGGTTTTAAAGCTTCCTTCTACTCTCCAGATTAAAACAACTAATCCATTTTTTACATATCTGTTCTTGTGCCAACCTTCACTGAGGGAAAAAAGTCCTCTACCAAATAGCTGGCAACAACAGTAGAGACCTTCTCAGTCTTCGACTTTGTAGCTGAAGCAAACTAAGATCTTCTAGCCTCTCCCAGCCCTCCTGAACATCTCGGTGATGGTTCACTGTGTTTACTTCATCTTTCTTTTTCTTTGAGGCCCGTGTCGAAACGGTATCAGGGCACCAATGTTCTCAGTCATTCCCAAAAGGTACTCGGTACACCGCCACTTGTACCCCTCCATCAGGCCCCGGTGTTCACAGCCTCATGGCAGGACTGTAGCAGTTGTGCCTGACAGGAACAGCAGGAGGGGGAGGAAGAAGCGTGGTACCTCAGCTCCACTTCGGGGCAGAAGAGAAGCTTCACCTGAGGAGGGAAAGAGCAACCTCCTCTTTCAGCCCTTATTCTCCCCCCCTTACCTCCCCACCCGAGCGCTCCAAGCGCATCTGGGACAGGGCGAGCAGCTCTGGTGCCAGCAGGATCCGCGGCGCAGCGCCCTGGCGCGGTGCGCAACGCTGGGGGGACGTGGGGACGTGGGGTGGTCCCGAACCCGGAGACCCTCAGGGGGGCGGAGAAGAAACCCGCCGGCCGCCCGCAGCTCGCGCCGCAGCTGCTGAGGAGACCTGGGCGGGGCCAGCAGCAAGGGCGGGCAAACCCACCCCACACGTAGAGAAGCAGCCCCGCGCAGCGCCAGCGACCAGGGCGGGCCAACAGGGCGTGGCGCGGCAGCTTGCCGTCCCTCTGCCAGCCCGAGCGGGGGGCAACGGTATCCGCCCTGCAGGAGCCCGGGGCCTCTCCCAACGCCGCGCCCGGCGCGGCTGCCCGGACTCCGCTCCGGTGGGAGCACGCCGCCACCCCGGTGCCAGGCTGCGGGTTGTGCCCTGCTCTTGCGCCAGCGCGGGATGGGCAGTAGTAAGCGCACCAGTGGGAGGTGCGCCCAGGGAGAGAGAGGGAGGAACTCCTGGGCTTCGTGGCAGAGCTCCGGGAGGAGGCGAGTAGGTTGAGGAGTAGAGAGATTATTGGAGCTGCAACCTACCTTCCCTGGGACGGGTCTGTCAGGCAGACCGTGACTGGGGGGATGATAAACTCCCAGCTGACCCCGAACTCGTTCGAGACTTGCTGCTCCAGCTGGATACCCATAAATCTGTAGGGCCTGATGGGATTCATCCCAGGGTACTGAAAGAGCTGGCGACATCATCGCGGGACCTCCCTCCATTATTTTTCAATGGTCTTGGGAGTCTGGAGAGGTCCCTCCCAGTCGACGGGAAGCCAGCAAATGTCCCAATTTTCAAGAAGCGTAAGACAACCCCTGGCCTTTCAGTCTCGCTCTAGTGCCTGGTAAAATTATGGAGGACATTATTTGGGGAGTTACTGAAAAACACTTGAGAGACAGCACAGTCATTGGCGGTAGCATGGGTTCACAAGGGGGAAAGTCCTGCTTAACCAGCTTAGTTTCCTTTTATGACAAGGTCACCCATTTATTTGTCCAAGGGAAGCCAGTAGATGTGGTGGGTTTTGGATTTTAGCAAAGCTTCTGATACTGTCTCTCATAGTGTCCTCTGGATAAACTGTCCAGCTCACAGCTAGACAAGGCCATAATACATTGGGTAAGCAATTGGCTGACGAGCCAGGCTCAAAGGGTTATAGTAAATGGGGTTACATCAGGCTGGCAGCCAGTCGCCAGTGGAGTTTCCCAGGGCTCAATTTTAGGGCCAGTGCTCATCAGTGTTTTTATAAATGGACACAGGAATTGAATGTATGTTAAGTAAGTTTGCCAACGATACTAAACTAGGAGGAGCTGTGGACTCCCTCGAGGGTAGAGAGGCCTTACAAAGAAATCTGGATAGGCTAGAGAGCTGGGCAATCACCAACCGTATGAAATTTAACAAGAGCAGGTGCTGGATTCTGCGCCTGGAATGGGGTACTCCTGGTTATATGTACAAATTGGGGACTGCTCTCCAGCCTCCTGTCCCCACGGAAAGACATCTATGGGTTTGGGTTGATGGCAGGTTGAATATGAGTCAACAGTGTGCCACGGGCAGCCAAAAGGGCCAGCCGTGTCCTGGGGTGCATCAAGCACAGCATGGCTAGCCGGTTGAGGGAGGTGATTGTCTCATTCGACACTACACTGGTGCAGCCCCGCCTCAAGGGCTGTGTGCATTTTCGGGCACCTCAATAAGAAGGACATCAAACTGTTAGAATGTGTCCAGAGGAGAGCAACCAAGATGGTGAAAGGCCTCGAGGGCAAGACATAGGAGGAGCAGCTGAGGTCACTCAGCTTACTCAGTTTGCAGAAGAGAAAGCTGGGGGGGGTGACCTCATTGCAGTCTACAGCTTCCTCAAGGGGGGCAGCAGAGGGGGAGGTACTGATCTCCTCCCTATGGTGACCAGTGGTAGGACACAGGGAAATGGAACAAAGCTGCATCAGGGGATGTTCAGATTGGACATTAGGAAAAGGTTCTTCACTGAGAAGGTGGCCAGTCACTGGAACAGGCTCCCCAGGGAAGTGGTCACAGCACCGAGCCTGCCAGAGTTCAAGGAGCATCTGGACTACACTTTTAGTCATATGACGACACTCTTAGTTCTGGTAGTCCTGCGAGGAGCAGGGTGTTGGACTCAGTGATCCTTATGGGTCCCTTCCAACTTGAGATACTCTATGATTCTATGAATAACAGTATCTTGAGGCTGGAGTAAACACATGTACTGTAAAGAGAACTTGGCACAGCCAAGACCTGGCACAAGAAATCATAGTGCCTGCAGGCCACACTGAGCACCACGATGTCAGCACTGTAATACAGGAATAGCACGTCATCAGGGAGAATGCTGTTACTCTTTTCCAAGCAGATTTCTGTGTCAGTAGCTTACAGATATCACAGGAATAATTAAAAAACCAAGTCCTTCTGAACTACTCTTTCAGCAGGAATTGCTTGCACTGTTCCCCAAATCCATGACGTTGTGCTTTATCCTTTTACATTTTTGCTTCTATTAACACTGGTCTCAAAGATCATCCACCTCTTGCAAGTCTTAATACCATACCCTTTTTCATTCCCAAAACCTTTTTTTGCTTGCCCAGGATACCTAATGCTCATTTCTCAATACAGTCATACTCTATCTGGAACAGGAATTATACAGCATGAGATACACGTACCTTGGTACCTGCCATAAGCCTCCCACAGTTGTAAGCCACAAAGTCCTGAACAAAAATCCTTCAGAGAGGGGTAAGGCAACACACAATAATTATATGTGAAACAACTCAATCAGGTAGAAATAGCCAAGTTTTGCTTAATGCAAATAGCAAGACAGCAGGCATTTAATACAAAATAGCTTCTCTGTGGCAGGAGGAATTAAATGTATCTTTAGTTTCTTGTTATTGTATGAATCTAGAGACAGCTTTAATATTTTAGACCTAATACAATTTCACCAGTATGATTGTTATTTCATAGCGGCACATAAAATGATTTTACAAAGAAATTACAAGAACTAATAAGGTACATAGGTTTTTGAGATTCTTTTCCATTACACATTCTTTATACTGAAGATAAATATAAAAGATAAAATTAAAAGGCAAACAAAAAAAATCTTATGCACACTACCTGATGATCTTCAAAAGGAAGACAGGTGTGGTAGTCCTAAAAGACTATATGTACCTTCTTTAAAGATGAAGGGGGGGGTATTTTTGTTTTGTTTTCAAGAAAAAACTGTTGGTAAAGCATTCCTGTTACATCTTCTTAATCTTGCATTATAGCTATAGAAGGACTATACTTTATGTGCAGATACTCTAGTATCAACTTCCTGCTTTCCAAGCAAATGCCACTTGTACTAATCTTATGCTACTAATTCTTCTTACTATATATTCTAGACAAAAGGGCATACACAGGATAGATGATAAATGAAAGCAGTTGTTCCTTAAAGCCACATTAGTATGGCAACAACCGAGCTTTGAATCTTGGCATTGAGTTCTGTACATATTGTCACAGGAGTTTCTCAAATGGATAAACTAGATGTTTAAAGTACTAACAAAGTACATGTCTGAAATCGTATTTTCATTTCAATTCAGTGGAAGTTTTATTATGGACTTCAATAAGTCCAGAGACTGCATCTTTAAGTATGTATTTCATCTAAAAGTCTGCATTGAATCATATCACTCTATAAAGTGTTTGAAATGGTGGACACTCCCTAGCACAAACATAGCATGGTATGGATACTTCTAAATCACCATTACCAATGTCCTGTCTCTTACATTCAGTCTTTGCCTAAATAGGAGCACTTGCAAACTTCAGGTGAACTGCTAAGTGGTCAAAGTTAAACAAGTGTGGTTTAAGTCTGTTCAGCACTACTGGGGAGACACTTGTTCAGAAGGTAAGCAGCCTTTAGTTTCTGTTAGCTGAAGGATGTTGAGCTACAGCAAATTTAAGTCAGCACGTACTTTTGGTCATGGCCCATGTGTTTAGAAGTAAAAGGGCGGCGGGGGGGGGGCTGGGCGGGGGCAGTGAGGAAGAGTACTTATTTCCAAAAAAAGATCCATCTCTTGGGATGTCTGCTTAGCCCTAATTCAGAACAGACTCTTGATTCAACAGATTACCCTAAACAACCTGGTAAGACATTCATTTCTCAAAAATAAAAATGTGTCAAATCCGTTCATGTAAAGAACAAGATTTGGCAGGGTTTTTTTCCTTCCAGAACTGAGATGTTTTGAATCAACTGCTTTTCAGAACTGATATGCTGGCAGACAAATGGGTTTCTAATGGATTTTATAGCTCTCCTTTTACTATAACTAAAGCCACGATAAAATGCTGAATTGAAAAGACATCTAAAATTCAAAATATAGAATTTTAGGGGGAATTTCTTAAATTTTGTTATAAACTTTATCTAACATGGTTATGAAGAAAATCTTCTCCTTTATTATGTATGTCAGGGCTTTTCTGCATTTGGCAAAACTTTTTAGTTAGATTTTTGTTGATGTTCTGACTCTGAGGCCAAAAGCAGAATTAAGCAGGATTCAAATATTTTTCTGCTTCCCAAACTAGTACAAAAGTCTGAGAAATTGGAGATAAGGACTGGAAAAGCAGAATCCTATTCAGCAGGAAGAAGTGCAAAGTACTGCACCTAGGAAGTCACACTTGTTTCAGACAATCATTTGTGAGCTCTGTCCTCTGAAGAAGGGATGTATGGGTGTTACTTTGCATCGCAATCTGAATGTGACTCATTGATGTCATACTACTAGGAAAAGAAAAGCACTATACTTGCAGAGAAACAAAAGGTTAGCTTATAAAACACAGTGGAAGAATTATTTCACCTAAGACAGCATTATTTGAATTCTAGGCCCTATACTTCAAGAAATTTGTAGATCATTTGGAAAAAGTTCAAAGGGAAGCAGTATAAATCATTTGAGATGAAATGCAAGTAGACTTTTAATCAATGGCTTAAGAGCATCAGGACAGGAACTATACACAGTACTCCACAACTTAGAAAATAAAGCTGAAAGAAAATGAGATGTTTAAAGGAAAGAAAATTTGTTTAAAGAGTGGAACATACAGAAATGGTCTTAAAATACATAATGACAAAGTAGAATACATTCTCCGTGTTCACTTTGGCTAGAGCAAGAAACAGCAGGCCTAAAGTAGAAAAAGGGGGGGGGGGGGGATTTGGACTAGACAACATTTCCTAACAATAAAGGTAGCAAAGTCATAAAACAGATTGCTTGGAAAGATGGTATAGTCTTCAACACCAGTAGCCTTTGCAAAGAAGCTGGGAAAAACAAAACCAAACATGTCCGGAATGACACAGATAAGCTTTGGCTCAGGAAAGTTAGGTCATCTGTAAAGTGTCTTTCATTTCTTTTTCTGGGATTCTGAGAAAGGTGTGTTAGGGACTACTTAATCACACTTTATAAGTTAATTGAGCTGGATGAGAACATGAACCTATAATACCAAAAGTACTTCAGAATGAAAAGTAATTTTCCTGTTTGATTTATTTAGCTACTAAACCAGCCAACAGAAACATCACAACAATGACCAAACCTCAGAGTATTAAAAGTATATATGTGCCAACAAACCTGCAAGGGTTTTCTTTTTCCCCTTTAAATGTATTGAAAAGTATGTGAAATGCTAGCAAACTGTAAGCAGATTCTAAAAGTACACCAGCAAGTAATTTACAATAAATTGTATTCACTTGACATATAGACAGACTTCTACTCTAATACCTTAGAGCTAGAGTCTTCCAAGCATAAATTGATTGGTCCTGCAGGATATCAAGAGCTAAATATTTCCCGTAGTCTCTTCAACACTGTTTGGATCTAGGCCCATTTTGGAGAAAGGCAATGGAGGAAAAAAAAAAAAAAAAATCTTTTTTTTTAGTGAAGACCTGGGTACCTCCTTCCTACTCTTTCACTCTTTGTCTAGCCATTCTCCTAAATTGTCCTGAAAGCTAAAAATATCACACTGACAACATTGAACGTCAAAATGGAATTAGGTGGTAGGATTTGGCTGCTCTGAGAAAGAGAATTACCTATCACCAAAGGACTTTCAGGGGATTACGGAAGAGCGGGAAAGTCTCATAGTACTCCTGTGAAGCAGGCACTGTTTTTAAGTGTTATGCAAGAAAAATACTCCTTTGGGATTAACAGAGGCTACAAGCAATTCCATGTGTTTTTAAGAATGCAATCTAGAAGAAAAATTATGCTGACTTTTAAATTTGAAAGTCATTAGGCCTTTTGAAAATCATTAAATTATGGCTTCTAAACAAGCTATGAAGACAGTTTAGAAAGAGCCATTTTTCTTTGATAACAGATGAGGATTTCTTTGGTATATTTTTAAGCTAACTCATATTTATTGGGTTTAGTTCTCTTATAAATATGTCAAAACTTAATTTTACTATAAATATTCATGATGAGGATATAGGATTGCAAACACTGTGTCCAAGAAAACAAAATACTGAACTTCTAACCAGCAGGTCTGATACCAGTCTGGAGCTACACATCATATGAGTAGCAGAGACATTGATGTTAAGCTGCTGTTTTTTCTTGAAGCACAGATGCTCTTTGCCCTCTAAGTCCCAAAAGGAGGTAAAGCATAAAATTCATCCCACACACTGCTGGGAAAAATGGAAATCATGGATAAAAAGAATACATTTTGACCTAAAAATTTGTAAATTTAATGTAGACAGTGCACAGTGTCTAGAAATTTTTAGTGCAAACCTATGTCTGATAAAGCTACTTATCTGTATTTCCCTTCCTTCTCTTACAGTTTATCAGTCATTTTTACCCTGAAGAGTGTTGAGAAAGAACTATTAGATTTTGCAACGCAAGTTACTCAAGCAGCCCAATGCAGGTGCAATCTTATGGGAGAGAGGTAAGAAAAGTCAATACCTCAAGACTGCAACTAATTTAAACTTCTGATGACTCAAATACCATTCTGGTATTTTATCTCCTTGCAGCAGAAAGTACTTTAGCCTGTAATATTAACCTCCCAGTGCTGCAACTGGTCCAAGTTAATTGGAGAATCAAATCCTTAAGCTGGCATCACAGAAAAACAAAAAATCTCAGGCTATTTCAATGACAGCATTATACAATGCTATTCTTTCATTATCTTGGAAGAGCAAAATAGTTGCTTTTATATCCATTTCAAACTCTACTATGTGTACTTTGGCTGCAGTAATAAACATAATAAGAAGCATTCAATTTTCTGTTGTTTTCAGAAGGAGAAATTATTTCTTCTGTAATTCTTAACAGCAGACCCCAACATCGCAACAATGAGAGTGAAAGAAAATGCTACATTACTTCTACAGTTGACATACAATGACACAAAACAAAACTTTTTTTTTTCCCAGTTCATTTTTCTACTGGTGAAGTGTTATGTAGTCTACATCATCTATCACCCTTTCCCCCTAGGAATCTAGCAAAGGATTTCTATCTTTGTTCAAAGTAAGGAAGTATTTTTTGAATCATATGACTGTACAAATAAATGAAGTATGATTTTCCCCTTTGAGGAAATCTCCTTAGCTACTAAGGCTGGCTTAACTTTAGAAATCTCTGAGATCTGTAACAAAATATATTCCAGGTAGTTTAGTCCTTCCCTCATACATTGATCTCTGATCCTCTATTGATGAGAATATGTCAATTCAAAGTTGACTCTGAGTAAATCCTAATTCGCAGCAGGATGAATTAGTGCCATCTGCACATTTTGAAGATGGTGTATTCTTGCACTTGATAGATACTGCAGAGTTGAAATCAACATCAGCTGTATTTTCATGTATTCTCAAATATTTGTGATAATTAAGTCTCTGATTCTGGACAAGGCATTAGCCGCCTCCTTACTTATTAATGAAGCCAATTTCTTTTCCCCTGCCCCTCCCCATCAGGTCTTTGAACAGATTGGGTTTGCAGTGTGGACTCAGTCATCTATTTGCAGCCTCAGGTGTCAATTTTACAGACACTACTGAGTGTACAGAGAAAATGGTTGGGATAAAATGAGAAAATATTTCTTCCACTGACAAAAAGCCATTCATTTTAATTGACCAAGAAATCCAATCATTTTTAAAGCTCTTGTTATGCTTAAAGTCTTTTTTAATTTTGTGTGCAAGGGGCCTATCCATTAATTTTTTTCTCATTGCACGAAGGGTTGAAAGCTGTTAACAATACAATAAGCATCATATTCACTGTTTCTGGCTTAAAGCCTTACCTGACTTGATATCAAGAAACAAAACAAAACCAAAAACCAAACCACAAAGCTGCTTTTCTTTTTTTATATATAGTAAGATAATTCAGAAAAATATTAGAAAATTAATAACTCAGGGGAAAGTCACATGATTGATCCCAATGGGTTCTTACTAAGAAACAGAATGCCTGTTACTTTCCAGAGCACAGAGCCTTAAGTGCAAAGTTCATCATTTTGCTTTTGACTTCATTCCCTCAACACTGATTCTTACTAATGACTGTCCCAGTGTTATGCTCAACAGATGAATAGTCATCCCTGTGCCAAAATACTCCGCTGAGGATTGTGGTATATGCTGCAACACTAACTTCTGCACTAACTTACTCTCATGCATACACACTCCCAGAATGCCTCCATCTCACATGTAGCATTCATGTGCTCTGGTTCAAACCACATCCCTCTGAGCATCAATGTAGATACAAAAATCTATAGAGATCTCAGTAAGTATTACAGGATTGTTGTATGGCCATAAATAGGAATCATAAATATGATTTAACAGCTATAGTTACATTTTTTCTGCATATGAGGACATTGTGTAACATGATAGAATGCAAAGCCTTGGTTGTGCATAGGGAAAACTTCCTAATTACAGCAGATGAAGTTTTTGATGGAAACCTCCTAAAGAGCTGAGAAGCTTACAGAATCTATGCTATGCCAGAAACATCATGCTAAAGGTTGGTGCGTGCAATTTGTACATAGAAAAGTTGTAGGAAAGAATCTGATTTCCACTTCTATCAAGCAGCAATGCAGCAGAAGCCTGAAGTGAGAAGTGCTGGAGAAAGAAATCACTTGTGCTTTTTAATCTCTGTGAAAGCTGTGATGCAGAATAGGGTTAATTCAAGGCAAAGGTCAAGATAATATCTCATTTTATCTCACTAGAACATACACTGCTCTCCAGGAGAAAACTCTTACTCCAGAATACATTAACAGCAGTAACACTGCCATACAAGAATGAATTTGATCATTTTGTTTTCACATGAAGATATTAGAAAGGAAACCTATGAAAAAGTGAATCCTCTGTTACAAGAATCTGACTGTTCATTCCAAGGGGACTGTAAATCCCACCTTATATTTACCCTGACAGAGCAAAACTCCTCTCTGCAGCTCCATTGGTGCAAATATCTACACTGGTGCCAGGACAATTAGATCTCCATGTCATTGAACAAAATTCCTTCTGTTTTTTTTTTCCTCCTCAAGTTATCCAAAAGAAAACTATCCAGTAGAAAAAATGAGTGAAACATGGGATCAAGACAGATTAGAAATACAGAGTCTGGAGGTAAAGTAACTGAAAATGAGGTGGCTTTGAATTACTTGTGAGGTTAAACATTACATAACAAGCAATTCATTTACTTTAATGGAATTATCATAGTTTAACAGTAAACTTGCATTATGTTTAAAAAGAAATATTAAGACTGCATAATGTTTGGAGCTGTTCCTTCAAAAGTAAAAGCCAACCTTAACAAGGTGAAAGACAGCAAATTAAAAAGAGTACAGTGCTTATCATCTGAGTTTTTCATGCTGTCAAGGTAGGCCCTTCTCTAAAATCACAGCACAGTTGGCTCTTTTGCCCTACAGCACAACTACTTCTTCCATTATTGAGGACTGAGTTCCCATACCATGAGCACAGGTGCATTACGTATATCCTATAAAGAAAAGTTTTAGTTACAGCTTTTCATGAGAGCTATTACTCAGACCACATTCAGCACCTGCAGCTTCTTGCAGCTGTGGAAGAACCAAGATGAACAGTAACACCAAGGAGCCAGAATCCTATACAAGCATAAAAAATACTGTATCCTGCCTATTGGAGCTTTGGCTACCTAAAAATACATCAAGTACCATATACTGAACCCAGAGTTACGTCACTGAAGAAAATTGATGCTGATGTCTCACCCATTAAGTAGCTTGCCATAAAGAAAACCCCAGCAATGCTATCCTGGAACAGACCTGAAAAAAAACCCCCACCAAAAAAAACCCAACAGGAAAATCCTCTGCTAGCCAAACTAACTTGCTTGCTCACATACAAAAGCAGAAAATCACATTTTAAAGAGTTTAATGATGGTAGATTGAAGCTATAAGGATTTAAACCTATGGAATCCAAAAGAAAGCATTAGCACTTAGGTGCTCATCTTTACTGAGGGTTAACTGGTGACTTTTCAAACATCTTGCAGCACACACAGACATCCTTAACCCCTAACTTTTAACTCAGACTGGCCAGCCTCTCACTGACGTAGACCAGCACTCAGCCTACCACAAACCTGCTCTCCACATAACATCACTCTACATAGCTCAGACACCACTTTGCATCACAGCTTCTCTTAGCCATTTCACATTTGCTGTCACACAGGTAAATTTGAATTAAGACCACAGCAAAAACACAAGTTATAAAATTAAAAGAAAAACATTACCTCTAAGGGTGAGAAACCCACTCAAAACCAGGGCCAAAGTAAACAGATTTAGCCTTACTTCATGCTTTCTGACCCGCAACCCTCTCTTCCTGGGATCAAAGCCATTGTCTTAGCCCCAGTTCCTTCTCTTGCCTTGGCAGTGGGCCCTGATTGCTTGATAGATCCCAGCTGCTTTGATCTCCTCTCATCTTAACTCATTCCTCCCCACTACTGCAGCAATAACGACACAAATTGGGAGGTGTTGTTATTCACATATCTGACAAAATTGGTTCCAAGTATCTTTTCTATAAGCAGAAGATAAATAAAAGTCATAGCAAAGGAATACGGGAAAACTTTCAGAATATTTTAGTATAATTGAACCCTTCTAAACTCTGAGAGGTCTAAATCTCTGAGAAGCAGCATTTTACATAAATCTGGATAGAGGGAGCACACATTGGCTTAATCCAGCAGTCAGAAGTTTCTAGAGCAGCTATTTTTCCCTTCTTTTTCCCCAGTCCCCCCCAGCATTATTATTAATAGCAGAGATGGCTTGTCTAGCCCACTCCTTACTTCACCGTCCCTCCTATAGCAATTTTGAGAGACACAGAAAGAGACAAAAGGCAGGGGGAGGATTTTCTTGTTTCTGTTTTCACAGCTTAATGGGTAATTTGAGATTCAGAGCAATATAAACAGGCAAAAACCAAGAAAAATTACACACACAAACTAATTTAGACTCTGGAATTAAGACAAGAGTTGCCACAGTACGTGTCATGGAGAAGGCAGAACATGATGCAAGTTACCTTCTAGCTGATTTGGATGCACCAGCGTAGTATTGTCCTTGGGATGAATAAGTCTGTATCACAGTCAACATTTCCTATTTACTGCAGAACTATGTGCTATACAGTCCCACTCACTACAATGGGGTTACACAGAGTTGAAAGACAGCACTTTGGGCACAAGCATGGTATTAATTACACCAGGTTTTGGCAGCTCTAGTTCTGCTGCTGCCTGAGAAGAATGATTTGAACAAGCCTCATTATTACATAAACCACTGAGTAGGTACTTGGTGCTGGAAAATCCATGCAGAAATACATGCTCGCTTTTTGTCTCTCCAATTTTTCTTCTATACCATTTTTTTCCTTTGAAATTTGGAAGAATAGAAACTATTTCTGCTAAATCCTTTCCAAATTGAAAAATCCAAGAGCTCCTTTTTTTTTTTTTTTAACCATGAGATTTAATTTTCTTCTGAAAACCTGGATTAAAAGTGACAAATATACTGAATTCCTGGAAATCATACCCTGTTGTGGAGTTATTAAAAAGCATGTGTCATATTATCTCTTAAATCCAGAACTCAGGTCATGGGAAGCAGGTCATCAGTAAGATTTGAAATGCACATGACACATGCAATGCCCATCAGTAACAAATACTTCCAGTAGTCTATTATGAGACTAGTATTACACTAGTGTCCTCCTGTGAGCTCTGAAGTGGACCGTTCAGGGCAATGGAAGAATTAGACCTGCCTATGCACAAAAGGTACATCATTTCTCCGAGATTTCCTCAATTATTTAAAGAGACCTTGGAATATCATGGTAAAGCGTTCTTGAAAGGACTAGAGGCCTGCTTAGAAGTTTAGAAATGGAGAAAAAGATGCGGCTGGTGAAAATTGAACTCACCTTTCACTTTGACTCTGTCCTTAGTTCTGGCATAAGAAACAGTGAATTCCAGAGACACTGATATTATCAGAGACTGTACGTACACAAAAGATCAACAATAGCATCAGCAGAATTCTCAATAGGGCCAGAGACAATACAGCAGTACGTACACTTCCATTTATACCAAATGTTCATTTCTGGAGGCAACTCCAGAGAGGTGAAGATTTTCACTATGAAAGATAGTTATCAGGAAACTACAAGATTTTTAAAGATGATAAATTTTGCATTTAAATGATCATGATATCTCAAAGATCAGATGCTTAGTAGCACAATTCTAATGTTCCCTCAATATATGACATATAAGCATTTGCGCTTACAAATAAGGAATCTAGTAGATCAATTCTTCCCTCTAACATAGTAGAATGTAGTTATGGATGATTACATACTTTGCAGTAGGACAGGCTTAGAAGTTCAACTGCCTACTACAAAACTATGAATTTAATTATCTTTGGACTCTACTGGGTTTCATTTGTGGTTTGTTTTCTTTACTATTAGTATGTCCTGATACTCTGTTATCTATTGTTATAGAAGTTGGATTAAAATTATGCTTTTTTTCCCCCCTTTTGTTCTGGTAGCAAGTTATACAGGCATATGTAATCAAAATGTCTAATTTTACCCTTAACCAAGGCCAACAGACTTTTTTTTCAATAGGGATTGCAAATACATTATCTTAAATCCTGGCCTACATACTGTAGGGCAAGGAAGTTTCAGAGTAGTCAGATTTATTGCAGCAGCTCTAATTATAGTATTATGAACTTCTTGTTATACAGCTTACTACAGTAAGCATCGGTGTCAGCTGAAAAGTGACATCTTGAACTGTAAGGTTTCATTTGAAAGTAAGGAAATCTGCATGACAATAAATTATTTCTTGCAGTAGGAATTCTCAGGGAAAAAAAATCAGCTATCACTACAGAATATAAACAAGAAGAAAGAATGGGTGGAAAATGAGACAGCCAACTTGCTATACATCAAATAAGTTAAAATGACCTTTGCACTTTGCCAGTATACAAGTCTGCTGTTTAGAGACCATTTAACTCTTCCCCAGCTGAACTTCAGTAATGACAGCTGCAAGTGCCTGACCTCCCTGCAGCTTGACGGTCCTGCACACTTTGGTGTTCTTCTCCTCCATTACACAGTAACTCTACAGAATTCAGAAA